>NC_043712.1:23486558-23582644 GCF_006229205.1 Suricata suricatta | reverse complement strand
TTTTTTATTCCTTTATTTATTTTTGATACAGAAGAGACAGAGCATGAGAGGGGGAGGGTCCGAGAGAGAGGGAGACACAGGATCTGAAACAGGCTCCAGGCTCTGAGCTAGCTGTCAGCACAGAGCCTGACGCGGGGCTCGAACCCACGAACGTGAGATCTGACCTGAGCCGAAGTCGGAGGCTTAACCAACTGAGCCACCCAGGTGCCCCCAGAGGGTTTTTATCTGGAGAATTCAATAATGATAATAAAGTCCCTCACATCCACTCAATTTTGAGCTCCTAGTGACTTTTCCAGCTCTAGCTTGTGACATTAGTTCTGGCACGTTGTAGGATACTGCATAAATTGTGAATGAATGAAATCCATGTCTCTTGTGTGCCACACATTGTCCTAGATGCTGCACAACTATCTCATTAAACAGAAAGGGGTTCAGGGGTGCCTGGGTGGCTCAGTCAGTTAAGCATCTGACTTCAGCTCAGGTCATGATCTCACGGTCTGTGGGTTTGAGCCCCACATCAACATCAGGCTCTGTGCTGACAGCTCAGAGCCTGGAGCCTGCTTCGGATCCTATGTCTCCCTCTCTCAGTCTCTCTGTCCCTCCTTCGTTCATGCTCTCTGTCCCCAAAATAAACATTTAAAAAAATTTTTAAAAAGATAGAAGTTCAAATGCAATCCTGTTGGCCATGTACCCATGTCTTCCAATACTATTCCTTGTCTGTTTTTCACCACACGTGTAACCTGTTCTTTAAAATAGGAGTGGGTTTTTAGGCAGGAATTGGCTAAGAGGGAAATGGGGCTGGGAACATGACTTATTTGAATTAGCTTCACTGGAAGGGACTTTTCTGTCCTTGTACCAATTTCATTGCTAGCTTCCCTCACTTACTCATTTATTTGCCTCAACTTCTCTGAGCCCTACTTTGTGCTGGGCCCCAGGCTGGGCCAAGGGACAAAGAGGCAGTGCCGTCCATCCTGCCCTCCAGGCACTTACCTTTTAGGGTGCTGCATTTGTAGTACTCTAAACAAGAACACTACAGCCAACACTGAGCCTCCAAATTACAGCAATGTTCTAAGGAGCAGCTGTGGTTTTATTTTTTATTTCCTCAGCACACCCATCTCTCTGCATTTAGTTGATATGCTCTAAAGAACAGGCCCTGACACCTGGGGGTATGTTTTTGAGAAATGTGTGGACCATATGCATACCTAACATGCAACAGGGCCAGGGAGAAATCGGTACAGTGCGGCTTGGCACCCGCCACGTTTTTTTTTTTTTAATTCCTTAACATCTTGCCTACAAATTGCATCCTCAAGCACTTCAGAGAGTTGAATAACCCCCAAATGCTTATAGCTTATTTCATTATGCTTTATTTGGGGCTTTAAAGGAGGGGGGACCAGAGGATGTCAGGAACAGTTTAGCAGCATCAGGGCTGATTAGGTTGAAGAGCATTCAAAGAAATTTATTTCTGTATTCCTTTTGTTACCAAGATCATGTGTTTCGCTGAAAGCGATCTTGTGATTGCCTCACAAGTGTGCTTCCTAACCTCTCATGAGCCCATTAGCCATTGCTTGGCTGCCTTTTATTAATTTTTTAAAAAGAAAAGAGGGCAAGGGGCAGGACTAGAAAGCACTGTTAAGGCAGCAGCCAGAGAGAAACAGGCCATACTCTGGGAATGAGCAAACCTAGCTTCTAGGCCCCTCTATCGCTTCTAAGTTACATGTGCTCATCCACCCATTGCATTTCTCTGGCCTTTAGTTGCCTCGTTTGTTTAAATGCAACAGAAGTGATGATGTCCATCTCTGTGGGCCTGTACTGCTTACGACGTCCTGCTGTATGTACCGTCTCCAGGGCATCAAGTCAGGCCTGTCATGGACTCCCTGCTCCAACCTGGGAGCTATGTGGCCTCAGACAAGTAAACTAACCTCTCTGAACTTGTTTCCTTGTAAAATACGGAAAGAAACAGAAGACTAGGTATAAGTCTCAAATTAAACAGGGGATCCAAAATTTCTCTTTAAAAAGTGATATAGGGGCGCCTTGGTGGCTCAGTGGTTAAGTGTCCGGCTTCACCTCAGATTATGAGCTCACAGCTCTGGGTTCAAGCCCTGTGTCAGGCTCTGTGCTGACAACTCAAAGCCTGGAGCCTGCATCGGATTCTGTGTCTCCTTCTCTCTCTGAACAACCCCCACTCTCTCTCTCTCTCTCAAAAATAAATAAACATCAAAAAAAATTTTAGTAAAACAATTAAATTAAAAAGCTATATAAACATTTAGACTCACCTCTCCTTTGCCCCCACCTCCCGCTCCATTACCTTCACCAACACAGCCCCAGCGGCTCCACATGAAAGAGTGCATGATACATGTAAAAACAGAGTTATGCGATGCAAGGGCCACTTCCAGACAAGTCTCTCACCATCTCCTTCCAGCCCAACTGCTTTCCTCAACTCCTCATATATAGCAGCTGCCCTCTGAGTTACACAAATGTTGTCATAACCATCCTCCTCCTCGTCTTCATCATCATCATCATCATCCACTGTATGATGCTAACCATTACTCTGGATTCTCATGGCTTTGTGACGTAAAGACACCTTTCAATAACAGCCACAGGGAGGTTCTAACTCACGTGGGTTATAATAGGATATAGCATTCCAATAAACAGCTAACATCAACAAAGTAATTTACAAGAACTTTCACATGCATTCATTATCCTACTTGAACCTCATAACCACCCATGTTATGTTTTATTTTGTTGCGCCCATTTTACAGATAATGAAACAAATTCTGAGAGATACAGTGACTTGCTCCAAGTCACACAGGTAGTAACAGATTGCAGATGGGAGCCTAGGTTTTTAGATTGTGTCTGATAACGTTCCACTTCCCCACTCTTCCCTGACCCCACCCAGAGGGCCACATTGCAGACTCTTGCCCTGTCTCTGCTTCCCACAGCCACTCTCACTTGAGGTGGGGGATCCTGCATGACCAGCACTTTGCTTCCCTTCCCAGGAAACATAAGAGATCGAAGGAAGGGGATGGGTCTAGCTAGAAGTTTTCTGCCTATTCTTCTCCCTTAATTTTTTTTTTCTTGTGACCACTTAAAACAGTTTTTTGGCTTACACTGGCAGAATGGCCCTAACATTTATACATATGAAAGCTTTTTGCTTCCCACTTGTTTTTTTAAGAGTGGTGTGGTTCTCTTTAGACCAACTTCTGAGGCTAGGCCCAAGGCCATTTACTCTTTGCTGTCAGACACATGATTCATCTGTACTTCTCACTTTCCAAAGCTCCATGGCCACAACCCGGGCAAATACTCATAAACCCTCATCGATTTTTGTATATTGCTATGAGGAACCAAAATTGCTATTAGGATCACTGGAAAGGCTGTTTTGAACAATGTTGTTCATAAGGAAAGGAAGGAGCCAATTTACTGAGCCCATCCCGTGCGCCAGCCCCTGTAAGAGGCCATCAATCCTCGCAGCATTAGCAAAAGAGACCATTGCCCCCATTTTACAGATGAGGAGAATCACTCACAGGCGCGTGCCCGGAGTCTCACAGGGAAAGGAGCACGGAATGAGAGGCCAGGCTTGAGTCTAACACCCAAGATTTCAGCCGCAGCACATGCGTGTGCACTGGTTCTGTGGCCTGGGTTTGGTGCTTCCCCCAAAGGCCTCTATTTTTAGCTGGTTATACGTAAGGGTAGAAGGAAGAACTCTGTTTCCTGGTAAAGGCAGTTTAGGTAAATTAAGAACTGGGGAGGGGAAAGGATGAGCGAGGTCAAGGAAACCACAGAAATCTCACTTGATCAAGCCATAAATGCCATGTAGAAGGAACAGCAGAGGTTAAACTGAAGAAGGGGTAAAGAAAAGACCCCAGGAGTGGCTTGTCTCCAGCTCCTCTGAAAAGCACACTCATCACTCCTACTGTAAGTGCTGCTGCCGAGCAGAAGTGGGGTCACCGGCCAGCAAGCCCCATCCCTTTAGATGTGCCCAGGCGCTGCCCTCCTTCCCACTACGTTGACTGTAAAACCCACTGTCTGCCCACCTCCCTGCCCAGCCTTCCAAGGGCATGTGTTACAAGAAGAGGTTGATTGAGTCGGTCATTTATGTTTTCATCCACAGAGATGCCCTGGAAAGCATCCTGCGCATCCCGTGTACATCTGAGAGATTACCTCTAAAGGGATTCATGAAAAGATGCATCTCTTGGTAATGCATCCTCTCAGTTTGTAAAAAGTATCACTGCTTTACTATGTCTTGCAAAATATCCACACAGGACTTTCTAAGCACCAGCTCTATCAGCTCTATTCCAGGCACAATTTCATTTTAACCCTGTCATAAATGGACTATTATTATTAATGTTATTATCCTTCTACAGAAGAGAAGCACCTTAGAGAGATTTTGACTTGCCTGAGGTCATCCAGGTAATACAGAAATTCTACTTTGGGTCTTCCGGGTCTAATGCCCTTTCCAATCCCCCCACCATGGCTTTCCTGGAGCCAGCTGAGAAAAGGGACCTCGTTCAAAGGTATAGCACTGTATCATGCTGCAGACTTAAGGAAATGATAATGATTGTGTTGGTTCGGGTCATCTGAGAAGCAGGTCCCAAGATAGGATTAAATGCCCCAGAAATGTATTATGAGGAACAGCTTTGAGAAAAAGATGGCAAGGGAATTGGAGGAGGCTGGGAGAGCCATCTAACCATGATATCGGCCTGACCCTGAGTATAGAGGATAGGGAAGAAAGTGAAGAAGGAAAGCGGGTTAGAAGCATCTCAGACTGCACTCAGCCCTACGGAAAGGTTGACCACGCCACTGGGGTAACTCCGTAGGCCAGGTGGCCCATCAGAAAGTACCTCACTGCGTAGCAACAGGCCTCTATCAGTATCTCTACCAGGCTCCGCATTTGCCAAGTGTAACTGTTCAGGCTCTGGCCTGAATACAGTGATAAACTTCAGAGCCGCTGGGGGATTGATCAGTCATACTCCGTACAGTCAGAGAGGTACATTCTCATAGCTGCCATGGTAATTTTGTACAGAATCAGGTAAAAACATTTAGAACTCTTTTGAAATGCTTGTTTTATTTACAACCTCAGTTGAACATTTTGCAACTTTTTTTTCTAAATACAAAAATGGACAAAATAAATTTAAAAAGCCTTTTTTTAAGAGACATGGGCTCAGCATGGAAGAAAGTTCAGACACCCTGTTTATGACAAAACATAATTCTCACAAGAATTTAGAATACAAATGATAGCAGAGAATGGATAGGTGTCTCTTTTCCCATCCTAACAAACTCAAATGGAGCATTCACGTTTCTGATGCACTTGAAAGGCCAGGCTGATACACAAATTACAAAGACAGACCCTAAAGTGATCTCCAGTTCCTAGTGTTCACACTCACACGTAATCCCCTCCACGAATATGAGCAGGATCTGTGACTTGCTTCTCATCAATAGACTTTAGCAAAGATTAGGTGTCATTCCCACAATTACACTGGATTACATAAAACTGTCTCTCCAGAGTCTCTCTTGTCCTCCTACAAGCTGCTATGCTATAAACTTCCAAGGAGGCCATTGGTAGGGAACTGCAGGAAGCCTATACAACCAAGACTGTCAGCTCCTACAGAGGCCACAAAGAAATGAATTTTGTTAACAACTTGATGATCTTATTAGCAAATTCTTCCCCAGTTGGGCCTCCAGATGAGAATGCAGTCTATTAAAAACTGACTGCAGCTTTATAAAACTCTGAACTGGATAAGCCAGGGCCAGACATGTAAGCCATATACATTGTGAAATAGTAAATGTTTTTTAAACCACTATGTTTACAATGATTTGTTACAGAGCAGAACCTAATTAATACAGTCATGAATGTACTTTTAAGTTGGGCACTGTTCTAGGCACAGTTGTCCTATCAGCTTGATTAGGCCCAGTCCTAGGTGGGGACAGTGGGAAGTGAACTAAACAAACATGACAGTTATACCTAAAGTACAATATAATTTGCAAAATGTTCTAATAGACTTATAAACAGACTTCTCAGTGACTTACAGAAGCGATTGTTTCTGCTCTAGAAAGCTAGAGAAAGCATTATATATACACAACATCTGAACTCTGAAGTACATTCTAACACAGTGAAATTGTTTCACATTCACAGAAAGTTCTACATTTTGGATTAAAATGATAGCATCTTTGACATGATGAATGTTCTCTCTTTTTTTTTTAACGCCTATTTAAACTCTAACCAAGAGAAGTAGCTTCTCCATCATGGAAGAATGCCATGGTTACAAATACTTTTATATTGGACTTTCTCCTATGTACTTCCCTAGCTTAGCAAATGACACACCTGTGCTTCCCTCCCATAGAGGGAGTGAAAGAATCGCTTGTGCGCAAGACCCAGAGGAATAAAACAGCTGTTGACCACGTCACTGAGGAGGTTTCCTTCACCAAACTGCCAGTCTCCATGGCAACTGTCAGCTACAGCCTACAAACAGTTACCTCCATTGCATTACACAACCCTGCAGAACTCCCACGGAGGTAATCTTTGTTGATCTCTTGGTCACCATGGTTTCAGTTCTCACCACGATATTAGGTGTTCTCTAAGCATGTGTGTGCATGTGTGTACAGATATTAATATGTGTAATGAAGCTTAGTGCATGCTGCCCTTTGCTCCTAGTGGAAGCCAAAACACGCTTGAGGAGTGACTAGTGTAATCTTCGTGATGAAAATGACATGGTAATCCTTGCCCCACTAAAGAGTCTGTGGTTGCTCATAGGATCAGCTGAAAAATTCCTTCAGGCTGACTGATGGGAATGCACTATGACTGGGTCTCCCTAGAGGACATCTGCAGGCACTAAAACTACTTTTTAATTTTGGACTTGTTAGAGAATAACCACAATTGAAGGGTCATTTCAACTGAGGTTCCAAAGACAGTTAACTTTGGACTGGGAATTAGTGTGCATATTCATATTTGCTGTAAAGGACTAACATTTATAGTCTCAACAGGGCCACCATTTCATCCAGAATATCAAAAGCATGAACAAAAGAGAGTTATCATTATAATTTTTTCTAAATGCTACGTTTATATTACTATTCTTATGCTGTGGAATCTGCACCATTGTGATAGGGGACCCACCAGTGCTTCTCAAACTTTAAAGTGAGTGTAAATCACGCATTTTGGTTCACTGGGTGAGACTGGGGATTTGGTAGTTCCACCATTACCCGGGTACTGCTGGTGACGCTGCTCCATGGACCAGTGCTGCAAGGCTCCCAGGAGTTCTCATCATGCCTGGGGCAAATGAGGATTATAGTGAGGATTCTTAGAAATGACATCATTTATGCAAAATGCCACAGGGTGCCTGGGTGGCTCAGTCAGTTAAGCTTTCGACTTTGGCTTAGGTCTTGCGGTCCTTGAGTTGGAGCCCTGCATCAGGCTTTGTGCTGTGACAGCTCTGAGCCAGAAGCCTGCTTTGGATTCTGTGTCTCTGTCTCTCTCTGCCTCTCCCTCACTCACCTTCTGTGTGTCTCTCTCTCAAAAATAAAATAAACATTGGAAGACACTCAAGAAAAATAAGTCCTGGAATCGTACTTTTGAGTCCACCACCTTTTACAGCTTCAAAGGTCAGCCTAATCTCCCTGTTTCTTCAGACCCAGATTGAGAAAAACAGACACTTCCACTTCCTGAATCAACAGGCCCAAGAGAGCTCACCTCCATGGAAGAGGAGGCTGGTGCAGCTTTACAGGCAAACAGCCTGCTCCTCCTTGCTGTGGCTCATCTACAACCTCAACTGCTTTTTTCACTACAAATACTACAGCTGCCTGGCAGCCATGATGCAAGTAAATACTGCACCAGAAATCCAAGATGATTTCCAGATTATTAAGGCCTACCTGGATTATTCACTGCACCACCAAGCTGGCCGGCTACCAGGGCATGTGGTTCAAATATGAAATCATGGCCATGGAACAGATCTTCAACCTCCCCCTCTGAAGGGCGAGGGCACTGAAATCGTGTCATATGTGGCTGATAAACTGGGCTACACCAAGCTTTTAATGGGTCACTTGGACTTGGCCATTGACTTAGGCTCTCAAGCCCACAAGATGTGGGCACTGCTCCAAAATCCTAAGAGACGGTATATCATCCTCTGCTGGCTTAGTAAAGCTTTCTTCTTGAAAAACAGACACAAAAGACTGATACACGTGCTGGGGAGGCTGTGGGACCTTTCTGTATCAGGAGAGCACATCTTCAGCAAGGCATTTTTCTATTTTGTCTGCCTGGACATCATGCTTTATTCCAGGTTTGTTTATAAGACATTTGAAGAATGTTTGGAATTCATATGCCAAAATGAAGACAATAGCACTGTCAAATTCCAAAGCAGAATCCTCCTGGGACTTTATTGAGTGTAGCTATCTGGTATGCCAGGCTTCAGGAATGGGACAACTTCCACATATTTTCCAGTAGAGCTAAAAACCTAGTGTCAAGAAGAACCCTGACAGCTCTTTACTATGAAGAAATCAGTAGGTACATGGAAGGGCAAGTCCTCTACCTTCAAAAGCAGATGGAGGGGTGAGCTGAGAATGCTCAAGACTGTGGAGTCAACCTGCTCAAGAACTTGGAGAGTCTGGTGGCTCCGAACACCATTGGCCCTGTCTTCTACCCAAGGCTCTACCACCCGATGGCCTACATCTGTATGCTCATGGGTGATGGGCAGAACTGCGACCTGTTCCTGAACACAGCCTTACAGCTCTCTGAAACACAGGGGAATGTGCTGGAGAAATGCTGGCTAAACATGAGCAAAGGAATGTGGTACTCAAACTCCAAGTTAACAGAAGACCAATGGCTTCAAACAGTCTTGAATCTCCCATCATGGGAAAAAATTGTATCAAGCAAGGTAAACATCCAGGATATTAAAAAAAAAAATTCCTGATGAGAGTTAACATCCTGGACAATCCTTTCTAACCTTCCATGAAAGAGAATGAAGATTTCAGGAAGACTCCTTCTCTTGCAATTATCCATGATGAACCTTTCTCTGCAGCTAGCACCCTCCAGGTTCCTGCATATTCTCTTCCATTTCAGACACAGAACCAAACACACTGGACTCTTCCTTCTCTTTCTGGAGGGTCAGAAAGGGTCAGTGGCCTCATACTTACTCTCTCTTAGCTTTACACAAACTGCGTTTGTTTGCCTTTCATTGTTCAATTCAACCTGTTCATTTCCGCCCAGGCAAAATGTGTGTTCTGTGGAAAAATATGAATATCAAAATGGTTCATGTTGTGACAGGTACATTCCTAGTTAATCTATTACACCAAAAATGCTTTTTTTTAAATAAATAAACATTAAACAAAATTTCTTTAATGCCACAAGGCACCTTACATGGAAGGAACTCAGTAAATGTTGTCTCTCTCCTCTGCAAAGTGTTTCCATTCTTGTTAGCTCACTGGATTGTCCCAATAATCTTGCAAGGTAGTTGGGGCAGAAACTGGGTGTGATCCTCATTGTAAGGACAGGGAAACTGAAGTGTAGGGAGTTGAAATTAATTTGCCTAAACTTACAGAGTGAATGGGACAGAGACAGGAATTAAATCTTGATCTTTTAATGCTCAGCCTTGTGTTCTTTCCTTTGCACCATCCTGACAGCCTACATGTCCATGTCAGGAATGTCACTTAATTGATTCAAGATGAGACCATCCATTATATTTTTGAAAGCTAGAAAAACCCTGAAATCAAAACCTGGCAGATATTCCTCTCAAAAACTCTATAAACCAATCTCAAAAACATAGAAGCAAAACTAAATAAAGTATTATCAAATCAAATCCAGCCGTGCATTTGAAGAATACAGAATAAGTAGAGTTTATTTCAGGAATGTAGGATAGTTTAATATGAAGAAATCTATTAACATAATTCATCACATCTATAGGTCAAAGGAGAAAAACCATATGATCATTGTAAAAGATGCCAAAAAGACATTTAATAAAATTCAACAGTCATTCAAGATTTTGAAAACAATAACAACAACAATGTTGGGAATGAAACTTAGTTTTTTAACAAGAGAAAGGATACCTACCTGAAAGCACCAGCCAGAATCTACTTAACTGGGAAACACTCAAAATGAGATAGAACTGCCAACCCTCACTCCTATTTTTAACCTTGTTTTAGAAGTTTTAATCAATGCAATAAGACAGGAAAAATAAATAAGAGGTAGAAATTGTTGGAAGGATAAAATCAGGCTATAATTATTTTCAGATGCTAAGATTTTCCTCCCAGAAAAATTCAAGAGAATTTATTTTAGAACCACTAAAAGAAGTTCAGAGGGAACAGTGATAACCAGGTAGAAAGAAGGATTTTAAAAAAGATCTCAATCAAAATAAGGAACCAAGAAAATTAAAATACCAACTAACACACTTAAGTAGTATTCATCAAATTTCAGAATTTTATAATGAGGCACACATCGATAAAGATTCCAAAAAATGGATGGGAAGTCAGACTTCTAGATGGGAAGTCAGACTTTGTAAAGATGATAAGCCTTCACATTAATTTACAAACTTACTACATTTTTTATCAAAACTACAATGGTATTCTTGGAACTTGAGAAAGTACTTTCTAATTCAACTAGAAAAATAAATGCATGAGAACCATCAGAAAAATATTGAAAAAGAAGAATAATGTGGCTAAACCCATTCTACCAGATTTTAAAATATACTATAAACCTACAATAAATAAAATATTGCTGTCCAGGTGCCAAAAAAGAAAGATAGATCAAAGAAGCAGAATAGAAAGTTCAGGAATGGTTTCACGTATAACTATACAAGAATGTATTAAATGACAAAGATAGCATTTATGTTCCATGGGATATTTGGTTGAACTAATGGATTAACTCTGTAAAAGTAAATTAAGTCACATTTTTACTTACATCATAGTCCAAAATAAACTACAGTTGGACTCCAGAGTTAATGTGTTTAAATCATAAAGTAAAAAGGAAAATGTATGTATGTATATATATATGTATATTCCTCTTAAATATAACAACATAGTCAGAAAACATAATGGGAAATATGGATATACTGAACCATCTGAAAAATAAAGAACTTTCATACTATGGGGGGAAGCAAATGATACACTACAAAACTTAAAATATATATGATAGATAAGGAATTAATATCTTTAATACATTAAAGAGATTCTATAACACAATGAAACAAAGATTAGCCCCACATTATAAAAATGGGGAAACAATATGGAGTCAGTTTTCAAAAGAAGAAATACAATTGATAAATATATGAACAAATGTTCAACTTTACTATTATTCAAAACCATTCACATTACAAGTTCAAGATGGGGTACACTTCACATAAGTTATCAAAGACTATAATCACTGAGGGTGTTCGAATATTCACACTCTACACTACTCAGAACACAAGTTGGTACACACTTTTAGAGGCAAACAGCAATATATATCAGAAATCTTCAAACGAGTGTACTTGTCACCCAAGCAATTCTACCTGTACAGATTCCTTCCTCCTTTCCCCTAAAAAAGTATAAAATATACATGTGCAGAGGACATATGCACAGGGATATCTTTTATAAGATTATTTATAACAGAAAATAATCAGTGCTTTACAATAGGGAATTAAGTCAATTTTGGTAAATCTATTCAATGGGCTGTAATGAAGCCATTGATTCCTTAAACCAGTCTACTTAATGACCTGACAAGATGTTCAGAATAAATTATTAAAGGAAAAAGCTAGGTATGAAATAGTACACATTGTTTGACAACATTTTTATAAAATACAGAAGCACAGAAAAAAATGGATATGCTTCCAGTGATGATCTTAGAGTGACTGGATAATAGGTGATCTGCTTTTTTCTCCATTTGCTTTTCTGTATTTTGCTATTTGGGCACATCAAGCATGAATTGCTTTTGTAATAACCACAAAAACTGTGTTTGCACGCATTTTGAATATATATTGCAGAGGCAACTGGGAGCCAGTGTTTGATTCATAGGAGTGGAGTGACGCAGGCTAAATGAGGCTTAGGGAAATTTGTTTTCACTGCTGAGCGTGAGTTAGGTCAGAGGACTGAAAACTTGAAAAGAGGGTGATGCACATCTGAAGTCAGCTGTCACAACTGTAGGGTAAGATCTTGAAGGCACAGCCTGGAGATGCTTACCAGGTTGGACAGGTGAGATTGGGGAAGCCCACTGGAGGTGAGTCACCAGGAAAAAGTGACAGAGAAATAAAGATGTGATCATCTGTGGGGTGGCCCTAAGGACAAAGGGCTGGTGATGCAAATGCAGCCACAGTAAAGCAGATGTGCACGCATGTAGAGGCGGGTCATCTTAATGAGGGTGCAACCATACAAGGTGGATCCTGAACACGAGGAAGTTCAGGGCAGAAGCTTTGCTGGGATAGAGGTTCAGAGTTTCTCTAACACTTCTTCCCACGTGAATAATTCTTTACCATTTACAAAAGCTGCCGTCTCATTGATTCCCACAGGTGACCTGGTGAGACAGACATGACAGTCATCACTCCAACTGCACAGACAAGATAGCGGAGACTATCTTAAGCAGTTTACCCAAGCCTCTGTGAAGTGGTAGAATCAGGACCAGAACTCAAGCCTATCTGTATTCAAATCCATTATTCTTTCACTTACACCATGCTGTTTTGCTACAAATATAAGGAGTAGTTGAAATTACATAAGCAGATAAATTTGCTAAAAAAAAAAAAAGTGAAAGGTAAACAAAATAGGGCTCTAGAAGTTAGCAGGCCAAAGGGACAGTAATTATACAAATGAATAAGAACTAAAAAGACTTAGGCTTTACAATGTAATCGGATTTACTAGGACTTAACAGTGGTGAGAATAGAAAGTAGGAATGGATTTATTCATCCAATAAATAACCCTTATATCTGTCAGGGTAGTCTAGATTATAATGAAATAACAAAAAAACTCGGGATCTCAGTGTCTTAAAACAATAAATGTTTCTTTCGGGTTCATAATACAAGTTGATCAGAGGATGTCAGAAAAGCTCTCTGCTCAACAAATTCACTCAGGGAACCTGAGCTCAGGAAGCTCAGCAAGAAGTCAGCATCTTCTAGAACACTGGCAGTCATCGCTCCAGAAAGAAGAACGCAATTAAGTGCTGTGAGACAGAAGTGACACACATCACTACCAGCCTCAACCCACCGGCCAGAAGTGGCCACGTGCCCCACCCAGTCACAGGGCCAGGAATGTGGAGAACCACAAAGACATGATGAGCAGCACTCATGAAAACACTGGGGCTACAAAACACCTGTGCTCAACAACAGGCAAAGTGCCACTATTTATTGAGCTCAAGGGTATCCCAACGAGGAACTTGACAGGTAGAGGTAGGCAGGGATGGGAAAGTCTGTCTGAAAAAAGAAAACATTTTATTGATTTCTAATAACAGTACACATTAGGGAAGTCATTTGAAAGAAGGTTGCTTCTCTTAGCTAAATGGCAGGACTTAATATAATAAAATCTCTTCATCTTCCACACGGAAGTGAGAAAGGATATCAGAAGAGAATCGAGGGTCCAACACAAATCAGTAACTGAGTTGTACATAGCTGGTCAGTCATTGTTCATTTTAAAAGCATTCACTGCACACAGGGCATTGTTCTAAAACCCAGCTCCCATCCTCAGCACAGAGCGCTGCACCAGTCCACCCACACAGGATGGACAGTTTTACTCAGGGATGCTGAGGAGCCAGAATCCTTCCTCTCCCCCAGGTGAAACTATTTAGTGCTTCTGGAAAACTCTTCAATATACTTGGCTTGGAGTTGCGGCAACATGCATTTCGCAAATTATTAAATTCAAATCTTAACTTTATTTACCATGTAAAGTAATGATAATAATGGCCTCAGCTCACAAGGCTGCTGTAATAAGGTGAAGTGTGAAAAAGCTTAACACGTAGTAGGTATTCAGTAAATGCTCTTTTCCCTGCTTTAATATAGCATCTCCAATTTTAGAATATCTGCCACAGGCAAGATTCCAGATGTGCAAAGTATGTTTATGACCTCACATTTCATTTTACAAGACTTGTATCTGGACCGTGTATAGTAACTTCAATAGAGAAGGTGTTAGATTTTTTTTCTCACGTAATTTCTTTTGCATATTGTACCTCCTTCAAAGGCCAAATTGCTAGTTATAAAGCAACCCCTTCTAGAGGTTTCCTCATATCATGTGACAATTAGACAGCTCAAGAATAAAGTTCAAACATAATTCAGCTAGTGATGAGTTTGAGGGGTTTGTCAGTCGACCAAACATGAACACCAGGAAAACTGACAGCCTGTTAGTGATGCACAGGCCTCTCCTTTGAGCCAGGTTAGGAACAAAAGCATTTGCCATAAGGACCTAATTTATCATTGGAAAAGATAGCAAATATGTTATTAATGAACGAATAAATCACTCGCAGGCAAGCAGTGACTTCATTTTCTCTCGGGGGTGCTCAGCATAATATTTTTCCTGCAAACAGTACCCTTAGGCCAGCTCACAAGAGTCTTACAGGAGAGGCCGGAAGGCATCTCTCTGCAGGCCTCAAGCACTGTGCTGTGAGCAGGGCAGCAAAGGCCCAGTGCCCCGAAGTGCAAAGCCCTGTTGGCAGAGGAGTCAGTCTGCCATAGGCTGAATGTTTGTGTCCCCCCAAAATTCATATGTTAAATCCTAACACCCAATGCGTTAGTACTTGGAGATGAGGCCTTTGGGAGGTGATTAGGTTATGAGGGTGGAGCCCTCATGAATGGGATTAGTGCCGTTATAAAAGAGACTACAGACAACATCCTTGCCCCTGCCACCATGTTAGAACACAGCAAGAAGGCAGCCATCTAGAACCAGGACGCATGCTCTCACCACACTGAATCTGTTGGTGCCTTGATCTTGACTTACAGCCTCCAGAACTATGAAAAATAAAATGTGTTGCTTCTAAGCCACCCAGTCTATGGTGTTCTGCAATAGCAGTCTAAACAGAAAAAGATACTGTCCAACCTAGCGAGGGATGGCCTGAAGGTCAATCTCTTCTCCTGGACCTCTGACTTCATCTAATCATGCAAAGAAAACAGCCAAAATGAGGATGGCCACATACAGCATTGTGCATGGACTTCCTAAGAAATGCAAACCCTCAGTGACTGAGCCAGAAATGGCAGAGCGAGCAGAAACAACAAGGAGAGGGAGATAAGAGAACAGAGAAAAGGAGAGGAAGGCAGCTAGGACAGGGAGAAGGGGCGCCATGGGAAGATCCTCTGACAGAAGGAACCATGAAACAGACAGATGAGCCACAGTGAAACTGCTACTGAAGATCTGGTAAGTGAGGGGAACAGCATGAAACATCCAAGGGCAAGGGGACAAATGTGGGATATGGCAGCAGACCACCCCACAATTCAAACTTGGCTGTGGTACTTTGGAAAAATCACTCAGCTTCTCTGAGCCTCTGTTTCCTCATATGTAAAACAGGGATATTGTTTGTCCATCTCAGAGAGTTGGAATAAAGATTAAATTAGTTAGTATAAATGGAACCACAAAGCCTGAATAAATACCAGTCATTATGATTATTATGACAGTGTCACTTGCTCTTTCATCAAGCATTCGCTGGGTGCCTTCTATATGCTAAGCCCTATGTTTGGTGCCAGTAACACAAAGACGAATATGTTAAAAACAACAAATAAAACCCTAGCATCTAAGAGCTCTAAATCTAGAGAAGCGGACAGGAAACACTGTGGAAATATTACAATGCTGGACTCAGCGAATTTTTTGTTGTTCTGTTCTTAAGAACAAAATGTAAATATTCTAGGTTCTATAGAAACTACTCTGTAGGCTAAGAGCAACCATAGACAATGTGCAAATGAACAAATGTGCATCATGTTCCCAAAAAAGACAGTAGGAGGCAAGGTCAGAAATGTAAGCAAGACTGGATTTTGCAGGGCCTTCAAGGCCATGATAAGGACTTGGGATTTTATCCTATGAGGGACAGGACACAATAACCCTTCCCACTGTGCACTGTGACATTGTCCAAGGTCTATTCTTGAGGAACTGAAGATGATGAGGAAACTTATCAGAAAGCTTCCCATGTCCTCTGATCTCCATCCTGGATATTTTCAATATACATGTTAAAGGCTCTCAGAGTGTTCTCTCTCTCTCTCTCTCTCTCTCTCTCTCTCACACACACACACACACACACACTCCATCTAATTTTATGAAACTTTTCACATTCACATTTGCTTGATCAGAGAAGTCTGTTTTCCAAAGAACACCTAACACAATGCCCTGGACACAATGTTCTGTGATAGATACACTTTGGGAAGCACCAGTCAACGAGTCAAAAGAAGACTCCTTAACAGCACATTCACAGTCATGGTCTGCCTCCTGCCTCCTTCTCTGGCCTCATGGTCAGCTGTACCTAACATTCTAGACTTAACCCACACCAAAACACTCATTGTTCCCTATGGATACCACACTGTTTCATGCCTCCTTACATTTACACCATGACTGGAATGTTCTTATCTTTCTTGTCTACCTGCTGAACTAACAGATCTTAAGATCCACCTCAAGAATGTCCTCCTTTGTGAAGTCCTGAACAACATCTCTCCCTAAACCCACCCTGCTTCCACAAGACACCTACACATATGCAAACATGTACACCTGCATGAAACAGGCATACACACATATGCATGCATGTACATGTGCACATGTACAAAAACACACACAAGGGCACTATTCCCTTCTCCATAGAACTTCATATCTTGTGCTTCATTCTGTTACTGTCCATATTATATTACATCGTAAGTCTCTACCAGCTCATATCCTCTATTAATAAAGACTGTTCTAGTGCCTACTCAGTACTAGACACTACACAGGTGATGTTTAAGTGGACAAATTCATTTATTCACTCACTTATTTCATCTGTGGAAAAGCATACTACACATTTCACCACTACTGAGGTCCTAATTCCCTCATTCTCCTGTGGGAAAGTAAAGGTTATTTAATTGGGGGGTAAAAACAAGGTAACATAAGAAGGCATTTCTAGTCTTTGATCCTACGTTGAAGGACACAGGCTTCATTAACTTAATTTTAGGTACTGCACATGCAATTGCAGCATTTTGGTGAACTGACCTCCCTTGCTATCCTTGCTGCCAGTTAAGTGCACGAGAGACCATGATCGAGAAGGGGATCAGGTGTATCCCGGTCTTCCCACCACTCAGCGCCAAAGTTCGACTGAGTGAAGAACAGCAGGACGTGTGTCTCATGATGATCAAGACCAGAGCTTTTCCAGCTTGAATGGGCATCAGAACCACCTGGAGGGCTTGTCAAAAACATGTGTTGCTAGGCTCCACCCTAAAGTGACTGATTGGGTAAGTCTTGGGGGGGCATGAGAGTCTGCATTTCTCACAGTTCCCAGAGGATGATGGTGCTGGTCCAGGCACCACACTTGGAGAACGACGGATCCATGGTTCACTGACTACTTCCCAATGCCATAACTGTGCTAGCAATATAAATGTGCACGCGGCCTGACTGCTCTTCTCAGGGAAACCGCCAGGAGGACCAACACCAGATCTGGATTCCAAAGACCAGCGTGTGATATCCGGCAGATTACATAACCTCAGAACAAGTTAGCTTCTTCCATCAAAAAATGGCAATTATAAGCCCACCACTACCTACTCCCACTGGTTTGCTAGGGGAATATAATGGAAAAATGACCTACAAGTGTCAATCCTATATCCTATATCCTAGAAATTTGGAAGAAGAGTTTAAAGATGAATTTCTCCACATAAATCAAAAAGGTTTTCATACATGAAAAGATGTGCCAAAAATATTTCATACATGGATACATGTGCCATTTTTATTTATTTTTGAGAGAAAGAGAGCAACAGAGAACAAGCAGGGCAGGGGCAGAGAGAGAGGGAGACACAGAATCTGAAGCAGGTTCCATGCTCCAACCTGTCAGCACAGAGCCCAATATAGGGCTCGAACCTATGAACCATGAGATAATGACCTGAGCCAAAGTCGGATGCTTAACTGACTGAGCCATCCAGGCATGCCAAAACCATTTATTTTATCTTTTTTAAATTTTTTTTAACATTTATTTATTTTTGAAAGACAAAGAAACAGAGCATGAGCAGGGGAGGGTCAGAGAGAGAGACACAGAATTCAAAGCAGGCTCCAGGCTCTGAGCTGTGAGCACAGAGCCCGACGTGGGGCTCAAACTCATAAATCATGAGATCATGATCTGAGCCGAAGTCAGCCACCCAACCAACTGAGCCACCCAGGCACCCCACACCATTTTTTTAAAACATGGCTTTAGGCCTCATATTTAGGTCTTTAATCCATTTTGAGTTAATTTCTGTGTATAGTATAAGAAGGTGGTCCAGCTTCATTCTTTTGTATGTTTATGTCCAGTTTTCACTCACATGTGGCATTTAAAAAACACAAAACAAAACAAAGAATAAAAGAGACAAGCAACAAAAAACAAAAACAAAAACCAGACTCATAAATACTGAGAACAAACTGGTGGTTGCCAGAAGGGAGATGGGTGGGGGGATTGGTGAAAGAGAAACAGAGCATTGAGAGTACACTCAATGTGATGAGCACTGAGTAATGTATAGAATTGTTGAATTGCTATATTGTATGCCTGAAACTAATATACCACTGTATCTTATTATACTTCAAATAAAAATTTGAAAATTAAAAAAAAGACATGGATAATAAGAAAGTTCAAGTAGTATTCAGGAAACAATGAACATTTTTTAACTTATTCTATCTTGTTCCAATAATTATTTAAAATAGGGATGAAGAGTAGATCCATTTGGTTAGAGCAAGGAGTTCACCTAAAGCAGAGTTTGGCAAACCTGGTCCATAAAAGGTCATACAATAAATATTTCAAATTTTGTGGACCATGCAGTCTCTGTCACAACTATTCAGCTCTGCTGCACAAAAGTCACCATAGACAACATGTAAATGAATGGGAATGACTCAGTTCCAGTAAAACTTTATTTACAAAAACAGGCCCAGGACTTAGTTTGCTGATCCCTCTTTAGAGGAATAATGGAAGACAGAGTTGAAAGGGCAGTTTGGGATTGTAAAGAATCCAGAATGCCAATGAATTTAGACTTTGTTTGGTGAGCATTCAGAAGTTCCCAGAGATTTTTTTGAGCAGATAGTGAAGAAAGGAACATTTTAATCACAATCAGAGTAAATGCTTGGAAGATTAATCTGGTAATGACAGATAAAATGAATTCAAGGTGTGAGCAAGGGAAAATGGAAAAAGGAGAGAAGTAAAGTGACTACTGCGATAGTCCAAGCTGAAAATACAAAGGGCCTGACTGGGACTGGTGCAATTGGACATATGAGAAAAGGACTGAAATAAAATAAACTTCTTTTTTTTAAGGTTTATTTATTTTGAGAGAGAGCATCCACACGCATGTACACAGGCGGGAGGGGCAGAGAGAGAGAGAGAGAGAGAGAGAGAGAGAGAGAGAGAGAATCCCAAGTAGGCTCTACACTGCCAGCACAGAGCCCAACGCAGTCTCAGGAACCATGAAATTATGACCCCAGCTGAAACCAAGAGTTGGACACTCAACTGACCGAGCCACCCTGATACCCCATAAATAAACTTTAAAGAGAAGAGCTGACAGACTTTGGAAACTGACTAGATACCATGTCAAGGGAGACAGAGAAAACAAAAAAATAACTCAAGAGTTTTAAGGTAACACTTTAGAACGAAGCAGACCTGAGCTTGAATTGTTTGTTCTAGCATTTACTGAGCAAGTTATGAAATTTCGGTTTCAGAATCCTCAACTATAAAAGGAGTAAGAGCAGTGCCTCAGAATACAGTTGGGCAGATGGAATAAAATAATGTCAGCAAAGCCCCTAGCACCATAACTGATATTTAGCTACTCTTCATTAAACAGCAGTGAGCATGACATTGATTATGCCAAAAGATCCCTATCTCTTACCCTCACCCCCTTCTAGTAACAATTTTGCCACCTAATTTTTTCACTTTAAATATCATGAACTTTGCATGATATCCCATTGTGTCGAGGTTCCATAGTTTCAACAAAACTTTTTAATGTTTTATTTATTTTTGAGAGAATGAGAGAGAGTGTGCAAGCTGGGGAGAGGCAGAGAGAGAGGGGGACAGAGGATCTGAAGCGAGCTCTGCACTGACAGTGGCAAGCCTGATGTGGGGCTCAAACTCACAAATTGTGATATCATGACCCAAGCCAAAGTGAGACACTCAACTGACTGAACCACCCAGGCACCCTGAAGTCTCCATAGTTTAACCAGTCCTCCATTGTTAGACATCTTGCTTCCAATATTTTGCTCTTCTTAAATCATTTAGGATATTTTCAACTCCCAGTGACAGAAACAATCCAAATCAAAATATTTTTTTAAATAAAGGAAATATGTTGGGAAAAAAAGAAGGCTTCAGTGGAGAAAGGAACAAATCTTGTCAATTGTCTCCTGTTAAATCTCCCACCTCCCTGAATGGATTATATTACCCTTGGAATACAACTTTCAGCTTTTTTAATTGCAAAGACTCCATGGAACTATATCAAAGGCCACAAGCAAAAAGGAATTCCTCCTAACAAAGCTGTATTTTCCTCCCTTTCTATATTCAGATGGGCTACTTCAGCTAAGCTTGTCCCTTTCTTGTAGGATCCTACTGAAGACAGAATTCTGCCACCCATGTTAACATCCTGAGTTACTCCTACCACCTCCCCCAGTACTATATCTCTGAAGGCATACAGTCAAGATCCTAAGATGAGAGGGTACGAGGTTAAATTAAAAAAAAAAAAAAAAAAAAAAAAGCTTTGTGGTGATATAACAAGAGTCGCCAACCTCTCAACCTGAAAAATGTGGGTCACTGTGGCCCAAGACTCTTCCTCCATGATTTAGCCATTTCCACATTTTAGGTCACTTACTTATAGTTAACACTCCACTCCTGGTACCAAATTATGGATCAGGAAGGATTGCAAATAACACTGGGTTGCAAATAACAACAAAAACAAAAGAAGCACTCCACTCAAAATAACTTAAATGTGCATTATTTCACACAGCAAGAATAACCAAGTTGGAGGAACTCCTTTACTAGTTAATCTGACATTTATATACAGGCTCATCATCTATATTTGTCAGTTCATCACTTGCCTATTTATATCCTGTATCCATTCAACTGTGATATTTGACTTTTTCTTTTGATTTGTAAAAGCCCTTTATATATTAAGAATTTCAACTATTTTGCTATCATACATGCTGAAAACATTTTCCCACTTTGATAGCTTCTTTCCAACTTTGTGATATTTTTGATATACAGAAATTCATACTTTTGTCCATATAAAGTTTTCAATCTATTTTCTTCAGAGTTGTATATTTAGTTTATTTGCTTAGAACGCCCTTCCCTCCCTAAAACTGAATAACTCTTATATTTTCTTCTAAAATATTTATGGTTTAATAACATAGAAATATTTAAATTCATCTTAAATTTATTTTGGTGCTAAGTGTAAGGTAGGAATTTAAATTTTTTTCTAAATGGTAGCCAGTTATCCCAAAATACCTTTTAAGGTACATCCCCTCTCTCCTCTGGAATTCATAGTCACCAATGATATACACTAAGCTACTATGTAAAGTGGATTTAGCCTTTTTAAAAAAAATTTTTAATGTTTTTATTTATTTTTGAAAGACAGAGAGACAGAGGCTGAGCAGGGGAGGAGCAGAGAGACAGGGAGACACAGAATCCAAAGCAAGCTCCAGGCTCTGAGCTGTCAGCACAGAGCCTGACTCGAGACCCAAACTCATAGACCATGAGATCACGACCTGAGCCGAAGTCAGACGCTTAACCGACTGAGCCACCCAGGCACCCCATGATTCTTTTCATTTTCTTTTTTCTCTTTTTCAATTTCAGCAACATACTTCTCAATCTCTTCAAGATTTAAAATCTTGAGGGTTGATCTATTGTCACGACAGCCAGTTCAGTGTTTCTGTCACCAAACCAAACCGCTTCCAGGAGAGCCCTGATAACCAGTTAAAGGGTCAGGTCATGTTTCTCGATGCCTTCATCAGTGTAAAAGAGCTTCGTGGCGACTCTTGTTGCATGCCCTCATCAGTCTCTAGAAGTCATGCAGGGGGAAGCCTGGGTGGCTCAGTCAGTTAAGCATCGGACTCTTGATTTCCACTCAGGTCCTTATTCACAGTTCCTGGGTTTGAGCCCCGCTTCAGGCTCCGTGCTGCCAGTGTGGAGCCCACTTGAGTGTTCTTTTCTCTCTCTCTCTCTCTCTCTCTCTCTCACTGATTCTCAAAATAAACATTTGAAAAAGAAAAAGAAATTCACATACAGACTTGCCACCCTGACTTAGGGCACTGGCTTTCCAGGCACGGTATGTCCTCAAGGGTCAGTCTGATACAGCCTGAGGATGCCACCAAAGTCGAAACCCACAGTAAGGGCAGAGATGCCAAAAGGCCTGTGCCCAATGCTCTGTGTGCAGCGTTCCTTCAGACTGGCGATGTAGCAGGTGACATACTCCATGGTAACTGGGTCCTCCACGGTCGGTCAGCCAGTGACTCTGGTACTGCACCTCAGCGCTGCTGATAACTATCATCAGGTTGGCAGTGAACCCTGTGAGTGCCATGCAGACACTGTCATCCAACGCACAGATCTTGCACTTGGTTCTCTCATCCTGCAGTTTGGCCACCGACTTCTCCACGCCCAGAACAACGTCCTTTCCCCGCATGCCGACTGTGGCTTAGCCCTTCTTCATGGCCTCCTGAGCATACTCCACTTGGAAGAGGTGACGGTGGGGTGAGAAGATGGTGATGGCACAGTCATCGCTCAGGTTGGCAGCTTGGAGGCAGGTGTGGGCAAATCGCACACTCACAGTGGCCACACAACCCGCGATTCACAATGCCTCTGAGAAGACTCTGGGTCAATCAGAAATTTTTCACTCAGATGATCTTTGCATTTGCTTTTGTCAGGCTGCCCCCTCCCAAACTATTAGAATTTGGTTGTAATGGAAATAAATGTTGACATTAATTATGGAGAGAACTGAAATTTTTATAATTTTGAGTCTTTCCATCCTGAAACATCTTTGTCCTCCCATTTATTTGTCTTTAGAAGCTCTCTGAGAAGTTTTATAATTTTCTTCATATGATATATCTATATTTCTTAATTTCCAGGGTTTGGGGGTAAGGGGTAGTTTATACTATTATTATGGTCTTATTGTTGCTATTATAAGATATTTTCTATTATCTTACTCATAATTATTTTCTAGCTGGCTATATTTTGTATATCGAGCTTAACTGAACTCATTAGGACTCTTGATTTTGCTAAGACTCTTAATTTTTCAGGTGATTGTTATCAACTCTGCAGGTGGGTAATCTTATCCTCCCCAACTAGTACTTCCAATATTATATCTGTTTTTTTTCCCATTTTATTATGTTGAACGGAATTGAATTTCCAGGAAAATGTAATATATTAGTGATACCAACCATCTTAATACCTTGCTGCTAATGGGAATGCTCCAAATATTAGAATAAAATGCATGAAGTTGCCATTTTCCAGCCCCTACCCCACAAAAAATCAAGTGTCAGCAATTTCCTATCTTTCAAGCTATTATTTCACCATTTGGTGAATTTCAAATAGGAATTCATGCTGATTAAATAAATAGTTTTGAGTGCCTACAGTGTGACAGACATGGAATTAGGCTGTGGATATATAACTCTAAGCAAGACAAGCACAGTTTCTGCTGTCTTAGAGTTAATATTACTGTAGCAAAAAGCAGATACAGTTCAGCTATCCAAAAAAAAAAAAATTAACAAACCAATTAAAATAGTGAAAAAGCTTGGAAGAATTGTTATGTGCTAGAAACTGTAGCAAGGGCATGGTTGGGACAGGATCAATCCTTTTATGGTGGGACACTGAGGCTGAGAGCCAAAGCCTGAGACACAGCCACCCACACGATGGGCTCTGAAAATCATTCTGGGCAGAGATGGCTAAGAACAGGCTCTGAAGTGAAACTTGGCTGGTGAGTTCCTCAATCTATGGTCATGTGGCCAGAATGCCACAACGTGGGTCCCCAAGCCACAGGCCAAGCCTGATCTGGTGACTGTGCAAAGAGAGTTTTAAATTGAATGTGGATTAAGATTTAGGTTTGGACTGGGCTTTTCATACTTAAAAATAAGACCTCTTTCACTGCTTGAAGAGAGAAGTAAGTGGCAGGATCTGTTCCGAGTTGGCACACGGGGTGGGAGAAGGGGTGAGATGGAGCCCCTTCAGAGGCACTGGTGAGAGAGAGAAATAAAACCTGATGGTACCCTACTGCATCCAGCCATCCTGTAAATCAGCTCCACAGGCTGCAGAGGCAGGCTGAGGATGGATCTGGGTAGGTGTTGACCTTCATTTGGGAAATCAAAAGGAAGCAGTAACGCTTTTTGAGCAAAACACTTGATTCTCCCAAATCAGAGAAAGGATCACAGGACCCTAAGAAAGAAGAGGAGCAGAGATGTGCCTCTCTGTGGCTCTCACTTATGGCTGGGCCTGCATTATTTGTACATCATTTAAAATCCAGCAGAAAGTTCCAATGAAACAAAATAAATGACCACAGCTATCCTCAGGCCAGAAAGTGACAGAAAAGCTGTCCCACTGGCCTGTCATCATGTTTGAGAAAAGACGAACAAGGTGTATGTGAAGCTGGCTGGAAGACCAGGGGCAGCACAAAGCCCGAGCTAGGTTCCAGCCAGGCCTATAAAGATTAGGGAAAATTCTGGAGGGTGAAGCCTATATGACAATGGGCATTCTGGCGGGTAGATGAGGCACAAGCACAGGGTCCCAAGGAGTACGGCTCAGTAAACAGTGGGAGGACCGTACCTATGGTATGATTAGTTAGCGGCAGAGTGTGTCAAGAATCAGGGACACTGGAAAGCCCAGGCTGGGGTGGTTGATACTATATGACAGAAGCAGCAATGAGAGGTCATCACATCCCTGTCCCTAGGAGGCAACTGGGTCCCCGTCCAGATTAAGGCTCTAGACCTTGTAAGAGGCTTATATAACCAGACAGCTCATTTGCTCCAGAATATACAACACAAAAAAGAATCTCCAAGAGGCTAAGGCTGTTTACTCAGGTCCAAAGGGATCTAAGGCCTGGGCAGAAGCCAGTTGAAAGAAGGAAAGTCAACGAGTCTAGCGTGGGAGAAGGTAACAAAGCAGAGGCAAGGCGGGGACAGGGTCTATTTGCCCTCACAGGACTTTCTAGGCTTGATGACAGCAGCCATCCAACCTCACCCCAGTCCCTCTCCTTGAGGAGGTTCTCCTCCCGCTCACAGTCTTTCCTGCTTATGCCTGGGCATGTTAAAACTCTGACGTGAGTTACTGGAAACGTAACTTGCTACTTGCATGTAACGATGTAACAGAAGAACAAGGAAACACTGTGAGCGTGAGCGTCACAGAGAGACGGAAGACCAATGGGCCACTGGTCACCATGGTAACCACAATCAAAACAAGGATTCCAGCTTTCCCGAAGCCCTTGTTTAATGATGATTGTGTTACAGAGAGAGTAACTAATCCCACAGTGCATTATAAACAGAGTTGCTAGTATCCAACATCATCAATGATGGAGAAAAATAACTTCTAACTGGACAAAGTACATTTCTCAGGGTGTATGTGCAGCTTATGCCAAAAAACAAACAAACTAAAAAGAAATAACACCAATCCATGGAGGGAATCTCAGCTCAGCTTGAAATCATTGTTTTATCCCCGTGTCCTTTTTGCTTCTCCACCCCAGTTTCTAGAGAGAGATAGCTTCACGAACTCCTAAGAAACATGATACATTTGCTTATAAACCTAAATATGCATATCCCTACCCCTACGGGTAAAAAGGACAGAAATGTAATGATTACTATGAAATACTCCCATTTAGAGTGGATTTAATCAGTTTCTTTTATATGATCAGGGCAATACATAATCTAGGCTTACCTCTTTGAAGCAGATTGTTCCTTTCTAAATGCCTGATGTAAATGTGAAACACAACCTTCCCTCTCCTTTGCTATCTATCCATCTGTCTCCCCTGGCTAGGAAGTAGTTAAGGCCCACTGCTGCCATCCACTGGTTGGGACGCCAATACACAGCTTCCCTGGCCTTGGGTTTCCTAGTCTCTCCAAGGCCACCCAGCAAAATCACTGCGACCATTTGATGGAGTACAAGTTCACCCACCAGTCTCTCTTCTCTGTTTCAAAGCCTGTTCCACTTTCCATTTCCCATCCAGCTCTCGTAACAAGAGAACACTCTGGATAAGAGTAAATAAGCACATAGGGAAGCCAACTTCAGTTTTCTTTTCCACTCTGACTCATCATTTGGGCCAAAGGCCCAATACCAACTTACTCCAGTTCCCACGTCTCATTTCATATTTGCATGGAGAGTCTGATAAGTTGCTGATTAGGCAATGAATTGACCACCTGATGGTCAGGTGTCTATTCCTGGACCAATGTGCTCTGACCAGGGGTTAGGGTTCTCTTATAGCAATATATGGCTGTCCAGTCTGTCCCCAGAGGCCATTCCCAAAGAATGGAGGTGAAGTAGGGTTTTCAGAAGACCACATTCTTTTTTTTTAATGTTTTTTATTTATTTTTTAAGAGACAGAGAGAGACAGTGTGAGCAGGGGAGGGTCAGAGAGGGGGAGATACAGAATCTGAAGCAGGCTCCAGGCTCTGAGCTGTCAGCACAGAGCCTGACATGGGGCTCGAACCCACAAACTGTGAGATCATGACCTGAGTCAAAGCCGGACGCTTAACCAACTGAGCCACTCAGGTGCCCCGAAAACCACATTCTTTAATGGGCTCTGATGCAACTTACCTTCAGCTGTCACGTTCTTTCATTGTGTGTGCTATTCCCTTGACTTTAGCATGGAAATGGTGTCATACATAGAGTTGTAATTAAGTGCCTTTCCTTGGCGGCTGCACCATTTTGTGGTGTATAACCACAAGCAATGACTTAGCCTCTCTGAGCTTCCATTTCTTTCACCTATAAAACAAATCTGCCCCATGGGATTTTCATGGGGGATTTAAAAGAAAAAAGATCACATATGTAAACTACTCATCACGGGACACAGTATAAAGTCAATGCAAAATTAACATCAGTTGTTATTGTCACCATCATCACTACTACCATCATCATCGAGTCAGGAAGGCCATTTTCAGAGCTTCAAGTTGAGCACTAAATTTACTCTCAAACAACTTCAGCCTCTCCTGTCCTATTTATTACACCAAAAATAATCAGCGGGTCATGAATTCAAAAGCTTGCTATTACTACCCAGGATGGGAGTCCTCCCATCCAGCATGGTGAGTGGAACAGATAAAGTCAGTTCTAACCAAATTTTACCAGAGGCTGGATAGGCCCGAGATGCAGAAGGACATCATGTGAGAGGAGGGAAAAGAAGCACATTCTCCAGCTTTATGATTTCCTGGATGCTGGAATGGGATTCCTCAGAATGATGTGAAAACTAAAGAAATCAGCAAAGATGGAATTTTTAAGATAATCTGATCCTGTGCCAAGAAGTCTACTTGGGAGGAAAATATTCCTGTAAGAGCAGAGGGATGTTTCAAAAGGCTCATCAGTAAACTTTAAAAAAAAAAAAAAAAAAAAAAAAGAAGAAGCTCTTTGTTGGAACTCTGGGTTTGGATGACTTCGCAAAGCAATATGGTGTGGTCACACCCTCAAGATCCTAAGACAAAATAATTGGGAAAGGAATATATGGCCAAAGTTACTTACCACCTTCCTTTTAGTTGCACCTGGTAGAAAGAACCTTGCCTGCAGATTCAACAGAATAACACTTCAAAGGAGTTCACAGTCTAACAGGAACATTGCCAGTGGAACTGGGAAGACACATAGGCCAGGCCATGACCTTGGATTGGAGAACTGACTCTGCAATACACCAGCTCAGAAACCCTGGGCAAGGAACCCAACCTCTGTGTAACTGGGAAGAACTGAATCAGATCAATGATTTTCAAGCTTCACCTCCTGGCCCCGGAGTCCCTCTATAAATTCAGAAGCCATTGCAGGTTGGGGGGAAAACAATACAAGAGAGCAAGTAAGACTAAGCCTCTGGGTCCCACCACTACCAATATAATACCTTCAGCTAGACAATTTCTGCCCTTTTGATGATCCAGATAAGATTTTGTTAAGAAAAATCCTTCATGTTTCTTAAGCAAGAAAAAAAAAGAACTACATGATTTCCAACCCATTCTAGTTCTAACAGCGTATGGTTTCAGATAGAAGGAATGGGATTGCTTCACAAAGAGGCTGGAACGGAGGGTTAACTTGAGATCATGAAGAGCCTTGCACACCATGTGAGGGCATTTGTGCTCTACCCGGTGGGCAGCCATGAAAGGGGAACAATGTGACCAGGTCACTATGTTAGCAGAATGCCCTGAAGGCTTGGATAAGTGGAAAATGCACTGAAAGTTGGTTGGTAGTGTTATTCCAACACTGTCCAAACAGGAAGCAGTTTATCAGTGTTTTATCAGAGAGGTGAAAAATAGGAAAGAAAACTGGATAGGAGAAGGGCCAGCATCCTCCACTCACCAGCATCCTCCATCCTGTTAGGGTTTTTTGTTTGTCTTCTAACTCCATTCCCATCTCAAAAAGCTGAGTAAAAATGACTCTTTTCATGTGCAGACAATGTCATTGACCAGGCCCTTTACACGAGATGAGCACAAGGACACCACAGTAAGGAGCGTGTCATCTTTAGCTAACTAATAAAGGCCAAGGCACTGTTCCCCAGCCAGATCGTGTCAATGGTTGGCCACCCTGTTCAACTTCCCCGTGACCCACATGCTCCTAAGCTCCCAATTATGCAGCTGCACCTCCCGAATCATCTTTGTAGAGGGACTTCCAGAATGTCTCTGTCCCAGGAGCCTCCTGGTTCACCTGCTCCCACCATTAGCTCCATCAAGCAGGGAATCCCCACAGATGTCCCAGTGGGCTTGTTGGAAATGGAAAAGTCACATCCAGGCCTTAGATTTATGATGTGGCATGTACTGAACACTTTTCTCATGCTCTTGAGTCCAACATAAATGAGCAAAAGCAGATATGTAAAGCGCTTAGAGAGTATGTTACACCTTTAAAAACACCTCAGCTATCTGGCAACCTGCTGTGGAGGGCTCACTGAGAAGCAGGACACCATTCCCTTGACTGTAGCTAGGAACCTGGTTCTGGAGAGAGCTGTCAGCCCACGCTCAGGGCACCAGGCTTCTCCTATCACTCCCTCCAGGTTCCCTAGCCCTTGCCAGGGTGTGTACACATGCTATTCCTCTGCCAGGAACACCCTTCCCCCAGTTCCTTTTTAGGTGTTCATACATTCAAATCATTTTTGAGCTAATTCAACAGAGTAATGAATAAAAACTGCTTCCTGCAATCCAGCTCTTTGAAATTAACTTTGTTTCATATATTAACAATGAAATCTCGGAACCAGAGAATTGAAATGCAGAATTTTCTAAAGTCATCAAGTCCAATCCATGCACTTTGAATTTGAAGAAATAGACCCAGACAAGGGAAATGACTTTTCCAAAGTCACGCAAGAATGACCAATGCTAACAGGTATTAATGCTAAAGGCTGTGCTAAGTGCTTCACACACATCAGCACATTTAATCTCACAACGCCCGGCTGCGGTAGGTGCTACTTATTACTAGTCTCATTTTACACGCGAGAAAACTGAAAGGGGAAATGACTAATCCAAGTTATATAAGCTTGATGATGTCAGATGAAATTCTAGATGAGTGACCCCCCTGGGGGATGGGCAGGGAGGCAGAGAGAAAAGGTGAATAGAGGATGGTCTCCATGAATAAGCCAATCGCTTCTCTCTGAGCTTCAGTTACTAAATCTGTGAATTGAAGATAATTTTCTTAACTGCAAAGCACTATACAAATGAAAGAGAAAGGGATGTTTTTACAAAGTGAAAGGAGGATTTATTGTTATTTTTCTATTTAAAAGAAGACATTCCTGGTGGCTCAGTCGGTTAAGCCTCCGACTTCTGCTCAGGTCATGATCTCACATTCGTGGGTTTGAGCCCCGCGTCAGGCTCTGTGCTGACAGCTGGCTCAGAGCCTGGAGCCTGCTTCAGATTCTGTGTCTGTCTCCCTTCCTCTCTCTCTCTCTCTCTCTCTGCTCCTCCCCATCTCATGCTCTCTGACTCAAAAATAAATAAAACATTTTTAAAAAATTTTTAAAGACATTCTTATGTTAAAAAATAATAAAATACTACAGAAAGAAAAACATGAAGAAAATAAACATCATCCATTCCATTATCCAGAGATTATTAGCATCTTAATGCTAATACAAGAAATCTGTTTGTGTTTATGTGTGTGCATATAATCATTAATAAATGAGATCATACTGCTCATGCTGTTTTGTGATCTATTCTTTTCACCCAAGTTATACCTGGTGAAAAACCAAGAAAGTTTTATTTTCAGGAAGCCATTCTTCCAAGCTTAGATCAGCCCTGTGAGAAGAACTAGGTGGTTTACTTATCATCCTCTTAACGACTTAGGCAACTGGGCTTGAGAGGCAGCAGCGTCATTGACAGTGCCCCAGGCCCCACACAGAGGCCAGGGGACCACACAAAAGCTGCAAGCCTGCTCCAATCTCCAGACGAGCCCCCTGGCACAGCTGCAACCTCCAGGAAGGCGGCCCTTGTGTGAGTTCCTTGAAGGCGCTGCGTCTGCTGGCCGCTGAGTGGGGCTGACTCTGGCCACGGAGACCCTGGATCTAGAGAGCCTGCTTCTGACAACGCGGGAGCCAGCGAGGGCGACCACAGTCGGCGCCATCCATCTGCCCCCGTCTGTGCCAGATCTATGCCCCATGCCCCAGAGCACAGGGTCAAACCACGGCATGCAAAGAACAGGCTCTGAGAATGGGTGCTAAGTCAGCTCTGCTCTTAGGCATGGAGTGCTTATGGAGGTTTCATTCTTTTCTGCTAAGCAAATTTTAGGAAAATATCCAAATGATAGAAAAGTGAGCAAAGCTTCAGCCCAAATACTTGCTCATGTACCGCCTGGGAGAACCAGGGGCTCTCAGTGCAGTTTCCCTTTAGGCTATCTGGTGGTCTCTATTTACCCAAAGTTCACTGAACTAAAGCAGCTGCAGAGTGAATTCATTTTCTATTACAGCACAATAAATTACCCAAAAATTTAGCAGCTAAAAATGACAAGCATTTCATATCTCAAAGTTTCTGTGGGTCAGAAATCTTGAGCACAGCTTAACAGGACACCTCGAGTTCAAGGCTGCTCATGAAGTTGCTGCTAAGCTGTCAGCCAGGGCTGCAGTTGTCTCAAAGTGTAACTGGGGTTGGATAATCTGCTTTTTAAATATTTTTAATGTTTATTTATTTTTGAGAGAGAGAGATACACACAGCGTGTGAGCAGGGGAGGGGCAGAGACAGAGACAGACAGAATCAGAAGCAGGCTCCAGACTCTGAGCTATCAGCACAGAGCCCAACGTGGGGCTCGAACCCATGAACTGTGAGATCATGACCTGAGCCCAAGTTGGCCACCTAACCAACTGAGCCACCCAGGCATCCCGAGAATCTGTTTTTAAGTTCACCCACATGGCTGTTGGCATGCTTCGGTTCTTTGCCAAATGGGCCTCTCCATTGGGCTGCCTCACAGCATGGCAGCTCACTTCCCCCAGCACCAGGACCAGGGAAGCTGGCAGGGGGAACGGCGGGGGAGAGCAGAGGGGAAAGGCGGAAAGGGAAGGTGGGGCAGAAGGCAGAGAAGAGTAGACATAATCCTTTGGGTTTTTGTTTTTTGTTTTTGTTTTTATTTTAGAGAGAGCGAGCAAGCAGGACAGAGGGAAAGAGAGAGAATCTTAAGCAGGCTCCTCAGTCAGCTCAGAGCCCAATGAGGGGCTCAATCCCATGACCCTGGGATCGTGCTCTGAGCTGAAATCAAGAGTCAGAGATTCAACAGACTGAGCCACCCAGGCACCCCAAGTCTCTTTATAACCTAATCTGAGGAATGACCTATCGCTTTTGCTGTATTCTATTCATTAGACCCAGCCGATACTAAAGGGAAAGGGATTACAGAAATGCACCAGCCTCCATCCTCTCGCCTGGAACATGAATATAATAGCTAAAATTCTTCCAGCAACCTTGGCTGGTGAGGATGAGGGCCACACCCGAGAGACGGTGGGATCAGAAAACAGAAAGGAGAAGCCTGAATCCCTGGTGATTTCATCACGTCATCATTGCCTTTTACTCAAAGGATAAAACTTAAAGTGTTAAAGCCACTCCTGACTTGAGTTTCTTTCATATGCAGATGAATGTAACTTTACCTGAGGTAAGTTGTTAGCACTAATCTCAATTAAGGGTTCACATTCAACCAGCATTTATATCCTTTACAGATGGAACATCTAAACTCAGAGAGGTAAAGTTATTCACCCAACATCATCCAGCGAGACACTGGCAAGAATGAAACCCAAACTCCTGGTCTCCACATTTACCCAAGCTAATTCTGACTGTCCCCAAAATTTGTTGAACACTCAAAGCTCTGTTTGGGATGTTCCTGGCAGCTGGGAAAGTTCTGATTTCCCTCAGGCTATGTATTTGTACCAGAACATTCTCTGCTCTGTTTCTCTGCTTACCAAGTAAACAAGTGAAATAGAAGAGGAAAAATATTTTGGACGAATTGATGGTTTGCAGTTCAAACACTTTTGTCTTATGCATACTCAAGTCGGTAGCCATGGAAACCTTCATTTCATTTCCTCAGCCTCTTTGAGCACCATTCCCGCTTTTGGAACCCAGAAGTTAGCAGCAGCTATAGATTAAATGTGTTCCGCAGAGGACCGAGGTGACATAATTTTTCAAAGGACTTTGGTACACATGTCCATAACCTGGAAATGATCATGTTTTCATTACAGAGTTGTCTCAGATGGCTTGTCTCTTTAAAAGGAGCCTTCCACCCCACTTGCCAGAAGAACTGTCAGCAGAGCCATTTAAGACAGAATCATTGTAGGTGTACTGTTAAACATTTTATGTTGTAGAAGACACACTTCACGTCCTTGTCCAGCCACATCCCTTGCTCCAGGACTGGTTATGCTCAGTGCTCGCAGAAGGACTGGGCCTAAGCTGCCATATTTGAGCTGTGTGACTGCTTGATGCATCCGTGGTCTCAGGCAGTTGAAAGTCAGTTTGTCCCTTGACCCAGGGGAAGCCAATGTATTAGTCAAGAATTTTTCTCTTGAGGGGCACCTGAGTGGCTCAGTCAGTTAAGCATCTGACTTTGACTCAGGTCATGATCTCGCAGTTTGTTAAGTTCAAGCCCCACATTGGGGTCTGTGCTGACAGCTCAGAACCTGTGCTGACAACTCAGAACCTGCTTCAGATTCTATGTCTCCCTCTCTCTCCACCCCTCCCCCACTTGCACTCTATCTCTCTCTCTCTTAAAAATAATAAACATTAAAAAAATTTTAAAGAATCTCTTGAGAACTGGAATTAAAGATGCAGAGACTGGCATTAATTAATCAGGGGCAGCTAAATTAAAAGGTTATGTAGCTTTAAGGCTGAAACTACTCTTCTTGGGAGTGGGGGGGAGGAGGGGGGAGGGGGAGGAGGAAGTGGAAAGCGGGAGGGGAGAAAGGGGGAGGAGGGGGAGGGAGGAGGGAGGAGGAGGAGGGGGAGAAGAAGTCATCTACAAAAAAGTGGGAGATAGGCCCAGGTAGAAAAAAAAAATGAGAAGAACTCATGTGGCCCCAGAAAGAAAGTATCCACTTCAATTCCTTCTTTTCTCATTGACTTATAATTGACATACATTATATTCATTTCAGGTGTACAATATAGCAAGTTTGTGTTTTTATATGCTATGAAATGATCACCTTGATACATCTAGTTACCACCTGTCCCTATCCAAAGTTATTACAATATTATTGACTATACACCCTATACGGTGCATAATTTCCCTGTGACTTATTTTATAAGTGCAAGTTTGTATTCTTCACCCCGTCACCTATTCTATTTCTCACTCCATCCCCCAGCCCCCCCCACTGCTGGCAATAATCAGTTTGTTCTCTGTATCTATGTGCCTGTTTCTGTTTCATTTTGTTTATTCATTTGTTCTATTTTTTAGATTCCCAGATAAGTGAAATCACATGGTATCTTTCTTCCTTTGACTTATTTCACTTAGCATAATGATCTCTAGATCCATCCACACTGTCACAAATGACAAGAGTTCATTCTTTTTATGGCTGAGTAATAGTCCTGTGTGTGTGTGTATACATCTTTTTTTAATCTATTCTATTGATGGACACTTAGATTGCTTCTATATCTTGCCTATCATAAATAATACTTCAATGAACATATACCTTTTCCAATTAGTGTTTTTGATTTCTTTGGATAAATACCCACAAGTAGAATTGCTAGATCACACGGTAGTTCTATTTGTAATTTTTGGAGGAGCCTCCATACTGTTTTCCTCAGGGACTGCACCAATTTACACCCCTACCAACAGAGCACAAGCCACCTCAACTTTTAACGGCTTCCCTGTTCCCAGCTCCAATTTTCCCAGGCAAGGCTAAGCTCAATCCCCGCGCGTTACACTTCAGGACTGTTCGGGGCTCTGCGTCCGAATGGCTTTCTGCTCCTTGCCACAATGACGCACCTTCACCTTCCAAACCTTTTCCACCTATGTTGTATTGTTTGTCCTTTCCCTCAAATCCTGGAAGACCAATAGACCAGGAATGTTTACCCTCAGTTTTCTTTTATAGCTAGGGAAACTGAGGCCCAAAGAGGAGAGGGAATTTTGTTCCAATATTACTCATCTGGCTAGCTATAAAGCACAGAATTTGAACTCAGGTCTTTTGTCTCAAGGTGTGGTGTTTTCCCCACTATCGCATGTGATCAAGAAAAGCAGAAACCCAAGAGTGAATTTTACTAGAACTCCTGTAATTCTCTTGGGTGCTCAAGATTTCAGAAAGAGACATGTAGATGTGGATCCTCAATGGCAAAAGAAGCCAAATCATGAAGCTGGCTCTATTTAAGTCATTTCATTTTACTTCTTGAACTGCAAATTCAACTGGCTAGGGGGCCAGACTGGTAAAGAGAGAAGAGGAAAGCAGCCCAGTGTGTTACAGCTGGGAATGGTAGAGACTGGAGCAAACTACAGAGCTCATGACCAGCTTGTAAAGGTCAGCTGCCACTCAGCTTCAGCCCTGTGGGAAGGCAGATTTTATATTACCAGATCTTCTCAAGTTCTATGAAAACCTAGAAATCTGACTTTTTATGTGAAATTCCCAAATTGTTAAAACATGTGTCAGCCAAACAAAGTACACACATGCTGGCTAGATACTGCCCTTGTGCGGTCAGTTTGCCACCTCTGCTCTGGATTAGAAGCCTTTGAGGATAAGACCCTGCACTATTATTCATCTTTACATCTCTAATACCAAACACAGAGAAGGCACTCAGGTGAGTTGATTAATTAAATGGATTAGATGAAAGGAATGCCATGCGGGTCTCTATTCAGATGATGGCCCCTCAGAGAGGTCTTCTCTCACAACCTATGGTTATCCCCCAATGTCCACTCTCTATTTTTTCTCTGAAAAAGACCAAAGATTTTTATCCAGGCATGAAATGAAGCCTAGAATAAAGAAAACATCTGTTCAGCCTTTCTTGCCACTAGGTATGGCCACGTGACTAATATCTGACCAAGAGAATCAAAATAGAGGCAACGTGCACAACTTCCAGGAAATACATTCAAGAGAGGGCCACGTCCTTCTCTTTCCCTTTCCTCCATCCTACTAGAATGCAGATGTGATGGCTGGAGCTGAAGCAGCCATGTACAGCCACAATGTGCAAGCTACATACTGAGGATGGTGGAATAGGGGATAAAAGGAGCTGGGCTGTTTGACTTCACATGAGAACATAGGCCGTATTCTTCTACCTTGTTCAATCCATTGTTTGGGGGGTTTCCTGAAAGGACAAGTCCTCCTTCTCTATCCTCTCCTCCTGCTTTATTTTTAACACTTAACACACCTAGCATAATAACACAGATCTATTTGTTTTATTTATAATTTTCGTTCTGTAGTAGATTATAAGCTCCCTGAGGGCAGGTGCTTTGTTTTGCTTCCAATTGTTTCCTCAGTGCTTAGAAGAGTGCCTGACATACGGTAGGTGCTTAAAAAATAATTGTTGAATGTATATATGAAGTGGATTAGGTTGGGTGAAAAGTGAAACTGAATTAAATGACAATCTAAACCCAGTTTCATTCCAGCCGCCATCACCCAGATTTGTTCAATACTTCCAACAAATTAATTACTCCAAAGGTTTTGGTTCAATGCCAAAGAGGGGGGGAAACTTCAGCAATACAGAGTCACAATGACTTTGAGAAATGAAAAAAAAAAAAACAAAAAACAAGGCAGCACTGGAACCACTGCTGCCCCAAGTCTGCCCTGTGACCGCCAGCCCCCAGGCCCAGGCAGGGCGGCAGGGCAGCCACAGTGTGATAAAGCACATGCTCTCAGTCCAGCCCTGCTGGAGCCACTCACCATACTGAGTTCAAGGTTGGCCTCCTTGATTCTAAATAACATATATTTTTAATTGTTTAAGCCCCATTCCAAAAGGGGAGTGCTGCCTCCCACATAGGAAGATAAGCCTCTGCTCAAAAAAGGAAGCTGCTAAGCAAGACCCAGCCCAGCCAAGGAAAAGCCTGGGAGACTTGACCCAGACCACCAAGGAAGGTGGCAAGGCCCAAGGCACTGTGTGGCTCCTTCTCCAAGCAGTAGCAGTGACTTCCTAATTAACAGAGCGAGTCTCCAGGGAGCTGAAGAACTCCCCTGCTCCCACTTCCAGAAGAGGTAGGAAAACCAGTTAAAAAGGCTCCAAACTCACAACACTGGTTCAAACGCCCAGGCCTAGAGCTTGGGACTAGAGCCTGGACCTTTCCTGAAAGAACTCTTGGGGTGGAGCGAGGGGGTGGGGGAAAGAAAGGCTGTGTGTGCTAAAATGCCACATTATACACTCAAAATAAACACCTGGCAGAACACCTCCACATCTGGAGCACGTCACAAGACTCAATTACGTTTGGCCAGGCCAAGGGCCCCACAGCTGTTACAGAGTAAAGACGGATAATTAAAAACAGCAGGTTACCATGGTGCAAAATTGGTCGCTGCTGAACAATTTGTGTGTTTGTCTTCAGAGCTGAAGTACTAGAAGTGAGTTATGTCTTTGAGGGGACAGGAAGGTGATTTCTCAAGATACCCAAATGAGAGGAAATAAAGGATAAAAGGCACTAACTTATTAAGCACCTCCCCTGTGCCAGGCGCCACAAGTGTATTTTTTCCTTTAATCCGCACCACAATCCTATAAATAGGAGTTATCAACTCCTTTCTCTAGACAAAGTGATGGAGACTCAGTGACATGCCCAGAGTCCCAGAAAAGAGCCAAGTGGCCAGGCCAGCATTCAACCAGGTCTCACTCCAAAGCTGTCCTCTTTCCCTTCTATCACCAGATCACTGGTCTACACCCAAATATGCAAATGTTGCCGGATGATGCCTGGGCAAAGAATGCGAATGAGCCCAGGGTCGCCTGGGTAACTTTGTCAGTCAAACGTCTGACTCTTGATTCCAGCGCAGGTCATGAGACTGAGCCCCACATCAGGCTCTGGGCTGGGCATAGAGCCTGCTTAGGATTCCCTCTCATAGTCACTCATTCATTCATTCTCTCTCTCTCTCAATAAATATTAAAAAAAAAAAAAAGAATGCCAATGAGCCCACAGACATGAGGAACATACTGGTCCCCTAAATGATTTGCTGCAAAAGGATAATCTTTGAACCCACACACACACACACACACACACACACACTATATATTAATCATCTGGTAAAGAAGGGGCCTCAAGGCTTTGTGAAAATCAGCAAATTGTTCTTTGACCAAAACGTGAAGGCTTTGGAAGATGGTATTATTACTGCAGGAGTGAGAGGGGCAGACCAAGAAGGGGCTCTGGCATTCAGGATCAAAGTGGATACATGGCTGAATATGGGGATAATGCATGAGACCGTATACAGCAGCACAGGGTGAAAGAAGGAGTCTCAGTGACTCTGCCCTCTCTAGCTACCCCCCCACTGACCAGATCATTATTAGGCCTCTGACCCTAAACCTCTTCAATGGGTTGAATTGGGTCTCCAAAAAGATACATCCACATCAACTCCCTAGAACCTGTAACTGTTGTCCTATTTGAGAAAAGGATCTTTGCAGATTTAAGTACACTAAGAATCCTGAATTATGTGGGTGGGCCTGAAATGCAATGACAAGTATCCTTTAAGAAAAAGGCAAAGGGAGGGGCACCTGGGTGATTCAGTTGGTTAAGTATTCAACTTCAGCTCAGGTCATGATCTCAAGGTTCATGAGTTCAAGCCCCACATCAGGCTCTCCGCTATCAGCATGGAGCCTGCTTCAGATCCTCTGTCCTCCTCTCTCTCTGGCCCTCCCCTTCTCATGTTCATTCTCTGTCTGTCTCTCTCTCTCTCTCTCAAATATAAATGAATTTTTTTATTTTTATAGTTTATTATCAAGCTGATTTCCATATAACAACCAGTGCTCTTCCCCACAAGTGCCCTCCTCCATGACCATAATTTTTTTTTTTAAGGCAAAAGGAGGCTCCTGGGTGGCTCAGTCAGTTAAGCATCCGACTTTGGCTCAGGTCATGATCTAATGGTTCGTGGGTTCAAGCCCTGCATCAGGCTCCGTGCTGACATCTCAGAGCCTGGAGCCTGCTTCGGATTCTGTGTCTCCCTCTCTCTGCCCCTTCCCTATTTATGCTCAGTTTCTCTCTGCCTCAATAATAAGTAAACATAAAAAAAAAAATTTTTTAAAGGCAAAGGGAGATTTGAAACCCGAAGAGGAGAAGGCAATGTGAAGGCAGAGGCCGAGACTGTAGTAAGGCAGCTAACAAGCAATGACAACAGCCACCAGAAGCTGGACGCAGCAAAGAAGAAACTGTCCCCTAGAGCTTTCGGAGGAAGAGCAGCTCTGCCAACACCTTAGTTTCAGACTTCTGGCTTACAGAACGGTAAGAGAGTACATTTCTACTGCTTTTAGCCATCCAGTTGTTTGGTAATTTGTTACGTCAGTCCTAGGAACCCTGTTCAAAGTTCCCGCTCTGCTCCAGTAGGGCAGAGTGACCACACAAGGGCAAACAAGCAAGTTCTATGCACCACCACAGAGTGTCCACGAGTTTCCTTTTCTCCTGCTACGTCACTCTCTATCAGTGCTTGGCCTCTGTTGAGTGGCAAGTCACATAACTGTGCCTCCTACCACCATGCTGCGAGCATCCCCCAGCAAGGGCCTGGTGAATCATGGCAGAGGCTTTGTCTCTTGATGCTCCCAAACCCACCAGCCCTGTGTAATGCTGCTGCAAATACTTCTGCAACTGTCAGCCCCCATTAAAGCCCCTGACGCTGCCACCGAACAGAGCTGCTGGGGCCATCTACCATGGCCTTGCTAAAATCGCCCAGTGGTGCCTGAACACCTGGCATCGGCCTCAGCAGGATTCTTCCTCCCTAGGGGTATAGGGAAAACTAGTAAGTCCAAGGTCAGCCCCTTTCTTCTAAGATATCTGCATGTTTACATAGAAGGAAAGGGGGTGCCATCCACTAAATCCACACATGGACTTCTGGTGTCAGAAGAGTGCTGTTTGTTCTTCTGAAATGTTAAAATAGATTAAAGAGAAACAGGTCCTTATGTCCCAAATGAAGCAAAACAGTCTAATTGAATTTCACCTTGAGTCTACAATTCCACGCCAAAGCAAATAATGAAAAGGGTCAAAGAAGCACCTGGGTGGCTCAGTTGCTTAGGTGTCTGACTCTTGGTTTTGGCTCAGGTCATGATCTCACAGTTTGTGAGTTCAAGCCCCTCGTCAGGTTCCATGCTAAAAGAGCAGAGCCCCCTTGGGATTCTATCTCACACTCTTGTCTGCCCCACTCCTGCACATGATCTCTCTCTCAAAATAAATAAATACACTTAAAAGGGGGGGCAGGGCAGAGGAGGCCCCTCTCTTTGCTGAAGGTCAGCCTTGGCCAAGAGAGACTTGGCAATGAGGACAGCCCCTCTCTCTTCATCTAACTACATCAGCTCTGGGGCCTTGGACCCTTCAGGCAATTGAAGACCCTCCACTGTCAAGCAGGATATTGCTTCAGCACTGAATTTGAGAGTGAATTAAACCTGAATGAGACTCTTTACCAATCCATATCTTCAGTGGCCCAAAATTTCCATCCCATCCATGTTCAGCAAAACACAAGAGTCAGGCCCAGAAAAAGGGGGATCCCTACATTGGGAAGACCCTAAAAAGATACCACAGTGCTCCAGCTTAAGATTCTACCTCTCCCCACTGATGTCACCCACTCTGCCAAGACCCTTACTAAGATAACCAGCAACTGGTGCTGTCCACTGCCAAGTGGAAGAACACCTCCCTCCTGCTCTCATGCCACATACCACTGCATTAATCCTCAAGATACATGGCCTTGGACTTAGCATCACAGAATTATTTTATTTTATTTTATTTTATTTTAACTGACTTACTGAAATATAACTGATATGCCAAAAAACTGCATGCTTAATATATACAATTTGATAAATCTGGCCATGTGCATACACCTGTGATTCTATCATCATAATCAAGGTAACAAACATATGCATCACCTCCAAAAGTTTCCTTGTGTCCCTATCTGTGGCTGTGGTAAGAATGCTTACCATGAGATCTACCCTCTTAACAAATGTTCAAGTGGTACAGTACTGTCAAGTATAGGCACTAAGCTGTACAGCAGATTTCTAGAACTTATTCATCTTACAGAGCTGAAACTACATACCTATTGAGCAACGACTCGCCACTTCCTTCTCCCCTTTGCCCCCCGCAACCACCACTCCAGTCCCTGCTTCTATGACTCTGACTAATGTGGATAACTCACATAAGTGGAATCACACAGTATTTGTCCTTCTGGAACTGGCTCATTTCACCTAGCATAATGTCCTCCGGGTATATCCATGTTGTCACAAATGGTAGGATTCCCTTCTTTCTTAAGGCTTAATAATATTGCATATATTCTCTACAATATTAATACTACTACATATATTTATTTTCTTTAATTCTGATCGAAGAAAATAATTTTTTGTTCTCACACTTAAGAGGTTATCTGATGGCCACCATTTCCTAATCCTAATACTGGTTACTACCTTACAAGTCTTAAGGTAAATTCTTCTCATTTACCTAATGTTCAATTACCATCAGATGTAATATACACCAGTGTATATACCATGACTGACTACTTTGTATGAAATTCAGGATTCTACAGATCCATGGAGTCGTGGGATAGAACCCAGAGCTTCCACCTTTTATGTGAACATCAATGGTACTGTGGAGACCAAGACAATTTTGCTTAGGTTAAGTAGGATTTATTTTCACTTGTAAGAGAACCCTCTTGCAATGGGTTTATTTAATTCTCCTAAAAATGGTGGCATTCTTTTAAATTATTCTTTCAGGAGCAGCAATGATCATAAATGGAATACTGGATTCAACCTAAAACCGTATACCACATCTTCTTTATCCAACTGTCAATGGACATTTGGGTTGTTTGCATACCTTGACATTTATAAATAATGCTGCAGTGAACATTAGAGTGCAGAAATCTCTTGGAGATCCTGATTTTAACGCAAAATGATTTTTATACCAAAGAGAAAAGAAGAACTACTTTTACACACAGCACTCTGAGAACACCTTAAGAGTCACTTCTGCCCTCAAGGCCTGGACCAAGCTATGAACCTGACTTCTCCCCTTGGATGAACTTTATGCGTGAGGTTCTATGGTGGGTAATGAAAACAGATGACTGTGGGGCACATCCCCCAACTCTCTATCCAACTTTGAATCTAGTAGGTTACTTGCTACACAAGTTCTGAAAAGTCCCATATAGTCTGTATATGAAAACAGGAAACTCATCCTCATGCTGAGAGCCTTTTTCTTCTAACTAAAGGTATTAAGAGGTTGTATTTATTAAGCACGTGTTACATGCCATCCATGTCATAGACATTACCTCACTTCATCATTACCAGCCATGTAGGATAGGCTTTTTTTTTTTTTTACTATTTTACCCACTTCTGCTGTGACCCATCCTCTTTTTGGGGACGAGATTGCAGGCAGCCTTACAACAGAACATGAAAAATATTATGGTTGATAAACATTAGCTGCTGTAACAAGTCCTGGGCAGGGTGTGTCACAGGCTAGAAGTTTTCATTCCTCCTCAAAACACGAAGCCCACAAATTAGAGGGCACCCAGCCCTGACCATCACGTCAGCATCCGCCTCCCTCGACTCTTTTCTTTAATAACCAAGCTATTTTTCCTGAGAAGAGAACTCTTTGAATACAACACAAAAGCTGAGTCTGGCACATTCTATGAGCATTTAAGACTTAGCAATCAAGTGACATCTGATGGGGTGGGGAGGGGGGTGGAGGATGATAAGTGAAACTCACGGGTGTTGAAAGTTCAGCAAGCCTTTGCAGCCAGAACTCAACCAAAATAATAATACTCATGGTTCTGGGTATTTGCTTAAAGTTTAATGCAGTTCCAGTTAGAATGCAGAGAGTCTGAAGAGGCTATCAGACCCACCATAATAACAAGACCAAATCAGGTATGCTACAAAATCACGGTTTCTAAGAAACACACATGAACTAAATTCCAGAAAGTGGCAAACATTCCCTGGAGGAGAAGAGAGAGATCTACTATAGGGAAAAGAGAAACCAGCTGAACATTAATGAACTGTTAACGTCTACGTGCAGAGTACAATGGTGGATCAGAATTCCAGGGGTGTCAATCACAGGGTAAGTCTGACCCCACCAACCAGTTTCTTGCCCCTAGTCTTCCCCACATGCATGGGGATGGTTTCTAAAGGCTTGAAGAACAGAACTGCTGAGAAAGATCCATCTGAGAAGCATAGAGACTTGCCTAGTACAAGGCAGGAACCTACTGACTGCTGAGGGTGGGACCAGAAGAACTGAGGAACATTCCTTTCAGCCACTATAGAACTTCCCAAAGTGCTCAGCAGTTGCCTTCCAAAAATTGGAGGCAGTCAAAATTATCTAGGAATTAATCTAATGAAAAATGCATAAGACCTCCACACCAAAAACTACAAAGCACTGCTTAGAATAACTGAAGCCTTAAATATGTGAATATCAGGTTCATGGATTCTAAGAGGCAATTAAGTTAGGTATCCACACCTCCAAACTGATAGATAAATAAAAAGAAATCCCAATCAAAATACTAGCTAACAAGGTGATTCTAAACTATACAGAATGCCGCCTGAGTGGCTCAGTCAGTTAAGCACCTGACTCTTGATTTCGGCTCAGGTCATGATCTCATGCTTGGATTTCTCTCTGTCTTCTCTCTCTCCCCCTCCCCTGCTCATGTACTCTTGCTTGCACTCTCGTGCTCTCTCTCTTGCTCTCTCTCTCTCTCTCTCTCTCTCTCAAAATAAATAAACTTTATAAAATGTATATGAAAGGCAAAAGTCCTAAGAATGGCCAGAACAATCTTTAAAAACCAAAGCAAAAGGTGGAAGGTTTCCACTATCTGATTTCAGGGCTCACTAGAAAGCTACTGTAATCAAAATAGTGTAGCACTGGCATAAGATAGACAAGTACATCTTGAACAAAATAGAGAATTTAGAAATAGATCCACACATATAGTATCAATTGATTTTTTTACCAAGGAACCAGGTCAATTCAATGAGAAAACATTTTTTCAACAAATGGTGCTAACACACTGGATATCCATGCAGGAAAAAAAATGAATATATAAAGAACCCTAGCAATGTAACAATAAAAAAAAAAACCCAAGGGATGCCTATGTAGCTCAGTCTCTTAAGCATCCAATTCTTGGTTTTGGCTCAGGTCATGATCTCACGGTTCATGGTTTCGAGGCTCACATCAGGCTATATACCGACAGTGAAGAGCCTGCTTAGGATTCTCTTTCTCTCCTTCTCTCTCTGTCACTCCCCAGCTCACATTTACACTCTCACTCCCTCTAAAAATAAATAAACTTAAAAAAATTAAAATGAGCAAAAGATGAATATTTCACAAAAGCAAATATACAAATGGCAAGTAAGCATAAAAAAGAATCTTCACGTCATTAGCCATCAGAGAAATAAAAATTAAAACCACAAGGAGACCTGTACCCTCTCACAAAAACCACCTGAAAATGGATCATAGACCTAACTGTAAAATGAAAAACTATAAAACGCCTAGAAGGCAGCATGGAGAAAAACCTAGATGACCACCAGCATGGTGATGCCACAGACATGGTCAAAGATGAAATATATATTTTTTATTGTAAATCACAATATCACGGCTGACTCCAGGGGTTCCATGAACTCCCTGAAATTGTGTGCAGGGTATTGTACATACACGTACTTGGGGCGGGGTGGGAGGGTGTCCTTAGCTGTCATCATATTTCCAAAGAGGCTTGTGACCTTTTTGAAAGTGGTTCAGAATAAACACTCCAACCGCTATACTCTCGCTCTTGACAATTTCCCATGACTTCAACTTGTCACTACATTCTAGTGACTCTCATACTATGTAATCTAGGACAAGTTACTTAACCTCACTAAGGCCTTCAATCTTTGAAATGAGAGATAATAGGTGTGCCTGGCTTGCTCAGTTGGTAGAGCATGCAACTCTTGATCTCAGGGTCATAAGTCCAGGCTCCACATTGGGCACAGAGCTTACTTAAAAGAGAGAGAGAGAAAGACTAAGCTAATAAAATCTGTCACACAGGATTGTTGTGAGTACTGAATAACATAATTATACAAGCAGCTGGATGCACACCTGCTCTGTAATAGACCAGGGGTCAGCTAACTTTTTCTGTAAGGAGCCAGACAGCCCACATAATTCCCTTGAGAAACACTCTTTTATGCCTTTACATCCTACCTCTTACTGCCTCTGACTCCAAAATCCCTCTTCAGAGTCTCACTTTCAGCATCTCTAATTGCCTACAGGGAAATTTCACTTGAATGTCCTCGGAAACACATCAAGAATGAAAATAACCACTGCTCCTATCAGCTAACTAGTTCTCACTAAACTTAGCAGCCAGCCTGCGTGCATGCCCCGGACATGTCGGCACTCTCATGCTCTTCTGCTTCTCAGGAAAATCCCCTCCGCTTCCCTTTCAAATCTACCTGCCAGTCAGCTGTGGGACTCTTACTTACCCTCCAAGACCCCAGTCAAAGGTCAACAACTCTCAATACAATTTCCCAACACCCATCCCGCTCCCGGCAGCAGTGACCCTGGGAGATGGACTGTGCCCTTCTGGACTGTGTTATGATTATTTGTGTACACATCTGCCTCTCCAACAAGAATGTGAGCTCCTTAAGGGCAATCTTTTTAAGTCAAAGTTAATACAGAAATTAAGCCAAATTAATGAAAACTTAATATGACGGGGCCAGTATCACAGGGGGCAGTTGAAGTACGTCATGCAGGTTCTGGGTCAGATCCTGTCTTTATTTAAAATTTTGTTCATCGTGGATTTTCTGCATTAATGTTGATTTTTTTTTTAAATATTGCATTCCAATATTATTTACCCTGAGTTAGTTGATGCCCTTTTAAATTTAAACCTAAGGTGAGTGGCTCACTCTCCTCACTTCTGTCCTCACCCTAAATTAGTAACCAGCAGCTTTGAGATTCAAAACCAGGTTTCTCTGATTCCAAAGCCATACTTCCAAAAGTCAAAAAGGACCACACAATATTTAACCTCTCAAGAAGTTCAGAGATAGCAACACGTAGGTGGAAGAAGTGACACTGGCCACCAGGGGTGTAATTACAGGGGGCCGTGCTCAGAAGAGTGAGTGGCTAATCTTGCCTGGACCCACCAGGGAAGAATCCACAAAAGAGGAAAGGCTGGAACCTCAGGGGTTTCCCTGATAGGGATTACTTTGCTTTCCTGAGAAGGCAGCAGCCTCAACAGTAAATTTTGGACAAATTTTCATCTCTGTACAAACTATAATGGTCTTTTACTTTCTGTGTTTCCCACTGATTGAGTGACACACAGGAGATGCTCAGTGAGTGGGGGTGGAAGGCACGAGTAGACCAGTGAACGAATGGCGATGGCCGTGGTCCTGCTGCCTCCCCACCTCTGCGCACCCTGAGGGAGCACCCAGTTCCAAGCACCAGGACACTGCAGCACGGGGACATTTGCAGACAGACAACAGGGGCAATCCTGCCAAGCTCTTTCCTGAGAGGCATGCTGACGGACTGTCTGATCCCAGGGGCCTCACCTGGGAACTGAGATGCCTGGGCAAGTACACACACGTGGACCCACACAATGCTGCCTTTCAGCACTGCGCAGAATGTGCCTCTGGACAGCATGTGCTAGGAAGAGCCTCCAGTGTCCACTGGGCAGACAAATGGCACATGCCCGGGAAAAGTCTAGTGCTGTGCCCACAGCAATAAAAATACCATCGCCAGCCACAGTGGGCAGGGCTGGAGATACACCAAGGGAGGAGGGTTGAATAAGACACCACTGTCAGACCGGACCGCAGCAGAGGACAAATGCAGGAGTCAGCACTTCTTCCTGGAAGAAGGCAGCCCAAGTCTGGAGAAAAAGTGATGCTCCACATAATAAATACTTGTACTTGACAAACTAGCTCACTTTCCTCATCTATTAAAAGAGGTGGGGGGCATTTTCCAATTGGTTATAAGAGTTAAAAGAGTTAAGGGAGAAAAATTCTTCCCACAGTGCTTGGCAGATAGTAAGTATCTTATAAAGATTAGTTCTATTCTCAATCTACCTTCCCCATCAGTCTAATTATCCAAGGGTTTCCTCAGAGCTAAAAGTAACAGCTACATGGAAAAATACAGCAAAACTCACCCGTGCCGCTTAATGGAGCTCTGAGATAAGACCCCGCCGGCCAACTATTGACTGCTACCTTCTGCAGTTGACCAGATCTCTCAACTCTTTCTTCATCCATATGGTGGGGACAATAACAGTGGTGGGGACTGACATAAAATTCATTCCAAGTTTGCCCATTTACATAATGACTAGGTCCACTCTCTTGAGCCTCCTGCGGGCCTGGTGCTATGTGTTCATAGCGCATGTGGAGATGCAACAGTTCTCTGAGGTGGAAACTGAGCTCGGACAGGTAAAGCAATGTTCCAAGTGCTGAAGTAGTAAGGCACGGAGCTAGATCTGAACCCCAGATGTGTCTGGCTCCAAAGCTTCAGTTTATTCCATGACTGGTAAGTAACTCACATGTTGAACAAGGCAGCAAGTTCTGTATTTCTAACAGTAAAAAGCAGTCATTTTTAAAGCCCTGCCCAGTGAGTCACAAAGGAGCTGATATTTGAGCTTAGTCTTCAGAGGAGGTGCTGTTGGAGCCTCCAGCCCAGCAACGCTTAGCCTCATCCGCATGCCCATCGTCCAGCTGCTGTGTTAGCTGGTAAGGACTCACAGCCTCACACTTTCCAGAGAACCACCTGCAGGAGACACAAATTGCATGGCCTGACAGAGCCTGAAACAGTGCCTCTCCCCCACCTCACAAAACCCAGCACCAACCCCCAGTCAATGCCTGACTGATTCAGAGTAGAAAAGGCTGCCCCCACCCCCGCCCCGCTTCAAGGGTGCTCTTCATGCTCCAGAGCTGCCTGTGGGATCACGCTGAGGCCAGCGTTCAGGTGATAGCCCCTCTTTGATTGGCTCCATCTCTGCCCTACCCTGTTAGGCTCACTTCCTTACAGCATTTTCTTCTGAGAGCACTCCCTCAATAAACCTCCATAAACCACATGCAAAACTATCCCTGTCTCAGGCTCTGCTTCAGGGAACCTCACCCAAGGCAGTCTTAGGAATGAGTCGCAATGTGTTTTAATTAAGCAAAAAGGAAAGGATGTTTCAGTAAGAGGGGATGTCGTCAACAAAAAATTATAAAGCCCCTGCTTCGTGTCAGGCACAGCAGTCTGCCTGCGAGAGGGACAACACACCGTCAGAAACACTCCCAGCTTCCAGGGGGAAGAAGGCTCACAGAGTTCTATCAGCATAGAGGAGTTCTGTGAGGAGAGAGGTACTCAGGACTGCGCTGGAGGAAGACGCCCCTTGTCCTAGCAGGTCCGTGGGACATGAGTCAGACTGGAAGAGGGAAGGATTAGAGGGAGGCAAGAAGACTGGACATGAGATGGTGTTATCATCCAAATGACTTAATTAGAGTGAGGACACAGACGGGAAAAGAGGATACCATTTGGGCAAAAACAAGTAACTAAAAACGTGAAACACTTATTAATAATACTTTTCAAACTTTAATCTGTTCCTGATGACTTTCCCTCTCTCCAATGAGTGTTTTTCTAGGGCTCAGGGATGTAAATGACTGTAAATCCAGCTCATCTGGAAGCCCCCGGAGTGCAGGGCTGGGCACTGCTACCTGTCCTCGAAGCACCCACAGTGTGGTGGACATGAGTGGGACAGCTGCCTCAAGGGTTCAAAACCAAGCCAGGAATAATCTTTTCCTTTTAATGTCAATCTTCCCCAGTCCCCAATTGTAATATTCCTCATGTAATGGACTCTAATCCAATGCATCATTGATAAATAATGTGATCTGGGCAAGACCAGAGAGTCCTGACAATCCAGTGTTTTTATAAAGGCTGCTGCAGTTTGAAAGGGGATTCCAACATCAGACCTGGTGTGGTGTCAGGATGGCCGAGTGGTCTAAGGTGCCAGACTCAAGCTTCCGCTTCCAACATCAGACCTGGAAGCAAATCCTAGCTCTGCCTCTTGCTGGCTTCTTGCTGTAGGCAAATACTTAACCTCTCTGAGCTTCATTTTCTCATCTGAAAGTTGAGGACTATGGGACTAAAGTTGAGAGAACTCAATAGGACAAGAGAAATAATATCCTGGCTCAAAGCAGATGCTCAGTAAGTGGTAGCAATTTTGTTACCTTTCTTTCAATCCTGCTGTAGTCATTCCCAAATGTGGACCAAGGGGAGATACTGATCTCCAGCCAGCTTCTCATCTGACCTTTCATCTCCTGATTTGCCAACCACCGTGTCACTTAAAGAACTACTGTTGAAAACAGATGCCACCATGTGCCATGAGAGCTGGTATGTGGTTTCAGGACAATTATTGGCTCAAGAGGCTCAAGTGGCATCTGAAAAATGCATAAGAAATAAGTATCCTGGCGCAACACTCTGAGAAGCAAATCTTTGTTCTCTCTGTCACTTTACTCTCAAAGCAAAGAGGTGACATCTGTCCATCCTCCACATGCCTAGGATGCCAGAAACCCACAGCCAATGGGTGGTGCCCCATGCTGGAAGGGCCCAGTGTCTCAGCTGTACCCAGAGGCCAAAAACTTGGGAGAATGGAGCAATCACCTACCCAGTCACCCTGCAAGACCTCCTCCAGGCCTGCTGCCAGGGAAGACAGAAGCTGAGGGGGCCATTATTGCATCCCCTGACTCCAATCAGGATTGTAAGACCTCACACCTCAATATCTCTGCTACTTTAGTTCAAGGAAGTAGGCATATCAAACTCAGGCCTATGGGCCATTCTCCTAAATTTCAGAAGGTCTTAAGGATTGTATTCACTGCCATTAGTAGAACAGGTCACATTATGAAGTAATAGGCTGCCCATTGGAGGAGGAATATAAATACTTCCTGGGATATTATTAAGAATATATGCAATCCCTATCAAAACTCCAATGGCATTTTTCAGAAATAGAACAAATAACCCTAAAACTTGTATGGAACCACAAAAGACCCTGAATAGCCAAAACAATCTTGAAAAAGAACAAAGCTGGAGGCATCATGCTCCCTGATTTCAGCTATATTATAAAGCTATAGTAATTAGAACAGTATGATATTGACATAAAAATAGACACATAGATTAATGGAACAGAATAGAGAGTCCAGAAATAAATCCATGCATATATGCTCAATTAATTTACAACAGAGGAGCCAAGAGGACAGTCTCTTCAATAAATGGTGGGAGGAAAACTGAAAAGCCACATTTAAAAAAAATGAAACTCAATCACTACCATACACCATAAACATAAATTAACTCAAAATGGATTAAAGACGGAACACCACAAAACTCCTAGAAGAAAACATAGGTGGCAAGCTCCTTGACATCTGCCTTGGTGCTGATTTTCTGAACCTGAAACCAAAAGCAAAAATCAACAGGTGTGACTACATTAACTAAAAGGCTTCTGCACAGCAAAGGAAATTATCAGCAAAATGAAAAGGCAACTGACTTAATGGAAGAAAATGTTTGCAAATCATATAGACATGAAAAAGGGCTAATATCTAAGATATGTAAAGAATCCATAAAACTCAATAGGAAAGTAACAACCCAATTTAAAAATGTGCAGAAGATCTGAACAGATATTTTTTCCAAAGAAGACATACAGATGGGCAACAGTACATAAAAAGATGTGCAATGCCATTAATTATCAGGGAATGCAAATCAAAACCAAAATGAGATATCACCTCACCTGTTAGAATGACTATCATCAAAAGGACAAGAAATGACAAGTGTTGGTGAGGATGTTGAAAAATGAAAACGAGGTGTACTTTTGGTGGAAATATAAGTTGGTGGAGCTATTATGGAAATGAATATGAAGGTTCCTGAAAAATTAAAAACAGAACTACCATATGCTCTAGCAATTCCACCTCTGGGTATTTATCCAAAGAAAATGAAAACACTAACTAAAGAAAAAATACAATACAATGCAATATCCAAGATATGGAAACACCTAAGTGTCTATCTATAAATGAATGGGTAAAGAAGATGTGGTATGCATATATATATATAATATATAAGTATATTATATATGTATTAGAATATTACTCAGCCATAAAGAAGAATGAAATCTTGCCATTTGTGACAACACAGATGTCTATTATACTAAGTGAAATAAGTCAAAGAAAAACACTTATATATGTAATCTTAAAAAAAAACAATAAACAAGCAGAAACAGGCCTACAAATACAGAGAACAACCTGATGGCTGCCAGGGGGAGGGTTGGTTGAGTAAAACTGGTAAAGGGGAGCGGGGGGTACAGGTTTCCAGTTACGGAATGAAGAAGTCACAGGGATGAAAGGTACAGCATAGGGAATGCAGTCAGTGGTTTGGATAATAGTGTTGTATGGTGACAGCTACATTTGTGGTGAGCATAGAATAAGGTATAGAATTATCAAATCACTATGTTGTACACCTGAAACTGATGCAACATTGTGTGTCAGGGAAAAGAAAAGGGAGGGAGGGAGAGGCCACATTATGAAGTAGTGAATTACCCACTGAGGGGCTACTCAATACTTCCTGAAATATCATTAAGGATCACATTCTGAGGAAACATCTCTTTCTTCTCAGGATGCCTGGGGGGCTCAGTCAGTTAAGCATCTGACTCTTGATTTCAGCTCAGGTCACAATCTCACAGTGTGTGAGTTCAATCCCATAAAATACGTAATCGGACTACATTACTTTTTCCCAAATATTCTTCATGTGAGCCCATCATCACTGTTTTCCATATCAACATATGCCACATGGTAATTTCTGTCATATCTACATCATCTGCATTGTTTATGTATTTGGTTAAAATTGCCTTACTTCCTCACTTTTCTCTTCCTTGAAATTGATTTTAAGAGGAAACTTGATAGAATTACCATGAATGGAAACCCCTATCACTTGCCAGAACAGAAGGCAGCCATAAAAATAAATACAATGAAAAGAGAACAATGCTTTTAATTATCTCTGGGAAGTGCGGTCTGTTGAGGACTGGCTGTCTGAGACCTGCTGTCTCTGAGGCAGGGAGATTCACCCTCCCTTGACTAATCAAAAAAGACTGAAAGAAAACTTAAAAGGAATGACTTCTCACTTCAGGATTTGATATTTAATGCCCTATCTTTATCATCTAAATGATCTCAATATTCCTGTGGTTTAGGAAACAGTTGATAATTTCTAAGGTCTTCTCCCACACTGATATTTCATTTAAGCCCTACTGTAGAGGAAGAATGTTCATAATTAGTGGAAATTTTGAGTTACACACTATTCTGAGAGAAAGTAGTTTCAACATCCAAACATTGTCAGAACATTTTCCAATTAGAAGGACCTTGAATGTATATCAATAAACAGACAGAAACCATTCATAATTTTCCTGGTCATCATTATTTTCAAATAAACACTTAAGTGATTTGGCAATACCTAAAAAAATCATTCAGACCCTTAATTTAAACACTACTGCCCCAAAATCTTGTTTATATTATCAATGTGCTTAATGAAGCACGTTGCCAGGCAGTACGCAAAGATAAATTTAACCAGAGCCTATGTCATCAAATTAACACAACTTCCAAATTAGTAAAGTTCAGATGAATCCTGACATCAGGGAGATTGTTACAAAAACAAAACACCAATGGATGTTTTGGCTGTATTTTCATTAGGATGAATTCATTAGTTAGATTCACGCTGCAAAGGTCTCATTGTAAGAGTCTCTGAGGCACTTACCTCCCTGAAACCTTTTAAATGTGACAATACTAATCTTATTTGGACACAATATAAAATAAGAAAGGGTAAAGTTCCTCGTATGTCTCTGAATAGTCTTAGAGTAATTGATTTGTCTAGCTTCTGGACTTAGATTATTCACTAACCTTAGTTCTTCTCTTTCCTAAAAAGCATTTGCCTTTTTGCATTTGCTAATTCTTTATGTGATCTTGGGCAAGTTCCTTTCCCTTTCTGGAATTAATTTCCAATATTTAAGGGAAAAGGGAGGAGGATATTGGACTACAGCAGAAGTCAGAAGACTTTTCCTGTAAATGGCCAGATAGTAAATATTTTCAGCTTTCTACACCATGTGGTCTCTGTTGCAACTACTCACTCAGCCTTTGTAGCCAGAAAGCAGCCACAGGCAACATGTAAACAAATGAGTATGGCTGTGTCCCAATATAACTTTATTTACAAAAACAGGTGCTGGACCAGATTTGCCTTACTGGCCTACAGTTTGCCTTTCCTAGACTGGAGGACCTCTAACTTCTACCCTGATACTGCCTTTCTCTTAAAGGAAAAGAAGTTGCCCAAGGTCTTTCATTTGACAGAGCCAGGATTAAAACCTAGGTCTCTGAATTTTCAGTTGAAGGATCATTCCTCCATAGCAGACTATCTGCCCAACCAAGAAACCTATAGCTCTAAGCCAAAGTATCACGTACCTTCATGGAGAATGCAAGAATTAACCATGTCAGGCATGTTTAGTTTAGAATTACTTTAGTAGGAAATCATTAGGTTCCACCACTAAGGTGGCATTAACTTTTCCCCAGACCCCCAAACTGATGAGATCTGAAGAGAAAAATTCAAGAAGGATGCTGGGGGAACAGATTTCAACATTCATCAAAGTCCCACAGTGAAAATGAAACTATCTCTTCACCCAACACATGAATAGTATTATATGGTTTATAACAAAGCACTTTCCTATCTGTCATTTGATTCTATGTTCACAGTATCTCTGTGAGACGGATTCATTGCTCAAAGGAAACTGAATCACTGCACTACAGTCACTTAGTAAGTGACAGCAGAGGCGGGAGACAGTGATCAATGCCACAGCCACCACTCATTCATTCATTTAGGCAACAAGTATTTGCCAGGCAATTGATAAGGCAGGAAACAGGCTGTTAAAATAAACAGTATGGTCCTAGCCCTCATGGAGTTCACAGTCCAGTGGGGATAACAGACAACAAACAGAAAAGGAAACAATTAACTAAGTCATTATGAACAGTGACGGGTGATTTTCCTTTTAGAAAACAAACATGGTGAGGTCACAACGATGCTAAATAGTGGGATCACGATGAGAACTCAGGCTGGGTGACTGCAAAGCCGTGCGTACCCTCTCAGTGTCATTCCAGGGCATATCACAAACCCAGGCTGCCCTACAGAGAAGGCCTCCCGCCCTCACTGTCCCTCAGGAGCTGAGGGTCCCTGTGGAGGAGATCATAGCTCTGCTCAAAGTGAAACAGCAGCCGTCTAGGCCAGGGAAGGACGACTCTCAGCCCCAAAAGCTCCAGGCTCTAGCTACCCGTCAGGGTCTCCGTCTGTCCATCACAGTCTCCAGCAGGAGCCCCCAGCCGGTCAGCTCAGCTAAGCACCTCTCAGCCCAGTGTTCCCTTTCTTATCTTCCCATTCTACAGACAAGGACCCTAAGGCTCAGAGATCACACCCATGGGAGATGGCAGAGTCCTAATTCTAAACACTAATCAGCCTGATTGAAGATCCACAGTTTTGGCCTCTCATTAGGCTGCTTCTCCTTACAAAGAGAAAACATTTGGTGTAGTGGATGGCATTTGAGAGACATCAAATTTTAATGAATAAGATGGAATAGGGTAGGGGTAGAGGTAGGGTTGGGAGGGGAAGAACAGAATATTTTCCCTCAGAAAACACAAAAATTAGGCTAACTGAGAAGCTGTAGTTTAATGAATTATACCAGTTTCCCCCTTTTTCCACTTTCCTTTCTAACTTGTCATTCCATCCACCTACCCATAAAGGTGCTCTTGTAGACCTCCCTAGAGATGCTTAAAGACTTAACTGAATAGCATTTTTGTCATTTGTAGACTCTCAAAAGAAAGTCTATTAGAACCACTATTTATTGAATACCACTATAAGCTAGGCACTATGAAAGGTACTTTCCTAACATTGTCTCATTTTATCTTTTCAAAAACTCTACTAGGTGGGCAATATCAGCCCTATTGTAGATAAGGAAACTGAGGCCCAGAGAATTAGGTTCCCGCAGACACAGAGAAAAGGCCAGAACAGGGAACAGACTCTGGACCTAACTCTAAAACTGTCAGGCTGCCTCTCAAGAACTGAAAGGGGACTATTTCACAGGGAGTAGCTGAAACCTGGTCCTTACCCAGGTGCCCCTCCTGAACAGCATCTGGGGATCCACCTGGGAAAGCTGTGCGCAGTGCCACCCCAAGTGTGCCCCGCCCCCAACCAGCAGCAGCAGCAGCACCAGGGGCTGGGAGAAATCACGTTCTCAGGCCCCACCCAGGCCTCCTGAATCAGAGTATCTGGGGACAGGGCCCAGGACTTTGTGCTGGCAAGCTCTCCCAGTGATTCGAACGCCCATCAAACCCTGAGGACGTTTGCCGTATACGGCATCTCTGTACCATCATCCGTGGCAACCAGCACTGCGAGCCAACCACAGACTGAAAAGATTAGACATGGAAAAGGGATGCATCTCCCTCCAAGGATGCAAGTCCCTCATGGAAGGAGGAACTGAACCCAGAAAGCCTCATTCAAGGTTCTGTTCCCGCCCTTCGGAACGCATCCATCCTCTGCAGTGAGAAAGAATTGAGGCTGAAAGTGAAAGAGGCACATGAGAATGTTGTATGGCGAAGCCAGTCCCGCCTTAGGAAACTTTGGGCCCTATTTTGCTTGCCCTCCCTGCACCCCGAGCTCACCAGGGGAATTCTATCCCTGGTCAACTGGAGAATCTAAACCTCCCAACAAACCCGGGCTTGCTTTTCTCTTTGTGGTTCTTTATTGTTCGTTTGCATGCTTTCTCACAGTAGATATTGGAAACAAAAGTACTCTTCTCAGTTTCCATCTTGGCAGTCCTTTGGCTTTTGAGTTTGTTGATCGCCTTGGGACTGATGCTACAAAGTATGGATTACAGATGCTTGAAGAATATTTATTAACTCCAAGGAGGATAAAGTTGTGAAATAAAGTGGTTATTTCAATCCATTTTTACTACTACTAACGTCTCGCCTTGTTTTTCTTAAATCCACCTTAAATGTGTGGTCAAAAATTAATCTGACTTCACTTTATTTTGAAAACATCTTAACACTGGAAAGCAATGGTCCATAATCGCAGCACATTAATATAATTATTTTCATTTTTGCCCATTCCATTTCAGGCCTTGTTTTCATATTCATATACAATTTTGCATGGTGGTAATTACGCAGTAGAAGTGATATTTAAGTCTTGTTTTTCTCCTGGTTAAAGTGTCAGCATATGTGAGTTGATGTATTATCTTCATGAGGATCGTTTTAAACTTCTGGACAATGGACTCGTGAGTTGGCAGGCCACTTCAGCATGCCGCAGTGAGTCAGGAAGCATTTCGTGGACTCTTGCTGTGTGGCAGCTGTAACTCCAGGTCCCCAGGAATCTAACAGTGAACAAGACACGGTCCCTGCTCTCAAGGCTGCAGCAGCACACAACTCCAGGGGATGCCTCTTATACCCCCGTGTGTGGGAATGACGTCCCCAGAGTGCACTGCACAGCCTGTGTGGGTCACAGTGGGGAGCTGCTTCCTTGGGGCAGATTCCTTACTCCCTTTAGTGGGTAGGTGAATGGAACTAAGGGCCAGGAACAGGCTTAGAGATATACGTATCTTCTCTGCGAGTTGCTATATATTAACCAGATTGTTCTCCTAAGGCAGTGTGCTGAAGTTCATTGTACTGGTTGTTTTCAACTGAAACTCATCAGCATTACCAACATTTCTTTTTCAAAATTTAACCAATTGAGTTAGTTACAATCATCCCTGAAGAGAAGCTATGAATTTAAATATTCATGCTCCCTGGTGATCATATTCTTCCTTCATATGCTTCCTTTAGTACATTAGATCACCCTGTCAGATGGTGAAGGACGAAGTTAAAATGGGACATTGATATGTATGAACACTCTTCCTAGAGCTAAAGGCAGAAGAAGGCTTTTGCCCTGGGTTAAATGTTCTCTGTGGGCTAACCTGGACCCTTATGTTGGACATGAGAAGGAAGGTGAAAGCATGGACAGCCTCCTCCAACAATCCTGTCTCCTCCGTCTCCTCCTCCACTATGAGACACAGCATACTTCTCCTCAGGAGCTGGCTGTCTCCTCCTCCATCACCGGCTCCTCCATGACCTTCTCCATGCCCTCAGAAGCCTCCATCCCAGCCCAGACACTTCCTCTTTGGCCAGGTCCCCTGTCAGGAAGACAGGGCTGGATGCTCCCCACTCTATCCTCCTTGCTGGGGAAAGCTTCAACTGAAGCCCTTTGCTCAAAGTGTAGTGAACTTACCTTCTCAGCTGGGTCTTCTCCATCAGACCATGGACACTAGGACCTGTCCTTGGCCTCCAGGCGTCCCCAGAAGTGACACATACCCGGCTCATGAGGGATGCTGAATAAATGTCTGCATGACCCAATGAAGAAAAAGGGTCAGAAGGAGGATAAATATCCTGGTAGATTGATAACAGAAGATAAGAAGCCATGGCTACCAGGTTGATACTCTCCTCGGCAATCTGATCCTGCAGGAGCTCCCAGTGAACTCAAGATTCTGACTTCCCTTCTTTCAGAAGCTCAGGGACATTAGCAATTAGTAGATCTTGTTTATTTTCCCCACATAAGCCCAATCACTCTTTTCTTTTTATGTTCAGTTATCCCTAATTCAGACTCTGTTGCTGCTCATTTAAGTTCTTCAAGTTCTAACATTATCCTGCCTCATTTTTTTAACCCTCCCTAATCCCCCATTTCAGGATAGAAAAGGATGTCTCATTGCCTTTGGGCTTCAAAATGAAATAAATAAAACTAGTCTCATATTCCATAAATACCTTATAGTAATTCTTTCTTCTCAATCCTCAAACCAATCCTGGGCAGTGGGTGGTTTTATTATCCCATTTCACAAAAAGGGAAGTGAGCCTCAAAGAGGTGAAGCTACCTGCCTGAACTCACTCATCCAGTCAACAGCAAGGAGGATTTAAACCCACACAGGCTCTGTTCCGAGTTGTGGGTTCTTTCCTCTATACTCTCACTGCAGTCAACACCAAATGCCACACAAGGGTCAGAAAACAGCTCTTTTCCTAGGTTGGCCATTAACTTCCATGATAACACTCATGACCACTGCTTTCACACGGCATGTTGCCCTGCTTAGCAAATGGAAGTAAATGCTGATGCCATCCCAACGGCACAAGACTATAAAAAGGGGAATCGTGGGCCCCAAAGCCAAGCAGGGGAGCTGGAGGCTTTGATGTATTCTTGTGTTGCTCATCAGAACAGCTTGTTCCAAAGCATAATGTCTACTCTGAGAAGGCCCCAACATGGCTCCAAGGGTTAGGTTGCTACAACACCCATAAATCACAGTGACATTCAGATTTATGACATCTCTGTCTGCTCTTCATAACCAGAATTCACACACCTCAGGTGAGTTGGAGAACTGCTTGTGAGCACATCATCTAGATCTGAAAGTGGAAAAATGTCAGCTCTGGAAGGATGTTGGAAAATACTCAGCCTGATCCTCTTGTTTTAACAGGAAGAAACAAAGGCCCAAAGTCCTAGCTCTACTCTGACCCTCAGTCTCCTTTTCTGAGGGCAGCTTGGACTCACTCCTCCATGAAGGCTCTTCCTAACCCAACTATCTCTGTGGCCAAGAGGCCCCACTGAGGCTCAAAACCCGGCTCTTTTGACTGGAAGTGCACTGCAACAGCTCAAGGAACACAGCCAGAGACAACAAAGAAAAATGGAGCTGAGAATATTTATTCTAAAGGCAGGAAAGAGGAGCCACAGCACATTTGGGGCCATAGATGGACATCGTTGATTACATAAAAGATAATGGATCAAGGCCAATTTAAATTCCCTTCCAATAAATAGTCCAAACTATCAGACCAAGACACAGGTATTGGCCAAGGGTATGAAGGCTACAATTTGGATAGCCAACTAACAAGGATGTTCCCTCAAATGGAGATGAGCAAAAAACAAACAAAAAGGATTCAACATTTTACTAGCTAGCACCACTAGCTAGTGACAATAATTTGAATAGGAAAGGAACACAGGCGCAGGCCATTCATCAACTCTTAAATAATAAACGTGAAGTTGCAGACACTGAATTACAACTGGCTTTGAATAGGAAGAGAGCCAAAGAAATCAATCATGGAGTTCGCACGCCTCCTAGTGGCATTGCTAGGGATTATTGCCAGGGAAGAGTTCCTCTTCATCCACTTGGAGTCATTAGCCAGGATTCACTGTGACATGGTCACTGGTTATCAGTTGAGAGTCTTCCACATACCAGGCTCTGGAATACGTGCCTTCACATACGTAGTCTCAATATGTTCATACCAGATGACTATCACTTGACTTATCTTATAAACCATGAAGAAGCTCAAAAAGCTTAAATCACTTGCCCAAAGTTACCAAGCTAGTAAGGATTCCAACTAAGACCTGGGGAATTCCCAGGACAGGGCTCCTTCCTCAACATCACACTGAGTACAAAGTGTTGAGGACACAGAGATGAAGAAGACCCAGCCCCTGTTGGGCTGTTTGATCTTACTGTGTTCTTATTTTAATTAGGCAGGCCGACTCATATTAAATAATCAGACACAAAGTCCTAAGTGCTGTTTGCACAGAGGCAGGAGCTGAGCGAGTGCAGTCCGTGTGCTCAGGGATCCCAGCCCTCCCCTACTCCGGGGCGTCCCAGATGAGAAACCAGGTGGAGCAGGGAGCCAGTGCATGAACCTCTCTACTTAATAATGTTCATAGTTTGAAGAACAGCCTCCCTCCAGTCTGACACCTGGGTAAGAAACGAGGCCCTGGGCTTAGTAACTGTAAAAACAGACATCATTAACCAGCCTCAACTTCAAACACTCCAAGTCAAGGCAGAGTCAAAAGAGAGGTAACAAGGCTTCCAATTTGTCTTCTACAGGGTTTGACATGTCAGGTCAAGGAAGAGAGGAACCCTGTGGGAATGTGGTGCAGACAAAGTCGGGCTATTCCTTTGGCTTGTTGATAAGAGTGACAGGTTAAGAAATGACTGTGGCCAAAGAAGGCCTGGGCATCTCTTTTTGCAAGGTACCAGAGTGCCTTTTTCTGCCTGGAACTAGTAGCAACCCATCCGACAAGAAAGAAAAACAGTCGCAGATTTCTTCAGGTGCTTGCTAGCCTTCCCTCACACATATATTACTTACAGTGGGGGTGGGGGAAGTTCTTCTTTTGTTCATGCCAATAAGTACATTTTATAGAAATAACATCGCTCTTTAGATGCTATCTTGCAAATTGGGTTTTTTTTTTTTTACCAATATTGCAAATAATTTCTCATATTACTTAAATATCCCTCTCCTTCATTTTCTGGTAATTGCCTAGGGTTCCAATTTGTAGATATGACTAATCTTAAAATATATAATTATTTCTGAATAGAAAATTAAATTCATGTGGCTTCAAATTTTTATTATAAAAATATTTTTGTAAGAATCCCTAAAGCTAATGTCTTTGCTACATTTTCATTCTTTACATTTAAATCTGTGTGTGACTCTTTTTTCCAAATATTTAGCCATGTAAGATAGAGATTAATGGCATGAACTTCGGTGTCAGATCTGGGGTCAAACCCCAACTCTGCGATGTACAAACTGGGGACTTCAGGCTGGGCAGGGACTGCACCTAAAATCACTTTAAAGCATCTGACTCATTCCCTTGTCTATCATGAGGAATGATGGTGCATGTCTTCAGCAGCAAGATGTAAATAAAAGAGATAATGGGTAATGCTCAATAAATGTCAGTTATTTGTACTTTTCCCTAATTAATTCAAAATACAACTTTTATCCCACTCCAGCTCTGTATACATACTTGTGTCTTTTTCTGAGCTTTCTATTCTGTTCCACTGCTCTGATGACATTTGCACCTGTATTATAGTGTTCTAATTACTTTATAACTCTGTGTTGACAGCCTGGACTGCTTCAGATCCTGTGTCTCCTTCTCTCTCTGCCCCTCCCCGACTTGTGCTCTGTCTCTCTTTGTCTCTCAAAAATAAATAAATGTAAAAAAAAAGTTAAAAAAATAAATAAATAATTTAAAATTAAATAAATAATAAGTAAAAAGTTTTCTGTACAACAGATCAACCAGTCTAAACAACAGAAAACCAAAGTAGTGTCCAAAAGCTAAATTACTGGGCACCTGAGTAGAGCCTGCTTTGATTTCTGGGTCTCTCTCTCTGTGCCCTTCCCCTACTTGCACTCTGTCTCTTTCTCCCAGAAATAAACAATTTTAACAAAGTTTAAAAAAATAAAAATAAAAGCTAAATTATCCCCAAATTATCATTAGGAAAGTGTTTGGTTGAATTTAAGAGCACTCAAGAGTCAATGGTTGCCTTTTGGTAACTCTTAGCTTCTAAGTTATTTTTAAAAGCAAATCAAACATAAAGCTTTTTCTATGTCAAGCCATAGAGGTTCCATGGATGTCAAGTGGGTTTTGATGAACACCATGGATGAGCTGCACGATGAATCAGTGCCATATGCTTTACACTTCCCCAGAAACACTGTACATCTGGATCTTAACAAGGGACAAAGGCTTGCCAATAGTCATCACTTTTTGCCAAACTGACAATACTTGAAAAAAATCTCAAAACACACTAAAAGAGATCAGAATTTGCCTTTTTCTACTAAGCCATTCAAGACACTTAACAGCTGGACTAACTCATAAAATATAAAATGTTCAAGTGGAAGAGTCACAGGAGAAACAGTGTGGGAGTTATTAAGAGACAAAGGGACTTTAAAGATCACTTGGTCCAATCTTATCTCAACATTTCATGCATAAGGGAAATTATTTTTTAAATGCTTATGTGATGATTGTTTTTTTAAATGATTACATGACTTGTAAGCAGCAAAATTGAGATTGCTTAATATGTTTACCTGTTTGTTCATGTATTTGTAATTTCAACCTCCAAAAACTTCTGAAAAAATTAAGATTAAAATAAAAAGATAGCATTTGGTAAAGAGAGAGAGGGAAATAAATGTGTCAAAAGCCATAGCTAAGAGGGCTAAGAGATTTACTGTAATAGAACATTATGTTTAGGGGCACCTGGGTGGCTCAGTAGGTTGAGCTTCCAACTCTTGATTTCAGCTCAGGCCATAATGTCAGTCATGGGATTGAGCCCGTGTTGGGTTCCATGCTAGGCATAGAGACTGCTTGAGATTCATTCTCCCTCTCCCTCTCCCTCTCTCTCTCTCTCTGTTCCTCCCCTGCTTGCACATGCACACACACACACACACTCTTTCTCTCTCAAAAATAAATAAATAAATAAATAAATATTAAAAACCATTACATTTAACTTCAGCTATGTCTATCATCCAAAGCCAAAAAAAGAGAAGTTATTGATTCTAATTGCCTTATAAAGGAAAACCGATTGATTACCCTTTTCAGGCAAAATAAGCATCTTCCTGATACTAATTTCTGAAAGGCATTTATCACATGGCACTTCATATGAGGGACACTGAAAATCATCCCCAACAGCATCCTCCACATTGATTCTACTGGAGATATACAGATTTCTTCCAGTGGTCATTTCTCATATTGACCATGAATAAAAGTCAAGGGCATGACATTAAACTGTTACTTGGTGATACTTTTTCCTTGCAGGTGGCTGAGTTAACGCTTAAAGTCCAGGTATTCATGTTGATGCTGATTGGCCTTTATTGCTATGAGGACAGAGCTTAGAGCACAGAGATGAATGGAAGAAATGTCATTCAGATTTACTTCCTCAAACTGCAACAGCCCTGGCCTAGTGCTGGACAAGCACTGTATCAATTTTCACTGAGATATACTCCCTAGTGAAACCCAAAAGTGTGGTGACTCCTCTGACAAGACTGACAAGATTTGTGCCCTTTGGCAGCTATGTTTAACACAATGTGAACATGAGAGTGACAGAAGGTTTTGAAAACTCCTGACACTGTGGCAGTAATGTTCAGTAAGCACCCCTAGTGAATCAGGCCTCCTTGTAGGTAGTCCCCCTACCCTTCTGATTCCGGGCTTGGTGATGTAACTTGCTTTGACCAATGAGACTTGTCCTCAGACCACCAGATGCAGAAGCCCAGGCTAGCTCAGTGGGGAATGAGAGACCACGTGGAGAAGAGCTGTCCCAGCTGACCAACCAGTTTGCCGGTCACCAGACACATGAGTGAGGTCATCCTACACCATTCAGCTCCAGCCAAGTGGTCAGCACAGTTGACTACAGTCAGCCACCAACTCATTTACAATAATAAAATGGTTGTTGTTTTAAGTCATTGAGTTTTGGGTTGGTAGTTATACAGCAATGTGAACTGAAGCTGACACCCATTACAAGCAAATTCTGAGAAAGATTTGAAATATATTGGTCATTTTAATCTCTAGATGGGGTAGTCCTATTCCCCCAGTCTACAAGTGAATGGCGTCCCCACAAGGTGTGAAAGTGCTGTACAGAATTCAAATGCAGTATCCCGTAGAAACTCTGACCTGGATGATGATGGAGTTCTTAGGCTGGTCCATAAAGGTATATTGAATCAATGTGAGATACTGTTTAAGAAATATTCTAAGGTATAAAAATGTTTAAGTAATTATTAAAACTAAAGTAGAAAGTACAACTGAACAAGCAAATCTAAAATATGAATGATGGTGTTTGCCAAAGACACCAACATTTTTAGATTTTTTTTCCTAATTACTTAAGTCAGTGGTTTCTGTGGTGAGAGAGATCTTAGGTGGCTCTCAGTGATCCCCCTCCTGGTGTTCATGTCATTGTGGAATCTACTCCCTCTTTAGCATTGGCTGGACCTAGTGACTTGCTTCTTATGAGTAAGAATATGGCAAAGTGAGGGCGTGTTACTTCCATGATTAGGTTGCAAAAGGCTGATTTCCATCTTGCTGGTCTCTCTCTGTTGCTTTCTCAACTCACACACTTTGATGAAGCAAGCAGCCATATTAGAACGGCTCACATGACAAGGAAATGAGGGTGATCTTTGGCTAATAGCCATAAAAAATTGAAGCTCTCAATCCAACAGCCTGTGAGAGACTGAATTCTGCCAAAAACCATGTGAGTGATCTTAAAAGAAGAGCCTTCCCCAATAGACTGATGAAATGAGATCACAGCCCCAGATAACGTGTTGAGAGCAGTCTTTTGAGAGATCCTAAGGCAGAGGGTCTAGGTAAGCCATCCTTACCTAGTATGTTACTTTAAGCTGCTAAATTTTGAGGTAATTTGTTAAGATCAATAGATTACACAGTTTGGTCTCCAAACCTGTATAAACACCAAAAACACATGGGGAGTTTTTGTGGGGTTTAGTCTAATTGAATTTTAAAATGTTATTTGTTTCTTAAATTTTCCAAGTAAATACATCCTAATTATTTAATTTTTTCCCCTAAAAAAACCCACTTTCCTCTCCAAAAATAACCAATTTGGAAGCATATCCTTCCAAATTTTTAATGTCATTACATATTATATAATAGTATCACACCATATATATTGTTCATCAACTTGTGCTTTTCACGTAACACTGTCTTAGATACTTTCCCATGTTGGCAAACATAGATCTATCACATTTATTTTTAACTGCTTCAGAGTAGTCCACAAAATGAATGAACCATAATTCATTTAATCATTTCTCTACTAAGAAACACTTGTGTTTTTAATTATAAATACTGCTATAGGAAATATTCTTGAACATGCTTCTTTGTTCATATATCCAAATAAAGAATACATTTTTTTATTTTAACAGATTTGGTCAAAAGGTTCTCCAAAAGACCTGTATCAATAATCACTTATTGATGCAAAATATTAATTACCATTAACATAATAGTATATAATAATATAAATTTCCCTTCACCTTTATCAATAATAGATAAGTCTTTGTTATTCTTGCCAATCTGATGGATGAAAAATGTTATTTCATTTTTAATGTTTTATTACAATCTAATAACACTAAAACAAAAGCATATGGATTTCATTTTCCCACACACAAGTGAATCATGACCATAGTACATAATACATGTCTCTAGGACTTAGGGAGTTTTTTACATTTATGGATAAGATAAAAAGAGAGATTTTTCTGGGGCAATTGACATGTGTTAGAAGATACAGAAGAAGGAAAAGGATTATTTTTAAAAATGGGTACAGGGTGCCCAGGTGGTTCAATCAGTTAAACTTCGGCTCAGGTCATGATCTTGTGGTTCGTGAATTCGAGCCCCACGTCAGGCTCTGTGCTGACAGCTTAGAGCCTGAAGCCTGCTTCAAATTCTGTGTCTCCCCGTCTCTGACTCCCTCCCTCCCTCCCTCTCCCTCTCATAAGTAAATAAACATTAAAAAAAAAACTTTTTAATTAAAAATGGGTACAGAAGTAAAGTAACCCATGGACGCTAGGAGGAGAATGAGGTATTCGTCTAGGGCTGCAAATGAAGTGAAGGGGCACTGAGAAGCCACCAGGTGAGAAGAGGCAAAGTGCTTAGCTTGGGAGGAGGACGGTGTTGGCCCGGGAAGGATACTTGTTAACGCAGGTGTTTAAAGCTATGGACTTTGAAAATGCCTATATTTGTCTCTTGGGGACTATACTGGTCTGCATCCGTGATCCTTGAATTGATTCCTCTGAAGAAATTCTGTGCTCAAGTAAAGCCCAGCAAGAGCAACTTTTTCTTCTGATCATGTGAAGGAAGGATGAAATACAGTATTTCTAATATCGCAGCAGTTCTTCAAGGTATGTGCTATTCTCCTCACTTTACAGACAGGGAAACTGAGGCTTGGAGAGATGAAGTAATTTTGTCCAATTTTACTAGCAAAGGCTTGAACCCGAGGATGTCTGGTACCAACACCTCATCCTTTCCACCAGGCTCTGCTGTCTCCAGTCAGAAAAACTTGGCCCTGACGCTGGTGTGTCATCATTCATGCCATAACCTTGGGAATACCATTGGATTTCCCTCTCTTTGGAAGAAAGAGGTAAATCAAATCATCTGTGGGGTTTCTTCCAAATCTAGTATTATTTGACTCATTCACTATCTCCTGGATTACAACATTGAATTAAAACTGTACAGAGAGAGAGAGAGAAAGCTTTCATCTGGAGACTAATCTTGCATCACAAATGTGCCTTTTACAGATACTGTTCCAGAAAGTTATTTCTTGCACCTAGAGGAGAAAGAAATCATAAGTCTGGGAATGGGAGACAGAGCAGGACATGGATGTGGCCCCAGGAAACTGTTCCAGAAAGCAGGAAGTTTTTAGAAGACTCTGACCCTCAAGACCATGAAACATGGTTCAGTCAAGCTTATATTAGAAGAGACGGGTAGACAAAGGGGCTAAATTTCTTTTGGAAAGTCTGATGAAAACTCACTTAATTCACATTCATTTCGATAAAGCCTGTTTTTCAATTACTATTATCTATTTGGAACCATTTCCTGGAATGAATATGAAGTCTCCCCTTATGCAAAGTTGGAAACTGGAAATTAAGGATGAGAAAATGACATTGTTTTGTGTGACAAAAAGAAAACCACAGATCATCTCTTTTAATGGAACAATTCTTTCTCATTATAAGAACAGCATTTATGTATTACAGAAAATTGAAAATGGATAAAAATTAAAGCTATCTTATAATCCTACCACTTGATCAAATACATGTGTTCCTTTTTATTTTCCTAAAACAAAATTGGGATTCCTATCATATATGCAGAGTTGCACTTACATTTTTTAATTCAATATTATGAAAAGAGCATTTTTTCAAGTAATTAGAAATTCTTCAGGGGCACCTGGGTGGCTCAGTCGGTTAAGCCTCCGACTTCAGCTCAGGTCAGATCTCACGTTCGTGGGTTCGAGCCCCACGTCGGGCTCTGTGCTGACAGCTAGCTCAGAGACTGGAGCCTGCTTCCGGTTCTGTGTCTCCTTCTCTCTCTGCCCCTCCCCCTCTCATGCTCTGTCTCTCTCTGTATCAAAAAATAAATAAAACATTTAAAAAATTAAAAAAAAAAAAAGAAAGAAATTCTTCAGCGATGCCTGGGGGGCTCAGTCAGTTAAGCGTCCGACTTCAGCTCAGGTCATGATCTCACAGTTCAAAGTGAGTTCAAGCCCCACTTTGCACTCTCTGCTGGCAGTGCAGAGCCTACTTGGGATCCTGTCTGTCTTTGTCTGTCTGTCTCTCTCTCTCCCTCTCTCTCTGTCACTCGTTCGCTTGCTCTGCCCCCCCTGCCCTCATTCTCCCTCTCCCTCTCAAAAAATAAACATTTAAAAAGTTGTAAAGAAATTCTTCAAAAATAGCATTTGTAATGGCTGTATGACATTGTGCACTTTGAGTGTGCCCTATTTACTGAACAATTCTCCTGCTGGGGGACGGAAGACTATATACCCACATGTCTAACAAATGACAGAAACCAGGCAACTCTGACATTTTGTGTTCTCGTTACCTCTTTGCCATGTAACAAACTACCCCAAAACTTGGTGACTTAAAACAATGCAACATTTATTTCTTTCATGAATCTGCAATTTGGGCAGGGCTGGTGACGGCAGGTGGCATCAGCGGGGTAGGTCAACAGCTGAAGGCTCATCTCATTTCATCTGAAGGCTCTCTCATTTAATGTCTGGCAATGGAAGCTACCTGTTAGCTAAGACTTGGGCTGGTCTTGTCAGCTCCAGCACCCACACATGGCTTCTCCTTGTGGCCTGGGCCTCCCTACAACATGGTGGCTTGGGTTCCAAGAAGTTGTATAGCCTTTCCAAACCCAGCCTGACAAGTCATGTAGCAACCCCTCCGGCATGTCCCATTAGATAGATGTGAGTCTAAAGGGCAGCCCATATTCAAATGCAGGTTAGGCTCCACCTCTGGAAGGGTGGTGTCAAATCAACTGCAAACTTGTTTTAAAACCACCATTTGGGGTACTACCATAAAAGACTCATATTAGAGTCCTTTCTAGAAGCCAAAACTCCTAGCCCAGGGAGTGTACATTCCTCTCCTTCTCAGCCCAGGCCAGACCTTAGGCTTCCTGGAGGAGAGATCTGAGGACTTCACAGATGGGGTTGTGTAGAGTTAACCAAGGCTCTTGAATCCAGAGCTAGAAAGCAGAGAGGGTCTTGCCTTGAAGTATAAGCTTCTCCATCTCTTGCCCCATACTAAAGACCTGTCACCCCGCAGAGCTCTAGGATTTTAGTTCCTACTCTTTCAGAAGCTTCTTCCAGTCCTGTCAAGTTAGGTTCATAGGCCCAACTTCTGGGGCACCCATAAGAGAACTTAAACCATAAGCTCACAAGGACATTATGTTTAGTGAAATAAGTCAGACTGAGAAAGACAACGTGTGATTTCATGCATATGTAGATTCTAAAAAATAAAATAAATACACAACCAAAAAGCAGAAGCAGATGTATCAATACAGAGAACAAATTGGTGGTTGCCAGAGGAAGGAGGTGGAGGGATGGGAAAAATGGGGAAAGGGGAAAGGGAGATACAGGCTTCCAGTTATGGAATGAATAAATCACAGGAATAAAAGGCACAGCCTCAGGAATACACAGTCAATATGACAACAGCATTGTATGGTGATAGACAGTAGCTCCACTAGTGGTGAGCACAGCATAACCATACAGATGCTGAATCACTATGCTATACACCAACACTAACGCCACATTATGTGTCAACCACACTCATATAAAAAAAAAAAAGTTTTAAGTCAGAAAACACAATAAACTAAAAAAGACCAAACCCCACCCCCCATAATCTCATGCCCTCCACCTTGCTGAGACCCCTCTTCACCCACGTAGCCCTCCTAAGATCCCAGGCCTCACCACACCCATCATCTGAGTCAACTCAGGTCAGCAGAACTGTCTTCTGCAACCTCTCTTTCTTCTCCACCAAAGGACTGGGAAGGCTGGCTAAGCCAAGTCTGATCCCTGGGACAGGCTCTGCACATGCAGTTCTCCCTTCTAGAGTTTTCAGATTCCTGTCATAGCCAGCAATCCCTCCCAGGGACTGGTGCAGAAACCAGCCTCTTCTCATTTCTCCCCACGAGCACACAGGTAGACTAAGAAAGCCCCTGACTCAGAGTGGTAGCAAATGAGGAAACGCCCATCACTTTGGATGAGTTACAACTCCCCACCCCACACCCTTTCCCCAAAGACTTCAGGCTTTATGAGGGGGCCAAGTGGTGGTTCTGAAGACAGCAGATTGGGGGCAGGGGCTGTGACCAGCAGGTCTCGGGAGAAGCCCACAAACTTGGGGCAGCGGGCAGCTGACAGGAGTTAGAAGGAGAATAAGCCAGGGGAAGCAGGCGGACACAGGCTGAGGGGAGAGGAATAGGAACCCTTCAAAGAGAAGCTGAAATCTGTGGAGCACTCTGGAGGAGGAGTAGGAAAAACCACATCAGAGTGACTACCTTCATAACCCCGGTTTGTCTATGAGCGGCCAATGTGCTTTGAACTACACTCACAGTCTTTGGTCTCACTCATTTTAAGGCCTCGTCACCTTGGGATAGGGTCATTGTGAAATACACCTCTAAAATGTAAGCAATATAACTGGGGATTCAAATTTACAAATCCATTTGCCATAGATGATCTTTCCTAGACAAAAAAGAAGAACATTTTCTCAGAGCAGGTGACACCACAAAATAACTCCTGATTGAATGCTCTGGAAAAGAGAACCATTCCCCACACTACCTTTCTTTATCTCTCAGTTACAAAGAAAGTTTTACCAATAGGTTTCTGGTTCTAGTAAAGGAAATCTTCAGAATATTATTTTTGGATGATTATATTTTAGGTCACCTCTTTCATCCAGGAGCCTGGTGAAGCTTTTTTCTTTGAACCTGGAAATCACTACCCCCTCCCTTCTTTTTTTTCAAGTTCCAAGAGTTTAAGACTTCGTGGTTTGGATTTCATTCCAAGTTCAGACTGCTCAGGGAGAGGCCCGATGGGGGCACAACTTGGCAAAACAGACCTGTGTTCTTGAACTTAGGCAACTGTTACAAACATCTGAGCTTCCACACTGGGGCTGTTGAAAGAGCATTGTCATATCACAAGTGGAGACTTCCTGCTGGGCAGCGGGTGGAGAGGAGAGATCTGGGGAGGCAGACCCAGATGAAACCTTTTCATCCCCAGAACCTTTTAATCCACCCCCCACCAGCCCCAACCTCTTCAGATTTGCTGGGCCTGTCACTTGAGGCCAAGTCATATAGACAAACTCAAAGTTCACCCAGGGACGTGGGTAAGAAAAGAAAACACACGTTTGTCTCACCAAAATCTTTTCCCAGACTATGGGATATTGCCTGGCACACAGTAGGCATCCAATAAGGTTTATGGAAGGAAGGAAAAAGAAGGAAGGGAGGGAGAGAAGGAGGAAAAGAGGAAGGGAGGAGGAAGGAAAAGGAAAAGATAAAAGAGAAAGGCAGAGAGTAAAAAGAGAGAAAGGAAGAAGGAGGAAGAAAACAGATTCTGAAGTGATTTTGAATAAATGCTTATATCTTCACATTCACTGTGTTTTCTAATAAATGAATTATAAATGAAGTTGAGGACTTATTAAGCAGACACAGTGCTAAACTTCATTACACACACTAATACTATGAGAGACAAAAATTATTATTAAGCCTAGGTTACAAATGAGAAAACTAAGGTTAGAGAGACTAAGTAACTTGTCCAAAATCCCACAACTAACAAGTTTGGAACCAGAATTTGGACTTAGATTTGATGAGAGTCTGACTGATCGATTCCTCCCTTCCTTCCTTTCTTTTCTTTCCTCTGCTATGCCTCCTCAACCCCCCAGAACACTTTGTTTCTCTTATCTTCACTAGTTTAAAGGGTGGTGACCACCTTGGGTCACAGGCACAAACGTGTAAGCCTTATTAGCAATAAGCAATCACGTGGCTCGGAGACTTCAGACACCAGAACCCGAGGTTTGCCATCTCATAGGCGAGGTGGGCTGACAAAGAGCACACTGGCTCGTGCACATCAAAACTGAGGGGGCAGCACTCTACACTGAAGAAGTAGTACTGTGAAGTTCTTAAAATGGGAAGAATGTCCCAGGAACTGAGAGCAGCCAATGTGGCTCTGGTAACATGGACAGTGAGATCAGAAGGAGCCAAGGGCCACCATCACAAAAATCTAACTCAGAATGCAACAGGAGACCACTGAGGAATTTTAAGCAGATGAGCAACATGGCACCATTTGCGTTTGTAAAAAACACTCTAGGGGGGCGCCTGGGTGGCTCAGTCAGTTAAGTGTCCAACTTCAGCTCAGGTCATGATCTCACATCTCGTGGGTTTGAGCCCCGTATTGGGCTCTGTGCTGACAACTCAGAGCCAGGAGCTGCTTTGTATTCTGTGTCTCCCTCTCTCTGCCCCTCCCCCACTCGCACTGTGTGTGTTTCTCTCAAAAATAGATAAACATTTAAAAAAAAATTTTTTTAAAGACACTCTAACCACTGTGTGGCAATGGACTGAGGCCGAGTTAGGAGATAATTTATGCTAGAAGTCCAGAGAAAATCCCTTGATCAATCACTCAACAAACCTCCTGACCCCTGCTTGGTGCCAAGAAACCAAAATTAATCAGGCCTGATCCTTATCTCCAAGAGCTCTGTCGAGAGAGAGAGAGAGAGAGAGAGAGAGAGAGAGAGAGAGAGAGAGAGAGAGAGAGAGACATAACCAGAGTACTCGGTGCTGTAATAGGGGCAGCGGTGGCAGAAAGACCAGAAGTGGGATTAGTAGACACTCTACAGAGGAAGTTTGAGCTGGTCTTAAAGAATGCATACAAGCTCTACAGAGGAACAAGATAAGAAAGGCAGGGGCATCTGGGTGGTTCAGTCGGTTGAGTGTTCAACTCTTGATTTCAGCTCAGGTCATATCCCAGGGTCGTGGGATGGAGCACCACGCCGGGCTCCATGTTGAGCATGGAACCTGTTTGGGATTCTCCCCCTCTCCCTGTGCCCCTCTCCTCAGTGCTTGCTCTCTCTCTCCCTCTGTCCCTCTCAAATAAAAAAAATTTTTTTAATAAAATAAATTTTTTAAAAATCTTTAAATAAGAAAGGCATTCCAGGCAGAGAACACAGCATGGAAAAAAGCATGGAAGCATAAAACAGCATATTCCTTCTAGGAAACTCAACAAAGATTTTTATAAAGGGAGCAGAGGGTCAGGTGGGAGTCAGAGGAAAAGCAGTGGGGAGGAGGATCAGGGGCTAGGGTCCAGCACAAGCCCACAAAGACCCTGTATGTCATCTTGCAGGGATTGTACTTTTCTAAGGGAATGGGAAGCCATGGAAAATTATTGAGCAGGGAGAGTTTCCTTTTAAAATGATCACTCTTGATGAAAAAGGAGAAACACTGAGGGTCCCCTAGAAGGGAAAAACAAAGACTATCAATCTCTAATCGAAGTGACCAGAGATCCTCCCGCCATTACAATCCAGTTTTGAGTAGCTGCCCTCAGTCCATGGCTTCTCACAAAGGCTCAGCTCAGAGCAGTCTTCTCAGTCCTACTAGAAGCCAAAGAACCCTGGGGGGAGGGACGAAAGCCGGAAACCATAAAGGAGCTCTGGTGAAAGCCCAACTCAGAAGAAATCTGAGTTCTGTGTTGCTTTTACTCCATTAGCTCCCCCCAGGGCAGCTCTGCTGTTCACAAAGTCCCCCCAGTCTCATCCCCTGGGACCCTCTTCTGCATCCCTGGGGTTGCATTTCCTGTCCTCTCCGTGCTCTTCACTAAGCTCAATGTGGTGTGGCAGAAAGAACACAATTCTGCCCAGGAGACTAATGACTTAGATTCCAAAGTCCTAGTTCCAAACTTATTAACTACCCTGCATCCCCAGGCCTCAGTTTCCCTGTTTATACTCCTACCTCCCTCAAAGAGAATAGATGAGAAAGAGCTTTATAGAATATCGAAGCACCATTAAAGAAGAAATCCACCACCCATGTTAGAAAGTTTTTGTATTGGTTTTAAATATGCCTTGATGCAGAGTTGTTTTCTTCAGCTCACAGCATGGGTGCTCAAAAAGGACCATGCTACAGAGACTATGGACTTTTCCAGAAGAACAGTTGTGAAGCATGGGGCTCACCATAGTTGTTCTGACGCTTCCCCTTCATTTTATGGTCAAGACCACTTAAGTCTTCGGAGAAGAAGGACTAGATCCAAGTCATTTCCACCAGATCCCTTGGAACACAGGGGGCTGTCCCTTCTTCCAGAGCCAAGGACTTAGCTGTGGAGAGAGAATCCCACCTTCCTAAACCAGAGATGAGCCAAAGGCTATTTTGCAAAGGGAGGTCCACTTCCTTGCAAGAAGGAAACCAGTGCCTGAGTACAAGCAGGCATTGTCTGCCCCCTGGGGTCTGGCAGGGAGGAGTCTGAGTGGGCAGAGGAGTGGGCTGAAGGCTCTGGCAGCACAGGCGGCAGCCTTTGTGGTGGGGAGGGAAGCATGGAGCTGTGTGTGAGTTGGGCTTACAATGTGGGCATTGTTCCCTCCCTGTGCTACATCTGCTCCCCTAAGGGTGGAGGGCAGAGAAGAATGGAGTTGGGGAGCATCTGCCAGGGCCCTGGGAGTGAGCTGTGCACTGCTCACTTAGAGGAAAGGGAACTTAAGCAGGGCCCACCCATAAGCCAAGCTGACAAAGGTTAGAGATGCATCAGAAAAGTACTGACTTCCTCTGCCACAGCTCCCTCCCCACCCCAGTCTCTTTGATCCTTTCTTAGTTCAGTCATTTCATACCATGCTGTGCTTTGCGCACTGTGGTAATTTATTTATTTTTTTTTTACTTTTAGTATCTAAGCATTTCTTTAGCACACTTCAGAATATCCCTAAGTATCTTTTAATATCATATCTATTATATTGACCTTTAAAAACATAAAATTCAATTCTGGTAAGTTTGCCCTCAAACCTGCATAGACTCATTGTCACTGATGATTCTATCTTCTGAAAAAGAACCTGATGATATGGAACAAGAAGAATAAAAATGTCTATCTTCTTTTAACTAACTCATCTAAGTATGCTATGGGATAATACTTATGATATCTCATTAATGCTCCTCAAAATCCTATGAGGCATGAAATAGTATAAATCAAGTTTACAGGTTAGAAAACTGTAAGTCATTGACATGAAGTAATTTGCCCAAGATCACAGTGGCAGTAGATCAAAGGTCAATCCTAGGTCTCTGACTCTAAATCCAATGTTCCTTCCAGAGCTAGCCTTCCCACATCACCCAGTAATCCCACTCCAGGGATTTTTGCTGAGAAATTTTGCATTTTGATTATAAAACCAAATATATAAAAATGTTCACTGAATTATTGAAAATGACAGTAAAAACTGGAAACAATCTAAATACCCAATTGTAGAATAATTAAGCAAACTATGGCAAATCCACTAGAAACACTATCACTCAACCACTAGAAATGAAAAAAGTCATAGACTATGGAAACACAGAAACTTTTCATAACTGAAAAATGTGTATCACTTTGCACACAACTGTGCAAAAATTTACCTATGTAAAGATAGACAGGCAGAAAGTCAAAGTGAAAGTATAATTTGCAGGGAAATACAATTCTGACTATATTTTTCTTCCTTGCAGGTGCTTTTTCTTTATAGGTATTGTTAAAGATAGGTAATTTTGCTTTATAAAGATAAAATGAAAATTTTCTACACACTAAGTTTTTTTTACTTTCATATTCATAGAAGATTTTTTATAATTTATCACTTCCTTTTGGAACCATAGAAGAAAACAAAATCAGGCCAATATCTGTAATCACCACTGCCTTCGACTACATTAATGGTGCTGTAAACAACTCTGAGCATTCAACTGCTCTGGGACAAGAGGAGAGAAAACGGCAGAAAGTAACTGGAACCCTGCCAGAGCTTCTGGACAGACAGGGGACTCCTATGGAAAGGCGCCTACTCATTCACAGGGTCACTTGTTCTCAGGGCCTCAGTTATTCCCAGTCCATAAACATTCTGAGACTTCCAGTGTTTTAACTGGAGACTATTTTGGTCACAAGGAGCAAGAATCCACTTAGACTAGCTCAAAGTATGTGGGAGTTGATTATAAGATTACTAGAGCTACCAATACTCCAACTCGGCCTCATGGAACTATGGAAGCCATGAAACCCAGAGCTTGTCTCTGCTCCTTGCTTCTTTTCTCTCCTCTCTCTTTCTCTCTTTCTCCCTCTCTCTCTCTCCAGCTTGGATCCTTCCCCACACTCAACAATTCACAGGAGATGCAGCCCCAGTCACCCACCCCTGATACCAGCATTTTCCTCTTTCTCAACCCAGCTTCCTCTGCTCTCCCCACCCCTACCCCCAACCCATAGGCCCTCAGAAAACATCAGGTTCTCTCATAATAAACAGGGTCCCAGTCTGATGAGAACAAGGACTTAGCAGAAGAGTGCTCAGTGAAAACCCCAAAATGGAGGTGATGTTCAAAGAGGCTGGTGCAAGAACATCCATCCTGTCAGAAGAAACCAAGACTGGGTAAAAAGTCAGGAGTTGAGAAAATACCTAGGGCAACAATCTAGAGGACAGAAAAAGAATATTTATCCTCAAAGTCAACAAAAAAAGGAGTAAGTCAGTAATTGTGAACAGGGTCACTTAAGTCAATGTGACCGTGCTTCCACGTGTTCGCCCAGGCTGTGCGGTGCTGGGACACATGACAGGGTGCCAAGTGTCAGCTCAGACTTCAGGGGAAATCAGGGAGTTAAGAGGTAAAAGCCATAAAAAAAGTGACCATGGGTATTTGTTAAACAGCATCAAATGACCAAATACAACAAAACTAGGGGGTAGAAAACTTGGCTTGGCCACTAATTTGCCAGGTGATCTTGAGTAAATCATGTGCCACTCTGGGCCTCAGTTTCCCCATCTATAATGTGAGGAGATTGGACTAAAGAACCCTTGAGGTCCTCAAAGCAATGACTCTTGAGGCAGTGGGGTGCTAACGTCGGCTCCTACCAGATCATGAGAACTAGCTATTAAATTTGGAGGAACTCTGTGGCTTATTAAACACAGCTGTTATAAAAAAAATTAAATAATATACATTAACAGTTAAATAAATAATATTAAAACCCAACAGTAAAAATATTCAAATTTTACTATTATCTGTGCCAGAGCCAACAAACTTTTTCCGCAAAGGGACAAATACTAAATATTTTAGGTTGTGAGAGTCACAGACAGTCTCTGTCATATATTGTTTGTTTTTTTTAACAATGCTTTAAAAAAACTAAAAACCAATCTTAGCTCACAGGCTGCACAATAACAGGCCATGTGTCAGATGAGTCACCTGCCAATCACAGATCCTTAATCTTTACACCCATTTCGCTCATATGGTGGAGACATTATATAATGGTGTGCTATTGCATGTCTCTGTCCAACTGCATTTTCAGTGATCTCACATTAGTAGCTTAAAATGAGCTATGGTGATGGGACACCTAGGTGGCTCAGTCAGTTCGGCATCCAGCTTCAGCTCAGGTCATGATCTTACTGTTTGTGAGTTTGAGACCCGCATCGGGCTCTTTGCTGACTACTGAGAACTTGGAACCTGCTTCGGATTTTGCATCCATTCTCTCTCTCCCCCTTCCCCACTCATGTCCTATCTTTCTCTCTCTCTCAAAAATAAACATTTTTAAAAAATCTTTTTAATCAGCTATGGTGAAAGTATTTATACTACAGAAATGGGTGAACATTGCAAATCAGGGCTCCTCTTCCCAGAGAGCCGGTCAGTAAACTTTCATCAGCACACCACTGCCTTGAGGTCACTGTGGGAAAGAATCATAGAAAACTGATGTGCTTTAACAACTCACCCAGGAAATACAGAGAGAGAAGCAAAATGCAAAGGGGAAATGCAGTCCATGGAGTAAGAGGAAAAGAAAGACAGGAATACCCAACCAGGAATGTCGGGTCATGACCTAATTAACAGGTGGTTAATAATAAAATGACCACCGTCGGGATTCAGGCTTGCTTTTCTGTGACTGAGATGTATCCTATTTTTCTCTGGTCTGACTTTGAAAACACTATTTCTGGCTTCGCTGTTGCCCCGGACAGTAACAAAGCAGCTGAGGTCCGCCCAGAAGTTGCCAGAGACAGACAGTGTACAAAGGGTTCGTGGCTGTGAGGGAGACAAGCAAATGCCATAGAGAAAGGCAGTTTTGTGTAGAGCAGCCACCTCTGCTATTCTGGTGTGGATTTGGGGCTTCTCTTAAAATAGAACAATAAACGTGCAGGTCTAGACTAAGCAGCAATTTTGGTTTTAGGGAAAGCTGATACCCAGCAGGATGAGGATAGCCCCGAGAAAGTTTGTTTTCAGCAATTTGGACTCAATTAACCAAGAAAAGTGCCTGGCAAGGAAGAAAACACAACCAAAACCAGGAGGATGCCTTCAAGGCATTTATGAGATGACCCTCCTACAAATCCCAGACTGAAAAATCTTTCTTTGTGGAAATGATGTGAAGCCTTAACAGTTTTAGAAGAAACTGTCTCTGTGCCCTATTCCGCTCTCCAAGTCCCAGGAAAAATCCACCCTGAGCATTTATACTACCTCTCACCCTTCTGCTCCGCTTCTCCTAGCTGATCATAATGAAAACTAGCAGAAACCAGAGAAAAGTAATATCTTTCCCCAAATCCCAGTTGCCTAATTCAAACAGCACAAAATGCTGGGAAAATGGAGGGGAGGAGAGAGCAAGGTTTGATAGGGGTGGTGAATGAAGACAGACACGGTTAGAGAAAGCTGCATGGACAAAGGAACCCTAGATGTGACCCTGGAAGAAATAGGCAGAGAATAAAAGGAAAAATCATTTCAGACAAAGGCAATGGCGCAGATAAATGCAAAATATGATTGTTATATTAAAAGGTGCTCAAGGTCCCACACCTAGAAGCAGCTTCTCAATGCTTCCTCAAAGTCTCTGGTTCAGCCTACTCACCTCCACTCCAGCCTCTACTATCTCCATCAGGGTGACCCAGATGTCCTACAAGGTGTCCACCACTGGTCCCTGGGCCTTCAGCAACTATTCGTACACAAGTGTGCCTGACACCCACCATCAGTTCCTCAGTCCTCTCACAGGTGGGCACCAGCATGAGTGTGGTCAAGGGCTATGGCAGGGCCATGTGTATAAACACCATCAGAGCCTGCTGAGCCCATTTAAGCTGGGAGTAGACTCTAACACCCAGGCTGTGCCCACTCAGGATAAGGAGCAGATCAAGACCCTCAACAGCAATTCCACAAAACATTTCCTTTACTAACAAATTGTAGAACCTAGAGCAGCAGAACCAGACTATGGAGACCAAGTGGAGTCCCTTACAGCACCAGAAATTGGCTCAGGGCAACACGAACATGTTCAAGAGCTACATCAACAACCTTGGGCAGCAGTTAAACAGAAGAAGCTGAAGCTGGAGGCAGAGCTTGGCAACATTCAGGAGCTGGTGGGGGACTTCAAGAATCAGCATAAGGAAGAGACCAAAGGGAGATCAAAGAGTTTGCAGAGAGGGAGAATCAATCTGTCCTTGTCAAAAAGGCTGTGGATGAAGCTTATGTGAATAAGGCAAAGTTGGAGCCCCACCTGGAGGGGCTTCCCAACTAGACTGACTCCCTTAGACCACAGTATGAAGAGGAGAACCAAGAGCCTCAGTCACAGATCTCTGACACCTCCATGGTCCTCTTCATGGGCAACACCCACTCCCTGGACCAGAAGGCATCAACACCAAGGTCAAGGCCCGGTTACAAGGAGATCACTAACCATAGCCAAGTGAAGGCTGAAACCACATACCAGGTCAAGTACAAGGAACTGCAACACCCGCTGGGAAGCACAGGGATAACCTCTATTGCACAAAGATGGAGACTTCTGAGATGAATCGGAACATCAGACAACTCCTTGCTGAGATCTAGACCCTCAAAGGCCAAAAAGGGCTTTCCTGAAGGCCTCCATCACTGAGGCTGAGCAGTGTGGGTAGCTGGTCATTAAGGACACCAATGCCAAGCTCATTGAGGTGGAGGCTGCCCTGCAGCAAGCCAAGAAACACTTGGCATGGCAGCCGCATGGGTACCAGCAGCTCATGAACATCAAGCTGGCCCTGAACATCACGATCACCACCTCCCACACTGCTGCAGGCTGGAATCTGAGATGCAGAACATGAAGATCCATACAAAGACAACCAGCAGCTACTCAGGTAGGCTGAGCTTAGTCTATTTGGGGGGGGGGGGGGGGGGGTTCCACAAGCCCTGGCCTCAACTACAGCCTGAGCTCCTTCCAGTCCAGCTTCGGTTCTGGCAGGGGTTCCAGCTCCTTCCACTGTTCAGCTACTCCAACGCCATGGTTGTGAAGAAGATCGAGACCTGAAATGGGAAGCAGGTGTCTGAATTATCTGATGTCCTATCCAAGTGAGCAGCCACTGAGGTCCCCCCTCCCCCGTCTCGCCTCCCCGGTGGCTGCCACATGACAGCCTTTGGGGGGGTGTGCAGGGGAGTGACTGGGAACCGGAAACCCACCTGAGGTTCAGCCTTCAGTCCTCATTCTACCCTTGGGAGTAGTCTACTGCCTGGGTATCTCCTGTTGCCCATGCCCCTAACTAAAAGTCAATTGAAGGGTCTTTTCTTAAAGAAAGTTTCACATGACTCTACCAAAAAAAAAAAAAAGTGCTTAAACTCATTGGTCATGAAATAAATTCAAATTAAAACCACAGCGAGAGGTAGAAAGCCACAGGAGAACATACCTGCTACCCCAACAGTGAGAGAAAACCAAACAATCTATAAAATCATAGCTTCCCTTGTGCCCATCAGAGTATGGAGGTTACAGGGCAATCAGGAGATCTAAATTCCTAAGAATGACAAGCTCTGCCACAGAGAGACAGTACACAAGAACTGAGCCTCTTTGGAGGAAGAAGGTAAGAAGAAAAGAGCTAACATTACAACAAATTCTTAAAGCAAAGTGTGTGTTGGCATGAAGTTAAGAATCCACAGGAACCCCAGACACAAGGGCAATTCGCGTTCCCAAGCTCTTTTCCAGTCTCTACCAGGTACTCAGAAGAAAGACTGAGGAAATACTGAGGCAGGCAGGACAGCGGAGAGAGCCCTCACTGGCCTACAGGCATGAAACCTTGCCCATTTTCCAGAACTTTCTCTCATGAGACATAAAAACCTTCTAGGTTTTGAAGTCAAAACCATAGGGAAGGAGTGGACAGGCTAAGATCCTCTGTCTGCAGAAGGGACAGAAACACAGCCATCCCCCTCTGGGGAAGAAGTGGGAAACCTCTCTATCCCCATGGTAACCCGTGCACTAGCAAGCAACAGCACCCTCCTGGTGGGGAGAAGAGCAGAAAACCTTCTTACAACCAGTCCCCAACGATGAGCTGCCACTACACACCCCACCAGAATGACTGCAATTAATTAAGCTGATGATGCCAAAAACTGGCAAGGATGCAGAATAACAGGAACTCCCCTAAGCTGCTGGGAAGGGCGTAAACTGGTACAACCACTTTGGAAACAGATTTGGCAGTACCAACTAAAGCTACACATGTGCATATCCTATGAGCCAGCAATTTCGCTTCTAGGTAGTAATCTAAGTGAAATGAGTACAGATGTGAGCCAAAAAGCATATAAAAGAGCATTCAAGGTGGACCTATTTGAAATAAACTACAAATAATCCAATAATCATCAATAGTACCATGTATAAATGGTGTAACTATAGTTTTTTCACACATCAGAGTAAGTACTATACAGCAATAATGAACCTGCTACCACAACATGACTAAATCTATATCAAATTATTGAAGAGAAGAAACTAGTTAAAATGAGTCTATGAATTCATTTATTTGAAGTTTAAAAACAGGAAAAAACAATATATGGGATAGATATCAGATAGCAATTATCCTTTGGAGGGTAGTAAATTGACAGAAGGGTGGGGGGAGGTTTCTGGAGTCCTGGTGTTGTTTTACTTCTTGATCTAGTTCTGGTTACATGAGTGGGTTCATGTTATAAAAATTCACTAAGCTGAACCTTTGTGATTTGACTCCTTTTCCATTTGAATGTTACATTTTAATTAAAAAGAAAAGTTTGGGATGCCTGGGTGGCTCAGTCGGTTAAGTATCTGACTCTTCATGTAGGCTCAGGTCATGATCTCACATTTCTTGAGACTGAGCCACGCGTTGGGCTCCAAGCTGGATCCTGCCTGGGATTCTCTCTCCCCTGAACTCTCTGCCCCTCCCCCACTCACATTCTCTCGATCTCAAAAATAAATAAACATTTTAAAAAAGAAAGAAAAATTTACTTTAAAGAAAAGTAACTGGTATAGGAAATGTTGGACAGGTCAGCCTTGCTGAAGTGGTGAGAGAAGACTGAAGGCGGGGAGGGTGGAGCCAGAGCATGAAAGGGCCTTGAATGCCACACCAAAGGGTTTATCCTTTGTTCCACAGACCGTGCCACCAATTGTTTGGGTTTTTTTTGAAATAATTGTAGATTCACATGTAGTTGTAAGAAACAATATAGATAAATCCAATATATCCTTCACCTAGTTTCTCCCAATGTTGACATCTCTAGACCTACAGCAGAGTCACGATTAAGAAATTAGCATTGACACAATCCACCCACCTTCTCCAAGTTCCAGCACTTGTGTACATACTCCTGTGTGTGCGTGTTTAGTTCTATGCAATTTTATCACATGTGCATATTCATGTGGCTACCACCACAGTCAAGACACAAACTAACTCCGTATACCACAGGACACTACTCAGCAATAAGAGGGGATAAACTATGGATACACAGGGAAGTACGCTCAGTGAAAAAGCCTACCTCAAAACAGTTACAGCCCATACGGTTCCACGTACTGAACATTCTTGAAATGACAGTACCATAGAGTTGGATAGTGGTTGCCAGGAGGTAGGAACAGGGGTTGGGCAGGAAGTGGCTATAAAAGGGTAGCACTGCAGGTTTTTTGAACAGAGGAGGGATATGAATAGCACAGGCCAGGGAATATGGCTCTTTCTAAAGGCCTCAACTCTGACTTTCCAAGACTTCAATCCCCCCCCCCCTCACTCATACCACCCCAATCCTGACCCTACTGCTCCCCCTCCCCCACTCAGCATCTGTCTCTTATTGCTTTAATACCTAGTTAATTAGCAGTGGCTTGGGCTTTGATTAAAGGGTCCTGTTGACAATAAGTCCCCCTCACTGGCCAATCCAATGTTTCATCTGCCCAGTCAGTGCAGGCACTCACCTCTTTTTTGTTCTCCTGTAGACCTCCTAGAGGAGCTGAGAGTCCTTGGATATACTTAGTGCACTAGCTGACCTGTGAACTAGGGAGGCTATTTGGGGTTCTTTTCTCCCTCTTGCTCCTGTTTCTTCCCTGAAAATTATTCTATTAAACTGTTTTAAAAAGAAATATGTTGCTGTGCGGGGCTGGGAGGGTTGGTTAATATGACATTTCCTCTGTTATTTTGAAATGAGATCCATAGGAAGCCTCCAGGCACATGGTAAAGTCTGACATAATCCAGTTAGTTACAAAGGAGGATTAAAGGAGCTGATGATCTCGCACGAAGAGGCAACTCCCTTACGCACTAATGGATGGCACACTGGGCCCCAGAAGCCAAATAAGGAAAGAAAGTGCGTTTCACAAACACCACCAGGAAGAAAATCTAAGCCCCATGTCCCATAGAGAGGCACACCAGGAACAACCAACCACTAAGTAGAACTTGGGACTCTGCTTCGACACTGTAAGCCAGTCCTGCTGGCGACTTCTCTGCAGTAAGACAACAACTTAAGATATCAGGAGGGAAGGGTTGCTTAGAGGAGGACATGTGAGCTGGGTCTAAAGGCTTAGTAACTGCCAGGTAGTAAAGGGGGAGTGGAGGACAGTGTATGAGACAAAGGGGACAGCATGAGGAAAGGTATAGGCTTGGAGTAGACCAATGTGACGGGAAGTATAGCACACAAAAGGAAGAAGGGGAAGTAAAGGCAGGAAAAGTCTGGTGGCCGCTGGATCAAGAAAGATCAGAAAGGGGACTGGCCTTTAAGTGATGGGCCAGCAGCACAAGGTTTAAAAAAGGAGGTATGACTCGGTACCTTAGAAAGATTACTCAAATGGCCCCATGCACGCAGATAAATTACAGGGGTGAGATTCTGGTCTGAGAGACCACTTAGGAGCCCACTGCCCTTCCTCATCCTCCTCACAAAGACTGACCTAAGGAAATGATCCAACTTCCCAGGAGATTTACATGTTAAGGTGGCTTGACTGCAAGCACAGTCTTCTCTTGTTGGAACATGACTTGTCAAAACAAGGATCAGGGTTTTGCTGATTGAAAAAAAAGAAAAAAAAAGCATTGCACATGGTTTAAAAGGAACAGGGGCTCCCAGCTCGAGACCCCACGATCCAGGCCTTGTTGGGCATGTACGGCGAACCGTCAGTGAGCTACAGAATCACCCTGAAAAAGACCTAGTGCTGCATCCGGGCTGGAGAGTCAGGACATCTGGACACAGCTGGCAAATGGGAAGTGTCTGCGTGGAGGTAGGCTAAGGAGCTTCCTCGAAAGGAACATATTTTTTTTTTTAAAGTAGGCTTCATGCCCAGCATGGAGCCCAACACAGGGCTTGAACTCACAACCCTGAGATCAAGATCTGAGCTGAGATCAAGAGTCAGACACTCAAGAGTCGGACACTCAACCTGGTACTCCAGGTACCCCCAGGAACATATCCTAAGGGAAGAAAAAATCCTGTTAAGTTGTAAGAAACTCCTAAGGATGGGAAAATTCTGACCCCAGCCAGGTATCTGTCCTTCTAATTTGTCTCTTGACTCAGTCCCCAGTGGAAAAGTGTCAGGCTCTTCTGTCAAGCAAAAGGCCGTAAAGAAACAAGCACTTTGGACCTCAGGCACCTCTGCTTGGGGACCCTCTAACAGAGCAGAACAGAAGTAAAGAAGCCAGTCGTCCTCCATACACTGCTGACTTCTGAGGGCTGGGGGCAGCCAGGGAAAAACTGCAGGGGGAAGTCACAGCCATCCACACTGGCACGGAACAGGGTCCCCGGCCCTGCCTATCTAATAGCGGTATGGCAGCCACCACAGGACCGGTCACACCCTGCAGAGTCCTCCATGGTGGCACAGCATGAACACTGAAAGCAGTGCCTATGCTCTCATCAGAAACACACCCTGAAGAGTGGCCAGGCCCAGATGGAGCCTCTGCAAAGGCAGCAGGGGGCCAAATTAGGTTAATTTGCAAACCAGTGTGAAGGCATGACCTCCTCACTGAAGTGTTCATTTGTCAAGTTCTGAATGAGTGCTGTTTATACAAGAAAATATCAACACTTGTGGGACACTCTAATGTTAAAGCAGAATTAAAACTTCACGAGGGTGGGAAGAAAACAACCTGACACGTCTCCTCTGAACATAACAGCTCTGAAGGGCAGTTGTTTGTGTAACAACTTCCCCAGCGTTCCTACTGTTTCCGGTTATGTAAATACCCCCCTACTATCTCTGTTCTTTTCCTACACCCCTTCTCAGAAATCAACCCAACCTATATTCAAAGGTTTCAGTAACTTGGGATTTTCAAGCACATTGTCATGATGAAATCCTGGAATATAAAATGTCAAAACCAGGGCTTTGGACAAGATAACAGGAGGAGCTCTTGTTTAATGGGTTGCCATGGTAAAAGGAGGGAGGTTGATGGAACTGGAAAAAAAATCCAGGAGAATTATTGTAATGTGGGAGGTTATAAAATCTTTGTGAAAGTCCCCATATCTGAGTTGGGCATGGACTACGATAACTGCCCTCCTTGGATGTAGTGAACACCATATAATCAATAAAATATCCAGAGATTTTCCTAAGACTCTGCTCCAAGTTGCCTTGGGATCCTAGGAGCCCAACTTACTGATAGATGGGGCTTGGATACCAGTTATAATCAAAGTGTGGCTTCCTCTCCCGTCCCAAGCTGAGAGTCATATTACAAACACACAGCTCAAATATTGCTGTGCTAAATCAACGAACTGGTACAAACTGGCCTTCTTTCTGTTCTTCAAACATGCCAAGTTCTCCCTGCCTTCTCCATTGTTCCCCTCTTTTATGGAAACACTCTGAACTAGATCTTTGCACAGACACCTATTTAGTATGCAGGTCTTAACTCAAATGTCACCTCATGAGGGAATGGAGGTACTCCTAGGATACTGGCCTGAGTGTTAGTTAACAGGGTATGCTCACTGTGCAGAAACTTCATCAAGTGGTACACTTCTGACATGTACACATTTTTGCATGTATGTTATACTTCAATGAAAGTTTATTTTACAAAATAAGTCACCTCCTCTGAGAAGCCTTTCCTGACCATCCCATGCTCCCTATCCTCTGACTCTCATGTGAGCCTTATTTACTGTCTTCATGACACTAGAATTATCTCAAATTAACTTGTCTATGTTTGTGTTTACTTATTGATTTTCGGTCTCCTTCTCTAGAATATAAGCATCAAGAGAGACCAAGGACAGTATGTGTCTTGTTCCACGCTGTATCCCTAATGTTTATAACAGTGCCTGGCAAAGAGTAATCAAGAAAGAATGAATACATGATTAAATGGATAGCAATTCTCTCCCAGCCCTGTTGTGAATTATCTGCATACTTGGAATGCTTCTGAATGAAGAATGAAGATGCCTCCTTTTGTGAGTCACAGAAACCAAGGGCTCTGGAGGCCTTTGAGAGCACAGCACACTCTGGCCAGTGAAGGATCACACATTTCTTCTATTCCTGGTGGAGTGGTAAAGACCCTGCCCTGAAATCCCTTAGTCCTGGGACCCCGTGCAGGATGTGTGATCTCTGTAAGCTATGTACACTCACACCTCATGTGTACAGTGTGAAAATAATCCCTACACTCAGTGGCAGTTGTGAAAAGTAAGCGAGAAAATAAATGTAAACCTGCTTTTAAAATAATTTAAATAGGGGCCCCTGGGTGACTCAGTGGGTTGAGCATCTGACTTCCACTCAGGTCACGATCTCACGGTTTGTGGGCTCGAGGCCCGCATCGGGGTCTGTGCTGACAGCTAGCTCAGAGCCTGGAGCCTGCTTCAGATTCTGTGTCTCCCTCTCTCTCTCTCAAAAGTATATAATAACCATTAAAAAAATTTTTTAAATAATTTAAATAGAAATATAAAAGTATTTTTAAACAGGCTCTTATATTACTATTTTGACAATAATTCAAGGAACGGCTCTCCCTTCCATAGATTTACTTTTATTTTCTTTATAGTTTCATATAATATTGATTGAGCTCCCCCTAAGACAGGCAAGGCATTATGAGAGGTTCAAAGATGACTGGATCTCATCCCACAGAGCTTAACTACCAAATTACATGGAGGCCAAGCAGTTGTATGTGGAGTTTGTTGTGAGTTTCTCCTCTCTCTTGGGCTCCCTGTTACCACCACTGTTTTTTTCATATATTTGTTCTTCCATTCTTTCATACATTCATTCAACAAACATCCATGGAACACTCTCACATGTCAGACATCGGCCCAGGTGCTGGAGTCATATTCCTGCACTGAACCGGAGGGGGTACGCGTCCCCGTGAAGTTAGCGGCGCAGGGTGGGCAGTGTAGTGTACGTATACTTTTCGTTCCTTTGCTTCAGGGTTCTTCACCCGAGAAATGGGAGCAGGGAAGTCTCCCCTCCAGTTTCTCCTTCTTCTTTCTCTGTTACAGCAATTGCAACTTGGACTAGCCACAGTCCATGTGCCCAATAGCCACACACAGCTCACAGCCACCTTATCGGACCTTGCAGCCCTAGATTCTTGCCACTCCAAGTGTGCCCTGCTAACCAGCTACATCTGTACCCTCTGGGGGCGCATCAGAAATGTCAGAACTCATTTATTTTTAGATGGTAGTAAGAATAAATGTAAACAAAAATGGATTTCCTTCTTTCTGTGCCTTAAAAAATGGTGTGCTTGTGTGTCTATCAAAAAATAAAAACATAAGAGCACCTGGGTGGCTCAGTCAGTTAAGCGTCCAAATATTGATTTCGGCTCAGGTCATGATCTCAGAGGTCATGAGTTCAAGCCCCATGTCAGGCTCTGTGCTGACAGTGTGAAGCCTGCTAGGCGTTCTCTCTCCCCGCCCCCCTCTCTCTCTATACCCTCCCCTCTCAAAATAAATAAATAAGCTTAAAAATTAAAAAAGAAAAGAAATAAAATTAAAAACAAAAAGACAGTGGCAGCCTGCAAGGGAGCATGAAAGAATTTTCTAGGACACTGGTCACATTCTGTTTCTTAACCTGAGTATTCATTACATGAGTAGATTCCATTTATGAAATTTTGAGCTATAAACTTATGATTTTTATGTTTTTCCGTATGTAGTTATACTTTAACAAAGATGCTTTTCTAACATGTGGCAGATCTGGCCATATGTCCATAGACTACTACAAAGATCGCCTCCACCCCTCCTCTGTGTATCCTGCACTCTCACACTACTGCCACACTCACAACGCTTCTGCCGCCAGGTGTGTATGGCCTTTTCTCCACACCAGTCAGCTCTTTGACACCAGTTGGGTGTCCTACAATTTAACTCAATTCTGACACGACCTACCTGGAGAGAGAGTGTCAGATCCCACAGACTAAGGGCTCAGCCCCACAAGACTGCCTCCCAACTACCACCACCACCTCTGATGTCAATAGCAAGCCAAGGTTGTTACCTGTGCTTCTGACCAATGGGCTCTAAAGGGAAGGTTCCTACTACCCATTCCTCAGGTTCAATTATTTGCTAGAACAGCTCACAGAACTCAGGGAAACACTAGCTTACTATATAATAAAGGATATAATAAAGAATAAAGACGAACAGCCAGATGAAGAGATACTTAGGGGAAGGTTTGGGGACTTCTGTCCCCGTGGAGTTGGGGTGTGTGACCCTTGATATGTAGAACTGTCCACTAACCTCAAAGTTCTCCAAACCCCAGACTTCTGCGATTTTTATGGCGACTTCATCACATAAGCATAACTGATCATTAACTTCATGTCCAGTTCCTTTCTCCTCTCTAGAAAACAGGGAGCAGAGCTGAAAATTCCAAGCATCTAACCATGGCTTGGCGTGTCTGGCAACTAGAACCTCTTCAGGAGCCCACTGACAGTCACCTCATTAAAACAAAACACACTGCTATTACCCAGAAAATGAGAAGGAATTTAGGAGTTCTGTGTCAGGAAGCAGAGTCAAAAACCAAGTATTAGAAAAAGATGCTGCTAGTGCTCTTATCACTCAGGAAATTTTACAGGTTTGATTAACATATTTTTTCTATTATTTCACAGCTACTAATATAAAATACACAAAACAGGCATCTACAAGATGCCCCTAATTGCTGATATTTTTAGTTGGACAGTCAAAAGATTCCCCATTGGCTATAAGACTGACCTAATGGAAATTACCTATTTTGCCAATTAACAAATTCAAATTTCTATTTTTCTATCACTGTGGAGAACTGCTTACATTCTTATTTAGGTAGAAAGTCCCTGATCACAATTCTCTTGTGTCAAAATAATTTGTTAACCTCGGCTCCTGCTATAAACAGAGTACAGAGATACATAGAGTAGAGAGAAGTCAAATATTTTAACTTATTTATGGTCACTGATTCTCTCATTCAGAGCAAAACCATCTGCATAAAGTTCATAGATAATTAGAACTGAATAAATAATACATGTGAGGCTAGTTAATTAACTTGCAAATTGATTTATCCATCAGAATGGCCAAAAGTTAACAAGGTTCTCATCAAAGTTTTAAGGCCTGAATCAATTAGGTATAATAATAAAACTTCGTACTATTGGTGTCAATTCAATTCTATACATATGTGCCCTTGGTTGTGCGTATCTCTGTGCTGGTTATTAAAATAACGAAGATAAACCCAATGCCATGACCCTGCCCTACAGAGCCAGCTGACCAGGCAATCCTGCATGCCAAAAGTCAGTAGAACTTCAAATAACTAATGGTAAGCATGATTAGCATCAACTGGGTCTTAGTAAAAGAATATGAAATGACTCATTTCCTGATATTAAAAAAAGGTTATTTATTTATACATTTCTCCCTATTTCTACAGTCTATGTGTTTTCCCAAAATACTTCCAAATGAACTAAAATTAAGTGTTGTGCTTTTACATTTCCTGTGGAAAACAACTAGAGAAGTCTTTGGAAATTGCCTGAAATTTCACCAATTCCTTCAAAGCCTTCCCAAGAATCAAAAAAACTGCTGGAAATTTTTAAATAAGTGAATGTGCTCTTCTTTTCCTAACCACTAGCTCAGAGTCCATGGCTCTTTTCTCCAAATGGGTTAATCATATCACAAGTACCAATAACCACAACACCCAAAACAAAAACCCAAGTCAGTTCCTTGTGAAGGGAATGGAGAATACAGTAAGCCCCCAACCATATTTGCTCTAGCACTAGCAGCTAAGGAAGACAGCAGGCCCATGTCCATGGGTGTTTGATGCACTTGAAGAACTAAAACATTAAACTAGTTATAGTTTCCAGGAAAATGCAATAGTTGTGGCAAGTACTTCTTCCCTCACCTTTCTCAATGGTCCTTTTCCTGCAAATGAGGTGAAAATCATATTGAACTGTGTTTTAACATATGAGAAGAACTTGATAAGACAGGAGAAATGCTTTAGAAAGCAAGTATGAGGCAAACATCCTTGTGTGAGGATTTGAGAGGACCACTTTCCAAGGATTAGAGCTGCATTTCCAGATCCTGAGCAGTGGTTGGGAGCCCTTTCCAAGTAGAAAGTGAGTAAACCCCACTCCTGACCTCAGAGAGGAATTGTCAAGAGAGGAAGGGAGGGTGCTGCCTCCACAGAGGTTTCTACAGGTTCTAAATCCAATGCCTAGAAGTAACATATGTGTGTATTAGGTCAAGTTAAAGAGAAAAAGGAGTAGAAAGGAGGTTAGTAGGAAGAAGGCCCTTCCTAAAGGTATTTTAAAATATTCATTTTTAAAAAGTACTCTATACAGAAAATCTTCCTATCCCATATCCAAATTCCTCTCCTTTCTTGCCAACAGAACTCAATTTTTATTAAGAGCAAAAATAACCCACTTAAAGACTACATTTCCCAGCCTTCCTTGCAGCTTAGCATGGTCATATGACTATATTCTGGGCAATGAGATAAGTCCTACTGGCAAAGAAGAGGAAAGGAGTGGCTGATGGGAGGAGAAGCAAAAGTTTTTGCCTCAGTCCCCAGCCTCACATAGTGAGGAAGACAGAAAGGTGCATAACACAAGTCATGATGTGTACTCTATATTATATTCTACTGTGTACAAGAGGCTATAGGGATCCTAAGTGGAAGTTACCCATTCAAATGTTAAGGGTATTTTCCTAGTGTTACATAAACAAATGGATTTTAGAGCAATGCCTTGGTACCACCTGTGTGACTTTCAGCAAATGCTCTGCCTCTCTGAGCCTGGGATAGCTCATATCTGAATGGAAAAATAAATCCCACCTCCCAGAAATACTGTGGGGATTCAGTGAGGTTAGTCATTTAAAATATTTAGCATGGCAAAAATCATATGATAAATAATCTAAACCGGACATCCCTCATCCCATCTTTTCCTCATGTGCTTTGAGAACTAAATGCCATTGTGCAGGGCCAAAGAAGTTCAATGGGGAGGAGGATGGGGTCAAATAATCTGTTTATCTGCTTTCATTCAGAGGACAATTTGACGAACCATTCACTTGCATGGGAATCTTAGCTTCTGCCCTCTCGCTGAAACCAGATCTTGTTTGGAAAAGTGGGAACTACTTCACCAATAATAAAATACTCCTTCACTGACATGGTGTCATCGTGCCCATCTGAGATGCTGGAGCTGTTGCCACCCCATCGTGATGCCAAACATGCCAAGCACGACCAGGGAGTAGGGAGCAGGGAAGGAGGGTGTTCAAGAGCTTTGTAGTCTGGTTTTATGTAATTAGCAAGCGTCCCATATGTCATTGTCCTGGTTGGTCAGAAAAATCATCCATGGTCTTCAGGGAGTTAGATGGTAAGGGGATAAAACCAGGTTGTTGAGCATGGAGTAAAGTGTCTCTATCTGGAGTTTTCCTCCTGCACCCTCAAATTATAGGTATGTTCTCACAGGAAAAAACACACAGAGCCTCCCTCCAGGACTGTCCAGCATGGCATTCAAGAGTCCAGTAGGAGGCACCTGGGTGGCTCAGTCGGTTAAGCATCTGGCTTCGGCTCAGGTCATGATATCACAGCTCGTGGGTTCGAGGCCTGCATTGGGCCCTGTGCTGACAGCTCAGAGCCTGGATCCTGCTTCGCATTCTGTATCTCCCTCTCTCTCTGACCCTCTCCTGCTCGAGCTGTCTTTCTCTGTCTCTCAAACATAAATTTTAAAAAACATTTAAAAAAAAAGAGTCCAGTAGGGACCAATCAGGCCAAGCCCCACATTTGTATATTTCACTCTGACAATCATAAACTAGCTTTCAACAACCAATTTCAGGCTACTGTACATCATCTCAAAAACATCACGGTGGCATCACCTGTAAGCCAACAACATTAGCAGCATCACCTTCTCTATCCTCAAAGAAGGGTCTATGCCTTGCATGAATAGTTTCAGTGACTTAGTGCTTTTTTTACATGTTGAGTTGACAGCAGTCTGCTCCTGTCTGAGCCTCTGCACTGCCTTCCAGACCGCCCCCCACATACACACACACATACATACACACACCATTCCAACCACAGCACGCTGCACTGCTCTGCTTTACTTATTGGGCGTGTACATAAGGCTTCATTTGGAAAAAAAAAAAAGCTAAAAATCCAAAGTTAAAGTTTTTAAGAAGCATTGTTTTCTTTACCCTTAATGTTTTGAAAAATGGACAATGGAAAGACATGAAAATATTAACGTTTTTCTGTTGATAAAAACTGTGGGATTTACAAACAATATTTTGAGAAAAATGAGGGCACTTACTAAGGGTGCTAAAACTGTCAAATCTTTAGCCATAGTGGAACATTTAGCTAGTTAATCGTGTTTTCAACTGTGAAAATTAAAAAGCATATATGGGGGCACCTGGGTGGCTCAGTCAGTTAAGCATCCGACTTCGGCTCAGGTCATGATCTCACGGTTCATGAATTCGAGCCTCACATCAGGCTCTGTGCTGACAGCTCAGAGCCTGGAGCCTGCTTCAGATTCTGTGTCTCCCTCTCTCTCTGACCTCCTGCTCATTCTATCTCTCTCTGTCTCTCAAAAATAAATAAAAAATATAAAAATTTAAAAAGAAAGAAAGAAAGATAGTGTCAAAGATTGTGTCTAGAACAGAAGGTGCAGGAAACCAGAGTCAAGACCAGAAGCAGAACTCAGGATCTGACTAGATGGCTGGGCTGCCCTGCAGAATTTACCAAAGAAACCCAGCACTTGCTGGCAGAACCAGTTCCTGGCATTAAAGCAGAACCAGAAGAGAGCAACACCCATTACTTTCATGTGTCATTGTTGGCCCCCAGGATTCCGCCTTTAAGGCAAGACTTTTAAACTTAAACTATTCCTTCCAGAAGAATACCTGACAGCAGCCCCTTAAGTACATTTCAAGACCAAAATTTATCATCCTAATGTAAACTAGTAAGGAGAAATATGTTTAAGATATTTGGAAAAGCAAATGCAGACCCACACAGCTCTGTGAAGAACCCAGGCGATGTTAAGTGCTCCCAGTCCAGATGATCCACTAGCAAATGATGCTGCACAGCAGTGGAAGACCACCAGAGCCCAAGTCATAGAAACAGAGCATGGACTAGGCGATATGCGATAAATTATATTTAAAATTGATCTGATCATCAAGTGTGCATCACTTCTCCTAATCTGCCAAGACGTCTTCCTTTCCTGTTTGCATTTAATGGACACAGTCTTAGAAACAGTACAGAATAAAAGCCCAGATATTTCAGTCCTTTGGTGATTAAGGCAAAATAGCAAATCTATGTCTTGTCCTGATTCACTGCTGTAAAGCATGAGCAAAGGCTAGAGGACTGTCTGGATTGCTGTGGTCCCTCTCTGCTTTTATTCATTTCCCCCACCCTGGTTTAAGTATAAAGCACTGTGAATGAAGGTAGTTGTCAGAGTCAGCTTGCAAGGGTGTGGGTGTTTTTCTTTAATATTTTTTTGAGAGGGACAGGTAGTTTTATTTTAATTTCATGGGCTCCTTGCCCCCTGTTTTATGGTGATCTAATTGCATTTGGTTAAAAGTAGCTAGCCAGTCCTTTAGAATATGGCCTCCAGCCAAGTCTAACTTTATTTCGACATGGGAGATAGACAAGCTTGACTGTTTGAACCAAAATGGTAACATTAAACAAACACCACAGTCCTCCCTAATAACACCCGGGCTTTGCTGCCAAGTGTAGAATCCTTCCTTCAAGAAAAAGCTGGTGAATATTTTGTATGGCTTGTCTGGAAACTTCTGTAAATCTTATGTTTTACTAAAATATTTTTTGTTATTCAAAAAAGAAGAAAACCAGGTATGGGGAAAGGACAAACTCTTCAATAAATGACATTGGAAAACCTGGACAGCCACATGTAAAAGGATGAAACTGGACCTCTACCTTACACTGTACACAAAAATTAACTCAAAATGGATTAAAGACTTCCATACAAGACCTGAAATCACAAAATTCCTACAGGAAAACATAGGCAGTAAGCTCCCTGAATGACATTAATCTTGGCAACAATTTATTAATCTGACAACAAAAGCAAAACTAAGCAAATGGGACTACACCAAACTAAAATTTCTACACAGCAAAGAAACATCAACAAAATGAAAAGGCAACTAATGAATGGGAGAAAATATTTGCAAACCATATATACGATAATAGCTTAATATCCAAAATACATAAAGAACTCATACAACTCAATGGCAAAAAAATTCAATTTAAAAAATGGGCATAAGATCTAGACATTTTTACAGAGAGGACATATACTTGGCCAATAGGTACATGATGAGGTACTCAACATCACTCATCATCAGGGAAATGCAAATCAAAACACAATGAGATATCACCTCACACCTCTTAGAATGGCTATTGTCAAAAAGATAAGAAATAAAAAGGGTTGGCGAGGATGCACAAAATGGGACCCTTGTGCACTGTTGGTGGGAATGTAAACTGCTGCAGGCACTGTGGAAAACAGCAGGAGGTTCCTCAAAAAAACTGAAAATAGAACTACCATATGATCTAGCAACTCCACTTCAGTCTATTTATCCAAAAACAACAAAAACACTAGTTCAAAAAGATAACTGCATCCCCATGTTTGCTGCTGCATTATTTACAGTAGCCAAGCAAGATATGGAAACAACCTAAGTATCCATGAATGGATGAATAAATAAAGGAAATGTGACGTGTGTGTGGAGATAGATCTAGATCCAGATAGAATATTACTCAGCCATAAAAAAGAATAAAATCTTGTCATTTGTGACAACATGAATGGGCCTTGAGGGCATTATGTTAACTGAAATAAGTCAGAGAAAAGCAAATACTTTATAATCTCATTGATATATGAAATATATTATTTAAAAAAACAGAGACAGAGAACAGATTGGTGATTGCCAGAGGCAGGGGTGCAGGATGGGCAAAATAGGTGAAGGTCAAAAGGTACAAAATCCCAATTATAAATAAAGCATGGGGATATAATGTACAGCCTGGTGACTATAGTTAATAATACCATATTACAGGGGCACCTGGGGGGCTCTGTGCTGACAGCTCAGAACCTGGAGCCTGCTTCACATTCTGTCTTCCTTTCTCTCTGCCCCTCCCTGCTCATACTCTGTCTCTCTCTCTGTGTGTCTCTCTCTCAAAAATAAATAAACATTAAATTTTTTAATAATAGTGTATTACATATTTGAAGTTGTTAAAACAGGGGCACCTGGGTGGCTCAGTCAGGTAAGCACTGACTCTCCATTCTGGCTTGGGTTGTGATTTCATCATTCCTGGGTTGCACAAAAACTGAAAATAGAACTACCATATGATCTAGCAACTCCACTTCAGGCCCCACAGTGGGCTCAGTGCTGACAGTGCAGAGCCTGCTTGGGTTTCTCTCTCTCCCTCTCTGCCCCTCCCCTGCTCAGGCTCTCTCTCTGAAAATAAATAAACTTAAAAAAAAAAAGAAATCAAAAAATCTTAAAAGTTTCCATCACAAGGAAAAAATTTGCAAGTATGTATGGTGATGGATGTTAACTAGACTTACTGTGGTGATCATTTCACAATATATACAAATACTGAATCAAAATAAAATAAAAGACAAGGAATTACTTTAGACTTACATTTCAGCTACTGGGTTTACAGTCCTCACCTTATAGCTCTGTTTTTGGGTGTGTTGAACTTTCACATAAGCTTTCAGGAATGTAGATATGTATCAAAGGATTAGCTGCAATCTAGCTTTTTCTACAGCTACGTGCAATCATGTCCTGCACGGTGGAACACTCCAAGCAAACAGCCAAGCCAGCACGGACCCAGGTGGAAGTTCACTAGGAAGCACCAAAACCAGGCATGTGCAGAATCAGATAGAACCAGCTGGACGCCAGGTCAGAGTGGAGTCCAAGTCCACAAACTCGGGAAGCCTTGAGGGTGGGAAGGAGAATGAGGAGGCTACTCCTGCCAGACTGGCTGCTGGACTAAGCACTAGACTGTTCAGAAAGTCTGAACAAACCTCAATAAGCACCCACAAGAGTCTCCACTTGTTTGGAAAAAGCACTAATTAGCCAGTGCCTAATATACAGAATAGGTTGCTCCAGAGACTCTTTATTGGAGAGAAAATGTAAAATGTGAACTATAATTTGCACTGGTCTGGTGTGGAGATACCTAGTCAAGAAAACACAAACGTTCTTTCATAGCTAATTCTAGAGCACTGCTGTCCAAGAAATAGTATGCAAGCCACACACATAGTTTTACATTTTCTAGAAGCCACATTTAAAAGTAAAAAGAAACAGATGAAATTAATTTTAGTAATATATTTTAACCCAATATATCCAAAGTATTATCATTTCAAATTTAATCAATAGAAAAACTATTAAAGAGATGTTTTACATTACATCTGTCATACTAAGTCTTCAAAATCTGATGTATTTTCACACTTCCAGCACATCTCAATATGACAGCTAAAATGTCATTGGAAATACTTGTCACATGTTTTAGATCTTAAAATTCAGAGCTGAAAAAGTAGATTCACATACCCAAATTGTTTCAGATATACTTACAAGTTTTCCAGTAAATAAAATTGAGCTTTACTTTCTAAAATTAAATTTATTAAAACTACCCAAAACTTAAAAATTCAGCTCCTCAGTTATATCAGCCACACTCAAAGTAGCCGGCTGGCATATGTGACTAGTAGCTCCCAAAATGAAAAGCGTACAATCAAAATGCATGTCTGGCTGTTTTCACAACAAAACCACCACTGAATGTCTACTCCAGAACAGACAGTAACAAAACAGAAATAATTACGCTTTGCTTTTGAAGAAGGCTTTGAGATTCACAAAATGCTATATAAACCCAATGGAATATGATGGGAGGTGT
>NC_043712.1:23476878-23486458 GCF_006229205.1 Suricata suricatta | reverse complement strand
TCCGTTTTTAGTTTTCTGCTCAAACATCCTTTATCAGAAGAGCTTCCCCTAATTGCCTGATATAAATAACAACTCCATCTTCCTTCTTCCCCCCACCCTTCTCTCCCATTCCTGACGTTCCTCTCTCTTCCTCCTTTCACTATTTATATCCATTCACTTAGAGCCACACATTTATTTGCTTGTCTGCCTTCCCCTACCAGCATGTCAGCAATTCAAGGCTATAACTGTGCTTTGTCCACCACTGTAGGCACTCAATATCTTCTGAGTGAATGAATAATTTATATTAAAGTACTTATGGGGTTCCTGGGTGGTTAGTCAGTTAAGCTTCTGACCTCAGCTCAGGTCATAATCTTGCACCCAGGGATTTGAGCCCCAAGTCAGGCTCTGTGCTGACAGCTCAGAGCCTGGAGCCTGTTTCCGATTCTGTCTCCCTCTCTCTCTGCCCCTTCCCCACTCACACTCTGTCTCTGTCTGTCTCAAAAATAAATATTTTTAAAATAATAATAAAGCACTTATAAGAGCTCCTAACCTACTATATATATGTGTGTGTGTGTATATATATATATATATATACATATACATATATATATATATATATATACACACACACACATGTTTGTTTTTTTTTTTAAGAACTTCCATGGTCCCTTGTAACACTGAAATCAAATTCTGAAACGGGGAATAGCTGGCCCCCTGCAGCCATCTCCTGACTTCTTTCAGGCCTGCCTCCCCTGCTTCTCATCTCTTAACAGGAACACAACCCCTTCCCACCATGGGCGCCTTTCCAGAAAGAAAGACCGGGGTGGAGGGAATCTCTCCTTGAGAACTGTGGCTGCACATCAGGACTTGATTCTGACACATGCAGGCACCAGGACCAGATTCAGGGCTCTCCAGACCTCTGTTCTGACCGCCAGACAAGAATGTCTGTCTCTGTTAATTTGACTTAAGCTCGTTTAATTACTAACTTGGTAGTTTCTGCTCTCTGCTTAACTGCTTGTCAAGTATGTGGCACTTTTGATAATTTAAGGGTTGGAATTTAGTCTATTTTTGCAATTGAAAATGAGCCTGAGGCCAGAGTTTCCCTTTTATTCAGAAAGACGAAACAGACGGCACATCAAAAGCGGGCATTCTGTAATTTTGTCTTTTCTGATACATTAAAAGCAGGCCTTTGCACACTGCTTGGTGTCCTTTGGAAACCTCTACTGGGCCTGTAAACATGAAGCCTAGTGCTTTCATATCATTCATTTTTGTCTTTCTGTGCCCAGCTTAGTCCAAAAGCTTACCCAGCAATGTCAGGAAGCCACATGAGAGGCAGCCTGGGGGGGCGGGGGGGAGCCAGACACCATGAGGACTAGAGGCTGGAGCCTGTTTCCAGCACTGGCTCCATGGCCTCTGAGCTCAATGACCTAAGATAACTGTAGCCAGATTGATGACTTCTATGTATTTGTTCATTCAAACCGGCATTTGTTTATTGGTTACTCATAGATATCAGGCACAAGGGTCACACAAGTGAGAAGACGTGCTCCCTGGGGACAGGGAGCATTCAGGCTGATGAGAAGGCAGGAAAAAAGACCATCTGGGTCTGTATGACTATTGGAACCAAGGTGTGCAGAAAGCAAGCAGGATAAGAGGGAGTCAGCCTATGTAGGGATGAGGAGGTATTTTCTCAGTCAGGAAGCAGGCTCGGGACACACTGGGCAGCACCTGCACAGGCCTGAGACAGCCCACAGTGTATAGGAAAAGGAAAGTTCAGGGCAGGCTACGTGTGAAGGGTGAGTGAGGCTGAGGCGGGTGTGTGGAGGCTGGGAGCAAAACGTGCGGGGTAAAAATAAAGTCAGGTCTGACCTGTTAGGTTAGGGATAAATGGCCAGCTTATGGAAAAACTTGAAGTCACTTAGTAAAAGGGGCATGGCAGAAACACTAGCTAACAGTTAGTGAGTGCTTATTAACCACTTTTTAACTATTTCCTGCTTGGATCTATGGGGTTCAGAAACAGTAAGTTACTTGCCCAAGATAATTTACGTGGGAAGAGGTGAGGATGAGAATTTGAAGGCAAGGTGCAGGCTCCAGAGCCCAGTCTTTAGCCATCACACTAGCCTGCCAGGATTTTGCAAATATTAAGTGAGCTAACAGATATGAAAGGATTCTGCAGGGGCACCTGGGTGGCTCAGTCGGTTAAGCATCCAGCTTCGGCTCAGGTCATGATCTCGTGGTTCGTGGGTTCGAGCCCCACATCGGGCTCTGTGCTGACAGCTAGCTCAGAGCCTGGAGCCTGCTTTGGATTCTGTGTCTCCCTCTCTCTCTGACCCTCCCCTGCTCACGCTGTCTCTCTCTCTCAAAAATAAATTAAAAAACAGGAAAAAAAAATAGAAAGGATTCTGCAAACTGTAAAGTACTGCCCTAATGTAGTCACTGGTGTTTATTAGTTCTGTTACAGGATCCCCAAACGGGAGGTCTTTCTTCTTCATTATTTGACAGTGTAACCCTGAGCATCTTCTCCCAGCTCAGAGTAGCAAGAAAGGCCGTCAGAAACAGAAATCACTCTGGACGAAAGGAAAGGAAAGGAAGTCTGGGCTTTCATGAGTCAGTCACATTGAAGGATGGAAGAATGACAAAATTAAATGAAGCAGCCCTTCTGAAAGCTTAGCCTGTGCTGGCACCTGCTGGTGCCCATAGTAGATGTGCCAGCTTCAACAGGGATTTATCCTGTGGAGGGCAGATGCCCCAGGACAGTTGTATGTATGAAGAGGATGGAGCGGGGGGGTAGGGGAAGAACTGCAGTGGGGCTACAAGGCATTGGGAGACTTATTTTCCTTGCCTGAAATGTTGCTGCACATTTATGGAAAAATTTCAGCCTGAAATTCACTAATTATAATCACTACTAAGAAACTCCTATGGGCATGCACTGCTTTGAGCGTTTCCACCTTCCCCAAAGAACAGCACTGCCAAACCCGCCACCTCGGCAAGGTCATCCTCCTTGCTTTAGACATGCACACAGCTCCAGGAGGTTACTTGATCCAAAAAGGATCACATAACTAACTGATAAATGGCAATCCTCATTTAAGATCAAAGTTTAATTTAATTCATACTTTTTTTTACAGAACCAGGTTGCTTCCCCAAAACTTAAGTCCAAAGCCTAATTCTCCCAGTTGCTCACTATGTCTGAGATCCTGGTCCTATCAATTCACCACTGGGAGTTTTGTTTTGATTGATGAGGTTGTCCTTGCATTATTCTAGAAGAAGTTTAACATCTTAAGTCCTTTTTTTTTTTTTTTTCAATACGGGGAGAAACTCCTCCCGTTGTATTTGTAGAGATCCTAGAAAGGGGATTAGGTCAGAAACAGAAAGAACACTGTAACCTTTAAAACCTGAGGACCTGCTACCTCATAAAACAGATGTTTGAATTTCATGGCTCCAAAGAGAAATGGGAATTCTAAGGTGCCCCCTGAAATGGTTTCCAAACTTACCAAGTATGGAAACCTCTGCCCTAGGTCAGAATGCCAGTTAATATTCGCACCCTGGAAAATTCTCTTCACCCTGAGTATCTCCAATAAAAAATCTAGACAACTCATCTACTAGTTGTCAGATGAAATTTAAAGAAAGCAGAGATACCAGGTTGAACCATATGAAGTTACCAATATGTGACTATTTTTTAACTTATAAAAAAATTAACAAAAAATTGATAGGGTTCAACATAATTGATGCAGGTTTTCAAAAAGACAGTTCTTTTATCACTGCAGAAGGATTGGACAAGCCCATCCTGGGCCAAACAGCAGCAGACAGGCACAAGAATCACCTGGACAATTTTTAATATGAGCATTCCCGGTACTGCAGTTGGCCTAGGGTAGTTCAGGTACTTGTCTTTTTAAAAGGCATCCCAGGTATCCCAAGGCCGAGAGATTGTTCTAAAGAAAACTCCCATGGAGCATTTCTGAACTGGAAGAATATTCTGTTCCCAAGTACTCAGAAGACAGCACCCCGAGACACTGTGCTTCTCAAAGGGCATTCTTAATCTGCTTGCAGGCAGGCCAGTTTGAGGACCTCTGCTATACAAACCAGGCAAAAACCTGGTGAGAAGTCTTTTGAGTGTCCGGTTTTTTTGTTTTAATGACCCAAGCCTCCTTTTGTTGTTGTTGTTGTTGTTTTATTTTGTTTTGCTGCCTAAAATTAACGATTCTTGCAAGGGGATCTAGACCACTCTTTAAATAGCAGTGTTTGGGTAACGTGCCCAGCCCCCATCCCTCTACCATCCAGGAGAGAATTACTGCGGCTCCACTTGTTGGTTTAGAGACTATTTATGCCCATCTTTCACATCGCAGATTCAAACCAAAGCCTCATTATTTCCACTATGTTTGTTTTGCTGCAGAATGGTAACATTTACGTGGAAATGGGTCTTTTTCTCCATCCTATAATTTGGATTGTTTAGTTTTCCTTTTTGGACTTCTTTGAAGCTGCTGAAGAAAGAAGTCCGCAGGAATCTGGAGAAAGGAAGAGAGTGGGCTACAGGCGGCAGAGTAGGCGGCAATGCTGTTTGCTTCTCCGTCTCCCTGGTCCCCGGCCACCACTTCCGAGCCGGAAACATTAGCATTTAGGGCTGGAGCTCGGGCTTTAACACTGACTTGACAGGGGACCATGAGCGTCACCTTCCCTCTCTCAAGGCCTCTCTTCCCATGTGAACAGTGAAGGTGTCTGACCAGATGACCTCTACATTCAATTACTTTCACAAGCCCATTGGGCTGTCCCTCATTCTGCTGTGAGGCAACCAGAAAATAAGCCCTTGACTAGCCATATTACTTTAGGCAAGTTATTTAACCCCTCTGACAGACCATCAAGATGAGTCACACCATTTTCTTCTCTACTTGAAATGAAGAAAAAACAGTGGATTCTTTACACCCAAGCCATGAAAAAAGCAACCAACCCATGTTCCCTCAGACGTCCCTGAGTTCCAAAGATTATGCCATTACTGCATAGATTTTCTGAAGATTTTCCAAGGCTTTGAATCCTCTCTCATATCCCAAACACATCCACCACCCCTACTACCACACACGCTAGCCCCAGTGCAACCCTAAAACCTTCTAATTCTAATTTCTGCTCCCCTCTCCCCTTTATTTCTTGCTAGAGGATTCTATGAAAAATGTATTTCCCCTTCTAGGCAGGTACTGTAAGGAAGCACTTGCATAAGTCCACAATAAGGCATACAGAAGGATGCTCATCGGAAGCTTGTTCAATATAATGAATAAGAGAGAACAAAGGTCCATCAATATAAATAACATGGTAAGCAACTCATTTAATAGAGTACCATGTAGCAATTCCAAACAATGAGATATATCTCTGGGTACTAATATTAGCAGACACAAAAGATATGCTGTTGAATAAAAGAAAAAGAAGCCATTGACTGGTATGGACAGAATGATATCTTTTATGTAAAAAAAAAACCTATACATATGCTAAAGGTACACACACACACACACACACACACACACACACAGTACAGGCATAGAAAAGGTTTAGAACAATCTATAACACTGTTTATCTCCAAGGAAGGGATAGTCAAGGGGACTTTAGACTGTGAAATGTTTTAATATTTTTACTCAAAAAATCTTGTATTGCACTAATTACTTATATTGCTTAAATTAAAATTAATTTGAAATAATAAAGCCCCTAAGTATATGATAATAGCATAAAGGATGGGGGAAAGGAAAATATCTTTCCTATTTTCTATACATGAAGTGGTATAATATTATTTGAAGATGACTGTTTTTGAAGAGGACAATTTTTTTTGAAGATGACTATTTTTAAATGTGTAAATTAAAGTTGAATGGTTTTTTTTACATTTTTATTTTATTTTTGAGAGACAATGTGAGCAGGGTAGGGTCAGAGAGAGAGGGAGAAACAGACTCCAAAGACAGGCTCCAGGCTCTGAGCGGGCAGCACAGAGCCCAACATGGGGCTCGAACCCACTAACCATGAGATCATGATCTGAGCTGAAGTCAGACGCTTAACCGACTGAGCCACTCAGGCGCCCCTAAAGATGAATATTTTAAATCTGTGACACGGACTATAAAAAAAATTATAAAAAGAGGTTTAACAAGAGTTAAGAGGGGCGCCTGGGTGGCTCAGTTGGTTAAGTGTCCAACTTCAGCTCAGGGTATGATCTCAAAGTCCGTGGGTTAGAGTTCCGCGTAGGGCTCTGTGCTGACAGCCAGCTCAGAGCCTGGAGCTTGTCTACAGATTCTGTATCTCCCTCTCTCTCTGACCCTCCCCTGCTCACACTGTCTCTCTTTCAAAAATAAATAAAAACACTAAAAAAAAAAAAAGTTAAGAGACAACAGAATCATAAATAATCCAAAAGCAAGTTGGCAAAGGTGGGGAAAGGAACAAAGAACAAATGGAACAAAGAGTAAACAGCTGACAAGATAGATTTAAATATAACCATATCGGGGCACCTGGTGGCTCCAATCAGTTAAGTGTCGACTCTTGACTTCAGCTCAGGTCATGAGCTCACGGTTCTTGAGTCAGAGCCCCATGTGGGGCTTTGAGTACAGAGCCTGCTTGGGATTCTCTCTCCGCACCCCTCCCACATTCTCTCTAAATAAATAAACTTTTAAAAAATTTTTATAAAAAAAACTAAATATAACCGTATCAATAATAGCAATGTTAAATGCTCTATTCACCCCAATTAAAAGACAGGGATTGTAAGATTGGATAAAAAAAGAAAACCAAGACACCATGATACACTGTGTACAAGAAACTTACCTTCAAGATGAAGACATAATTAGGTTAAAAATCTAAAATAGACAAAAGGATATACCATGCAGACACTAATCCAAAGAAAGCTGAGGTGCCCTTGTGAAGATCAAAGTAGACTTCAGAACAGGAGTATTCCCACAGATAAAGAGAGTCATTAGACAGTAATAAAGGATACAATTCACCAACAAGACATAAGGATCCTAAATGTATTATATCTAACAGTGGCCCTTCAGCGTGTGCATGAAGCAAAAACTGATGGAACCCAGAGGAGACAGACAACTCCACAACTAAAGCTGGACACTTCAACAATCCTCCCTCAGTAATAAAAGGAGTGAAAAGAAAATTAGGAAGGACACAGAAGACATGAAAAACACTATAAACTAACCTGACCTAATATGTATTGAGAACTCAATCCAACAAACAGAATACATATTCTTTCTCAGTACATATGAAACAGACACCAAGATAGAACATCCCACTGTTCAGAAAACAAACCTCAATAAGCTTACTGAAATTATACGAAGTATCTTCTCACCACAATGGAGTTAAATTAGAAATCAAAATAGAAAGATATTTGGAAAAGTCCCCCATATTTGAAAATTAAAAACATACTTCTAAATAGCTCAAAGAAAAAGCCAAATACGAATTAAAAAATAGGGGCTCCTGGGTGGCTCAGTCAGTTCAGTGTCTGACTTGATTGCAGCTCAGGTCATGATCTCACAGTTCCTGGGTTGAAGCTCTGTGACAGACTCGGTGCTGACAGCATGGAGTCTGCTTGAAGTTCTCTCTCTCTTGCTTTCTCTCTGCCCCTCCCCAGCTCGCATGCTCGCATTCTTGCACTCACTCTCTCTTACTCAAAAATAACCTTAAAAAAAGAAACTTAAACAATAATTTCAATTGAAAATGGAAACAGCATATCAAAATTTATGGACTACAGGTAAGTCAGTATATACAGGGAAATTCATTAACATTAAACATGTATAATGAAAGCACTCATGCGAACATTAAAGCAAACATTCCTAAAACCCACCAGACTTTCTCTTATAAGTGTGGCAGATGCCAACAAAATAACACGGTACAAGAAAGGCCAAGGATTTTCATGTGTCCAGGGGAAGCAGTGCTAGGACGGGAGGGCAGAGTGACTGTGGTGAGCAGTCTAAGCCAATTTTCCAGAAGAGGGTTAACACTAGAAAGAAGATTATACTGAGGCTAGAATGCAACTATAGATCCAAACTATAGATCCAAAAGAATGCTGCCTATTAGGAGATGCAAGCATTTTGAACTAGGAAGAGATAACAAGAGAAAAGGCTAAATGATCCAGCTTTGAGCTTCATCTTTTGTGTTATTATAAAGGCAATACAATCTTCAGGTTATGTTCACTTAAAAAAATTACATTAAGAAGGGAAGAATGGTCTCAAATTAATGATCTAACAAGTATTATCTTAAGAAACTAGAAAAGGAAAGAGAAGGAAGCAAAGAAAAACATAAAAATATGAGCAGAAATCTATCAAATAAAAAATGGAAAAATAATAAAAACCAAAGAAACCAAAAGCTGTTTCTTTGCAAAAAAAAAAAAGACAATTAATAAACCTCTAGTCAGACTGATCACAAAAGACACAATTACCAATATCAAAAATGAAATAAGGAACATTACCAGACCCTCTGACATTAAAAGAAAAATAAGGAAATATTATGAACTATGACAATAAATTCAACATGGATGAAATAGAAAATTCCTTGAAAAAATAATAAAGCCCATGATCTACTGTAGTAGATGGTGAGCATTCTAGTCTTTATCTGCGTAAGGCACTCCAAATAGAAAAATCGTGAGTAAAGATGTGGAAGCAGAGAATAAAACAGGTGTTTATTACCAAAGTAAAAAAAAAAAAAATGCAGAGGACAGAGTAACAAAAGAAGCTAAAAAAGTAGAGATCAGCAAACAGAGGATTAGTTCAAAACAGATTAGCTAAGAGGCTATTATATACTTTGGTGAGAGATGATAAGGGCCTGAACCACCAGGGGGGAATAGGAATTGAGAGGAGATTAAAATCTGGGAAATATTTAGCAGGTAGTTGCTAAATATTGGTGACTAATCATGGGAAGAATGAAGGAAGTGGAGCATAGAAAGGCTCACCTGTTTCTGGCTGGGTGACCAGGTGCTACCAATTGATGGTGGGACTAGGACAGGAAGAGCCATGATGGCAGAGGAAGATGAGAAGCTAAATTTACAGATTTTAGGCTTGGGGTAAGTGAGGGAACCAAGTTGGGAATGTTTAGCAAACATCGGGATGTATAAATTTGAAGCAAAGGGGGAAAGACAGTATTGAAATAACATACTTGATGGGTAGATATCTCACCTAAAGAGACCATAAGAAAGGAAGAGAAATGGCTCAAGGGTAGAAACCTGGATTAGAAATTCATCTGAAATTCACAGGGCGCCTGGGTGGCTCAGTTCGGTTGAGTAACCGACTTGGGCTCAAGTCATGATCTCATAGTCCATGAGTTCAACGCCCACATCAGGCTCTGTGCTGACAGCTCAGAGCCTGGAGCCTGCTTCAGATTCTGTGTCTTCCTCTCTTTGCCCCTCCTCTGCTTGTGTTCACTCTCCTTATCTCTCTCAAAAAACATTTTAGGGGCGCCTGGGTGGCTCAGTCGGTTAAACCTCCGACTTCAGCCCAGGTCAGATCTCACGTTCGTGGGTTCTAGCCCCGCATCAGGCTCTGTGCTGACAGGTAGCTCAGAGCCTGGAGCCTGCTTCCAGTTCTGTGTCTCCTTCTCTCTCTGCCCCTCCCCCTCTCATGCTCTGTCTCTCTCTGTATCAAAAATAAAT
>NC_043712.1:23452179-23476778 GCF_006229205.1 Suricata suricatta | reverse complement strand
CATTAAAAAAAAAGAAAAAGAAAACTAGCTGAAGTTCGGGAAAAGCTTTGTGATTTTTTGGAATAAGACAGTTAAGAAGTAAGTGCAATTATGCACAAAATGTATAATATCAAAAACTTAGAACAAACCTGAATTTCAAAGAAAAAACCGAATGGCTAGACTAATATGGATCATAGTTAAAATGTTTACAAAGAGTATATAATAACGCCGAAATTGCTTATGATAAAATGTTAAATGTTTTCCCACCTTTCACAAATAATATATGTATATATATTATTTAAGCACTAAAAATACGCATAGCAAAGTCTGGAAAGAAGGAACGTGTTAGCATTAAATGTTTGGGGTGGAGCCTATGAGCACTATCACTACGGGTAATAATCCATATCTTGCAAGCTTGCGAGATAATACTCACGCAAGAAAACCTGTCCAAAAGAAGTGCAGCGTTTGCTTCCATCTCTGGCGACGACCATCACACCCAGAGACCCCTCCACCAGAGCGAGGCTGTGACAAGCGTACCTGCGTCGTGACTGCAGCTCCACGCGCTCTGCTGGAGTCACGCCGCGCGGGGGAACCTGGGACTGCGGAGTCTGCACAGGCTTCGGTCTCTGCCACTCAGGGGTGACCTCGTGCCTCGCCCCTCACGCTGCGCTGAGGGACTTGCCCTGGGCGCTCTCAGGAACCATCGCCTGGCCTTGCTGGAGGCGCCCGGGCCTTCCGGGCAGCTTCCCAGAAAACTGAGTCCTGCGCGGGCCTCGATGGATACCGATCCTGGGGGAGCGTGGGACGCTGGCCTCGCCACGCCCCGCGGCGGCTGTGACACACCGCCTTCCGGCCAGCCCGAACCCGGCGTTCCACAGAGGCTCCCCGGCCCCGTCCACTTCTTCCACTCCCTCGGCGGCCTCACTAGGCAGGTGCGCGTAGGGCCCAGGGACCTGCCGGGCAGCCAGGGAGGGGTGCGGCCTCCACAGGCAGCGGTCGGTGAGGAGGATAAGGTAACCTGCGCCGCGCTCCCGCAGAGAGGGCGGCTGGTGCTCAGGGCCTCTTGAGGCCTCTCCGGCCTTGGGGGCGGACCGGGCTGGGCGGCCCCACGGTGATGCCCTGCGGGCTGAGGTGAAGGACTGCTGAGGAAGCCCCGCAGGCAGAGGGGAAGGCCCCATCCTAACCCCGTGTGAGGGTGAAGCCCCAGCTCTTCCTGCCCGACTCAACATGCAGAGGGGAAGCTGGGTGGACCACCACCTGGATGCGTGAAGAGCGTCCCTAGCAGGCCCTGCTACTGCAGCCCCGCCCCGACGTGGCCCCGCCCCCACGTGGCCCCACCCTGGCGTGGCCCCGCCCCCATGGACTTGCTCCACTCTCCCTCGTTAATTTCCTCACACGGTTATAGACCGTCACCTGGGTGGGACACGCCAGGCCAGCAATGAGGGAGAAAGAGAAGGCCTCTTAGGGAAGCTCAGAGAACCTGGACGGTCGCCCAAAGGTGCAACACACTGTGACAAGAGTTGTGATGAGGAAAATGAGGGCACCCGTCCCTCCTAGGGACACTCAAGGAAGGCCTCCCGGAAGGACCCCTCCTTCACACAGCAGTGAGGAAGGAGGAAAGGAGGGTGGGATGGCAGCCGTTTAGAAGAACCGTTTGGAAGGCTTGCAGTACCTTTCAAAACACAGCTAATGTGTTGAGGAGGTGCGAGGGGCAGAAGCTTGAGGAAAATGAAGGAGGTTTGACAGAGTTTTGAGCAGTTTGAGAGGAAGCTGACTCAAGGACCAATGATGTAAACTCAACAAGGGCAGGGAGTTTTGCTTTTCTCGCTGATGTGTCCAAAATGCTTGGAACAACGACTGTGATAATTTACCCAGACTCCTCTGGTTTCTACTTGGATGTGGACAATTCACGGGTGATAGAGTTTTTGGAAGCGACCTACTTGCCCTGAGCCTGTGTCCCAGGACAAAGCCACTGAAACAAGCATCTCTTCCTTTGTTCCCAAGTGATGTTTTGTACTTTATTCCAGATGGGGCAAAAACTATGGGTCTTATTCATTAGCGTGTCACCTAAGTCCCTGGGCTGGGAGGGTGACGGCTCAGATTGGTATGCCCCCAGTCCTACCTCCCTTCTTTGATGCACATACGCTTTGGATCTTCCATGGCCCTCTCATCCTTTGGGGCTACGTTGTTTTTCTGGCTTTTCCTTGCGGCCTGAAGCTTATGGACACAGGGCTTCTGCTGAGACACACTTCTCCAGAGCCAGGGATGCTTTGACCTTGACTTTCTCCCTCAACTGTTGAATCCTTGAAAGAATTCCAATTCATTCCTAAATTGATCTCCATCATCATATTCCTAAAGTGGAAACTCAACTTAGAGAAAGTCCCCTCCTTCTTTGGTAAGTTCTTCCTCTCTAGAACTTTCCTCCAAGGGCTGGTGCTAGGCTTTAAGGTGGGGAAAAGGTCTAGGGATTGGTTATCTGCATTTGGATTGCAGGAGGAGGGCATTAGAGATTGAATAAGAGAAAGAGTAAATGGTGAGGGACAACAGTCAAAGGACAGGAGAGTCGCCAGCAGGGACTTGCTGTGCAGCGTATGGACCTCAGAAGAGCTAGCTACATTTCTGCTGCAGAGTCTCTGACGGTTTGGGGATTTGTAAACTCCTGCAGACTGTGCAGTTTCTCTAGTTCACCTTCATGCATCCAGAAGAGTCAGAGAGGGCTGTGGAGCAGCACGTGATGCTAAGGGAATCACAGAACGATGGAGTTGGTAATATGCCCTCTGTTGTTTAAGAAATGATCCTCTCCCTAAGAAAGGGGCACCTGGGTGGCTCAGTCAGTTAAGCGTCTGACTTTGGCTCAGGTTATGATCTCATGGTTTGAGGGTTTGAACCCCGCATCGGGCTCTGTGCTGACTGCTCAGATCCTGGAGCCTGCTTCGGATTCTGTGTCTCCCTCTCTCTCTCTGCCTCTCCCCTGCTCATGCTCTCTCTCTCTCAAAAATAGATATTTTTTAAAGCTTTTTTAAAGAAATGATCATCTCTTATTTCTCCTCCCAAATCTGGAAATCTGCATTCTTTGTGACTTGTACCTCCAGGGTCTTCTGGACAGTGGAGCTGAGGAAAGCGTCCACATATCTGGCTACAGATCTCCCCAGAGATAAAACCTTGTGGACAAAGAGAAAAAAACTCCTGCTGGAAATCACAGTATGAGAAGGTAGGGAGAAACAAGTCCTCAGCAGACCCCTGCCACCAGAAGGTTGAAATGGCCACGTGTTTAGAGCAGTCAGTGCTTGAGGTTGTTGCAACAGAAGAGGCCAGACAGAAGGGGCTTTTTCTAAAGATGAGTTCTCTGGGACAGTGTCCACTAAGACTGAAATCAAGCCAAAAACAAACACTGTTAGAGTCAAATCTGGCAATGGTGGGGTAGAGACAGCTGATGGAGGGGGCTGACAGGCAAATGAATCGGTGGGATTCATGGAGTGAACGGGATGAGGTACTGGTGAGAAATGGGAAGCGGAGGTCCTTACAAAGAAGGTAGCATCATATGAAGAGGTGGGATCTGGTTGCGGAAGAGGATCTAATATCCTCTGAGTGTGTTCCAGAGCAGAGGAGAAAGGTCAGTGATGAGAGTAGAAGATGGTGTGTTACGATTGTAGCTCCAGAGGCAAAAAGGGAGCTGGTGCCCGGTGAGGAGACTGAATTAGGGGGCCTGGGGTTGAATGGAAGCAGAAGCACCTTGGGGGAAAAATGAGGAAGCTGGCTGTGGGGACGAAGGAAGGATAGTGAGAGATTAGGCGAGACCAAGGCAAGGAGGATTCCCAGGCAGAGGAGATAAAGCCATCACTGGAGTGGTAAAAGGGAGGAGTGAGAATGTGGGAGAACCTCTGGCGGTGGTACTGAGGAAAAGCAGGGGTGAGGGGGTGGGGCCCACTGTGAAGGGCAGAGCACAGAGAGAGGAAACAGGCTCTGTGGGAGCGGAGTCAGACATGAGCTAGGGAGGTGCAAGGGTTCATGGGACTCTGCAGGGTCCTGGGAAGCAAGGCTGATAAATAGGTCAGAAGCAAACGGGCTCAGGGGTGCCTGGTGGCTCAGCCAGTTAGACGTCTGACTTCGGCTCAGGTCATGATCTCACAGTTCCTGGGTTTGAGTCCTGTGTTGGGCTCTGTGCTGACAGCTCAGATCCTGGAGCCTGCTTCGGATTCTATGTCTCTCTCTGGCCCTCCCCTGCTCATGCTCTGTCTCTAAAAAAAAAAAAAAAGAAAAAAAAAACCACATTAAAAAATGTTAAAAAAAAAAAAAAAGTGAATGGGCTCAGCCTAATGCTTTTTCTGGAAGGTCTGGTGAAAGAGTGGAGGCCAGAGTTAAAGAGGACTCAGGCAGAGGGACTGAAGGAACAAAGGGAACACTGACAGAGCAGCATCCTTCACAGGCCTGCTAAAAACGGAAGGTCACCCTGCACACGGATGCCTTCCCAACCCTCCCTGCTCAGGTCTTGACCCAGCAGTTCTTTCCACAGAATAAAACCAAGAGGGTCTGGAGAGAGTAAGGGCCCCTAGGGCCTACTGCCCGTTAGAACATCCAACACTCGGGATACAGGTGCTTCCCCCCACTTTTCCAAAGTGCACGTGACACTACTTTGCCTTTACGGAAGACCTCCATTACTACCTGTTTTCACTACCCAAAAGAATTCCAAAGAGAATTTTTGCTTTTACCATAAAACAGTGAAGAGTGAAAACAGCATTCAGCGTCTCGGTCACGGCGAGGCTCTACAGAGGCAGCCGCACCCCAAGCAGCAGCAGTGGCAGTGAGAGGGGCCCGCCAAGCTCCTTCCCCGGGAACTACACTCAGCATCTTAGCACCAGCCACCAGAGCCCTCAACTTGGCCTCTCAGCATCTGTGCTTGATCTCAATTTATTCTGTCTCCTTAGCAAGATGTGCCCTAAGGTATCAGAAAAGCCTAAGAAGTTTTTTTTGGGGGGGGTGGGGAATGTTCAAAATTTTTTTCCATAGAAATTAATGGTAATGTTTCTTTGCTCTGTGCTTTTTCTCTTTTCCCTTTGGCTTATGAAAGTTTTCATAGGAACACACTAGTTTGGGATAGTGGAGAAACCTGTACACCTTTTAGAAACCTCACCCCAAGCCTTGCTTTCTCATTCTGTCCCCTGTGGTTTCCTCCTTCAGGAACAACCGCAGGTCACACTGGGGCCCCAAAATTGCAGAGCCCATCCTAGGAAGCAGGGAAACAGAAAAGAAGAAAAGAGATTAATCACTTCCAGAAAAAGTCCCATGCCACCACAGCTCCCTTCTGGCAAGTTCCACAAGCTGGTAAAACAAGAACCAGAGTTACGTGTTGAGAAAGTGAAAATTAGTTTGGCCTGAGACACTGAAAATCCACCATGCCACTCATCAGGCTGGGAAAGCAGACACAGAACACAGATAAAGCCAGCTGCAAAGTTAGCAGAAAATTCTATTTCTCCCCAGGAAACACTGCAGCTGTAAGGTGTCCTAATGACACTCAGTAGCATGACTATTACTTTGTTACTAAGAAATCTTGCTTTCCAAAATCATAGTTTATCAGAAACCTTACTTTTGAAATAATTTCAGTAATAACAAAACACCCTGCTATTGCCTGCGGGATCTAATTCGCTTTGACTCAGAGCAGCTACCTTGATATCCGACCCGGGTACAGATTCAAGATCGCCGTTCGGGGGTATGCCATTTCACATCGATCTTAACTTGTAGTTTCTAAGAAAAGGAGACCTTGTGTCCATCCAGACCTGATGTTGCCCCTTTTATATACAGCCCTTCTTTGCTTTAACTTATCAAAATACTGTTTCATATGAATTTCAGGGGCACCTGGGTGGCCTCTAGGCATCCGACTTTGGCTCGGGTCATGATTTCAGGGTTCGTGGGTTTGGGCCCCACATCAGGCTTTGTGCTGACAGCTCAGAGCCTGAAGTCTGCTTTGGATTCTGTGCCTTTTTTTCTCTCTGCCCCTCCCTATTCTCTCTCTCTCTCTCTCTCTCAAAAATAAATAAACATTTAAAAATTTTTTCATCTAAATGCCACACCCTCCTCAAAACTGTATCTTAACTTTTCCCTTTCTTGGTGGCACAGTTCCTCTGGTGTGTGACCTCCCTCATTGCAATGAGCCAATCAACCTGATTTTGTCAACTACAACTTTGTTCCTGGTGTCCTGATTAGGACACCTGGAGGTTTTCTTCATATTCGGTCAATACCATCCCTACTAAGCACTTAACTCAGTGTTTCTTAACTCAGTAATGCTGTGCATATCTGAGACTCCTTGAATCTCAAGACACTAAAGGTCTCTTTGTCTTTGATTGTGTGGTTTTACACTGAATTTAGATTCTGATATCAGAGGACCAAAGATACGACCAGTTTAATATTTGTATGCTAGAATTTTTGGTTTCTGATCAGACCTGAGTGTCCCCTGGTGAAGTTTGACTTCTAACACCATCTTCTGCCTTATGTTTGTCCACCATCTTCTGTTTGTCTATGAGAACTTTCTCCAATCTTCTCTGAGTCTGAGAACTTGGCTTTGGGAAAGAGCTCTCCATACATTCTGTGAGCCAGGTGGCTGCTGATCTCCCAGGTCAGCAAGTAGAAGCAGCCTAACCTTAGGGGCCGCAACTTAAAACACAAGTGATATTTTACCTCTGATCAACAGTCAAAAAATCTCTCATGAGCTTGTCTGCTAATAAGCCTGTGCTAGCACCTGGCATAACTTCACTGAGGATAAATTAGAATTAGAGTGGCCACTTGGGGAACTTTGACATGAACAGGAATGTTCATTTGAGAAATGCCAAAGGCAGAAGGGGAACAGAAACTCTCAGGAGGAGATCATATAACTGGTCTAAAAGAGAGAGATCACTGTGATTAATGTAGATTTCCCCTCTGTTTCTGTTCTGTGGGGATTAATAAACACTGGCTTTTAATTGTATGGCTTGATAAAATTGTCAAGGCCTTGAGTTACTGTTTAAACCTATAGTGACTTTCTCTTTTGGGTCTATGTATATATGAAACAGGTTTTCCTGCAGCTAAACTTTCTCCCTTCTCCTTACAGAGAAAAGGTAACTTTTTAATTGATAACTTCATATTTGTCTAAAGCTACCTCTTACTTTTTTTAGGTTTATTTATTTATCTGAGAGAGAGAGAGAGAGAGAGAGAGAGAGAGAGAAATAGAGAGCACAAGCAGGGGAGGGTCAGAGAGAGAAGGAGACACAGAATCCAAAGCAGGCTCCAGGCTCTGAGCTGTCAGCACAGAGCCCAATGCAGGGCTGGAACCCATGAACTGTGAGATCTGACCTGAGCCAAAGCTGGACGCTTAACTGACTGAGCCACCCAGGCGCCCCTAAAGTGTATTTTTTAAAGTATCCTTTTAACTTAATTTTCTCATAAATAATTTTGGATAAATTAGAATGAGTTAATCATCTTGATTAAAGATAATCTATGTCTATATTGCCTTGTGTGTTTTTAAATGTTTATTTATTTTGAGAGAGAGAGAGAGAGATAATGATCAGGGGAAGGGTAGAGAGAGAGGGAGAGAAAGAATCAAGCAGGCCTCATGCTCAGCACAGAGCCCAACTTGCAGCTCAATCTCACAACCCCGAGATCATGACTTCAGCCAAAATCAAGAGTGGCATACCTAACTGACTAAGCCACCCCGGCACCTTGCCTTCGTTTTATTATATAAAGTCATTGCCCTGGTTTTATTAGGTAAGATTAATGCTTAGACAGTATTCTAATTTATATAAAACTAAGATTAAAGCTTCAAGATCTAAACCTTCTAAATTTTGTATGTTGGTTTTATGGGACAAGAAAAGAATCATTGTTGAAGCAAACCTTTTATGATTATAAAATATAAAATTGTGTTTAAGTAAAATAATAGGACAGATGTCTTTTAAAGGGTTGTGATCTTGTAAAATTCTTATAATACTATGAATCATAAGGATTTAATGTTTTAACTAAAATTATCATTTCCATATACTTAATTAAACTGTTAAGACCTTAGAAAATGTTGAGTTACTTGATATATAACATTTGGATACCTGAACAGTTTCTAAGCTTTTAAATATATATATATGACTTTAGTATATATATTTAAGAGAGATATATATATGACTTTAAGATATATATACATATATGATGTAGGCATTATCTATAATACTTTTGGGGCTCCTGGGGGGCTCAGTCAATTAACTGTCTGACTTCAGCCTAGGTCAAGACCTCGCCATTCCCAAGTTCAAGCCACGCATTGGGCTCTGTGCTGACAATTCAGAGCCTGGAGCCTGTTTCAGATTCTCTCTCTCTCTCTCTCTCTCTCTCTCTCAGTCTCTCTCTTTGCCCCTCCCCCTCTCATGCTCTGTCTCTAGCTCTCAAAAGTAAATAAGCATTAAAAAAATTTTTAAACATATATATAATAGTTTTAATTTATCCTTATTCATATACATTATATAAGGACTATAACTTAATAGGATGTGTAAATGTTTAAAGATTTTATCTTTTTTTTAAGTAATCTTTATACCCAACATGGGGCTCAAATTCACAACCCCGATATCAAGCGTCACACACTCTACAGACTGAGCCAGCCAGGTGCCCCTTAGATAAATTATATTTTAAGGTTAAAATTAACTTTATTATAAATACATATTTATGTATGTCTACATATACATACAGAGGTACATTAATAACCTATAATTCTATAAATGACAAAAAGACAATTTCAAGGATATATTCCATGTTGATTTACTCACAGAAAAAGGTTTCTAAATCTCTTACTGCAAGTTGTAATGTAGACAATACACAAAAAGAATAAAATTCGTATTTTCTTGCCATAAAATAAGTTATTTTGTGCCTAGACAAGAGTTTTCTTCTGAATTACCAAAATATTCTGTTAACTCTCTGTCCTCTGTCATTCTCTTGAATAATAACACACATTTCCTTTTTTAAGTTACTAGGTCAGACATCAAAAGAAGAATGCAGTCAAACCTCGGTGAGAAGGACCTTCCCAGGTACTGTTAACAACCAACACAACAGTAAGCCCCTGCCTCCCAAGTCAAAAGGCATAAGTCGCTGGAAACCCCCGGGGAGCTGGCCTGAGCCTTCACACAGAGAAATCTGAGGAACCATTCCAGAACAGACAAGAGCAGGAAGTTGCACCTTCCACCCAAGACCATTGGGCCCTCCCTGGTAACAGCAGGAAGTGTCGCCTTCCCTCAAGATCCACTGGACAAGACCACCAGGGCCACCCACTGCGGTGCTTTAATCTGCATGCGCTTTTGCTCTTTTCCTTTGTTCTTTCGGCTCTGCCAAGTTAAGGTTTCAGTTGTTAACACTTCTTGTCTGTTGACCGTGATACCTCCAAGGCCTTTAACACTGTTTGTTTATTTGTTTGTTACCTTAGTCACTCCTCATGAGTGACTAAGTGACATGAGTATGGGTCCAGGGCCAGGCTACAACATGCAGTTAATTATGCTGTCTGTTTTGGGTTTGTACCTACTTTCCTTCAGATGCCATCAGACTTCTTTGCTATAAGTATCATGGAATTAATCAAATGAGTTCCTGTGTGATAAGACTCAACCAAGAAGGGATCTGGGGATGGACAATAGTGTTAACAGGTCAAACAAAGAGAATTCTAAAACTCCCTGTCAAGTCATACGTAGAAAGGAAACAAAACAATGCTCAGAAACCTTTTGTGAAAATTAGCTTCTCGACCCAAATGTTCACAAGGAAAGCCAGTGGTGGTGGTAAAATAAGTGACAAACGAGGACACAGAGGGGAAAATAGGACACAACGAGGGAAAAAGAGATGGTAAGAGTTCACTGAGGGGAGATAGGCTCCACAAGGTACTCAGGGAAAGAGGCAACTGAGGGAAATATGCCTCTGGAGAGTCCACAGAGAATCTGGAAGGCGGTGTTATGGAGTCTGCAGATGGTCTGGAACCCGGGCCTCTGTAGAATCCAGGGAGAAGGTGGAAACCAGAGTTACAGGGGCTGAGGAGGCGGTCACAGGTCTTCTGAGGGTCAGGGAGAGGGGAAGGCAGGGACTGAGCTGACCCTGCAGAGGAATGGTGGAAGCTGTGCGCCTCTAAGCAACAGCATCTTCCACAGGCTCCCGAAGAGCAGGATGTCAGCTTCCGTGGCCACCGTATCACACAACTCACAGAGGAGATCTTGATAGAACACTTGCCTCAAACTGCCTGTAACAGGGAGCTTATCCAAGTGGCTGCAGAAGACAAGAGGAGTAAGCCAAAGCCAGAGAGCTGGGCAGGGGCCCGGCAGGTCCGGAAACACTCTACGTCCCCCCGAATCCTAGACTGCACAGTGTTTCCCTCATTCCCGCACCAAGCCTTTCTTTCACATTCCCTTCCCTGTAGGCTTCTGAGCCAATATCAATCCCAGACTGCGCTGGGCTCTGTCACTGCATAAGTCATCCTAGGAAGAGGGACAAAGGAAGGGGGGAGAGAGATTCATCTCCTGTTCACCAGAAAAGGTTCTTTCAGTCATCCTCTCCAATCTGAGAATCCAAGAGCTTGGGTTACTGGCGGTGAAGAGAGGAGCAAAGTGGTATTTTAGGAGGCTGAGTGGAATGAGCCTTTGGGGCAGACTCTTGGGAGACTGAGACTCTGAAAGCAACAAAATTAATACACCAGATAAAACAGCCCATGACAATAATAGGAAGGCCTTTCACAGACATTATCTCATGGGATCCTCACAACAACTCTGTGAGGTATGAAGACCAGATGATACCTTAGAGGAGGAATCTGAACCCTGGAGAAATCAGACAGCTTGTCTAAAATCAGGACCTGGGTGGTAGAGCATTTGACTGCAAAATCAGGACTTGGGGGTTCTGCCTCCAAAACCAATAGTGTTTCCAATATATCTCACGTGCCCCCCAGTGGGCCCCACCCATGGCAGAACAGAGAATCCTTGCTGTGAACCTCGCCTCTAAGAGTTCTGTTTTGTAGTAGGGACTTGCTCTAGGAACTGCCATCCTCAGAGACTGTGGGCCTGGATCCGCATGGACAGGTGAGATTAAGGTTGACCAGACAAAACCTTGCCTTTTAGTGCTAGACCTTTGTTCTTCTTTTTGACTCTGCACTGATCTTAAGAGACTACAATGAGTGGCTAGGACCAAATTTTCATGCTCTTCTCTCTAGTTAGCTGCAGACATTGATTATTCATTATTCATGGATAATCTGATTTTCTAAATTAATAGAGCTCTCTACTAGTCACGTTAAAATGGACTACTTTTCCTTCTGCAAAAATTTCAAGAAGGGTTTTCTGTATGTCATGCTCACCTATCTTTCAGTCCCTATCCTCTTAGATAAAGGAGCCAAATTGCCCAGAACAGAAAGCTCGTGTGTAGTCCTTCACATAGGACTTGCCCCCGATGACAGAGCTTGGGCTCCAGCATCTGATTTGAGGCTTTCAAAGGCAAGGAGCACTGTTCTCCATATTAGCCCTAACACAAAGGGAGGTTCTGGCCCAGAGATCCCAGCGTTGGAATCGTGACTGATGAGTAGAGCTGAGGGACTCTGTCTTCCTACAGGTACCCCGAACTCTCGTAGTAATCCAGCCTAGGCAGGTGACTCACTGTTCACAGGGTTCTATAGGAGCCCTCTACCACACCCACACAGAGGGACTGTGAGCTTCACATATCAACCCCAGTTCCCACTCCTACCCCTGCCCTGTGCCCCTTGATGACATTCTAGTCTTTCCTGAGAGTTTCTATCTCAGAGGGCTCTCTATATAAATGTAATTGGTGTAGGAAAGTAGGAAGAGGAAAAGGTTCCTCTCTGCTGGGGGCTGCCCTAAGGTTCCTTTGCCAAATTGATGTGTCTGTTTTTCCTAAGTGTTGGTAAAATTTGATTCCTCTGTAAATAGTAGAAGAATTGAAAAAGGAACCCCATACTCACAGAGAGTATAAAATGGAGCTAGTGTCCCAATGCTCACTGAGAAAGCCTCTGAATGCGGAGTTTATCTGAAGTGTACAGAAGCTTCGAACAACTGAGCGCTGAGAAAATGCACTGTGGAATAGAGTTCTAGGTCCCCACCATGGAGCTATGGAACAGTGACAGTGTTTTTGACATGGGAGAGGGTCCTTAAAGAGGAAGGTGAACCCTCAATCCCTCTCCACAAAAGAGTAGAACCCTTCACTCCTCCCTGGGCCTTCTAGATCCTTCTACCCTTTTCTGGGCCTTAGTATTTTTCTAATTCCATTCTTTCTTCATATCACAGATATACTTATCCCTCCTACAGCCCAGATATTAGTTGAGTTGTTCCCCTTGGTCACCTCAGCTTTGATCCTACCAATTAGCAATTATATAGCCTTTGAAAAATGTGAAGTTCTCCAGGAGTTTTTACTAATTCCCAGGGATTTAAGGTCTCAAGATTTCCTGTTCTCAATTCCAGATTTCTAGCCAGCATTAATCCAGACATAGGACACAACTCCACCTTTATGTTTACCCAAAAATGTCTGCTTTCATGGAAAGCCTTAGTGAGCAATGTAGCCTTTACAAAATGATGATGAAGAGGACTGGGACAGACCTCACCCCTGGCAAACGACTTTAAAATCCCCAACTGCTGTCAGCACTGACTTATTTCCTTACCTGGAATCAGTCTTAGCCCAGGGCACCTAGTCCTTTCCTACCCATGTGATGAGGCTTTGCCAAACCTGGCAGCAAAAACAAGAATGAAGGATAGATCCTCAGTTAACATTGCTTCTGGGATATTGTTGCTTTTAGGTTCTTTCAGTGAACAGAGAAAGTAAAAGAATCTAAATCTTGAGTTCATATTAATATGTCAAACTTAACACCAGATTTTTACTTTAACTTCTGATATGTATCTCCTTTCTTTCACAATGAAAAGTTTGGATCCTAACATTAACATTCTTATTTGTCCTTTCCTAATATATAAAATTATATATTTCAAAATTATCATAAATATTACTCCTAATAATTAAACTATTAAGTGAAGTTTGAAATTATTTGCAGTTCTTTTTTCTTTAGAATATACCTCACCAAGAATGTATACATCTTCCAGAATCACTAGAAATAATTCTTTTCTCTGTATGGTTGTTACCAATCTGATAAAGAGTTAAGGTTATTAATTTCAAGTTATTGTCAATTTTAGGATTAGCTTTCTTTTTCCTCATGATTTTAGTCTTCAGAAAAAAAACAAAACATTTACATAATTCAAAAGTCAAAAATAAACTATACTTAGAGAAGTCTCACTTCCAATCCTTTCCTTGGATTCCTTTCCTTGGATTTCTTCCCTCAAGACATAGAAAGGGTGTGAAGAAAGGGAAGAGAAGAAAGTAGAAAGACTATGGTTCCAATGCCCTACTGTTTGAAGCTGGGCATTTCCTAGGCCTTGTAAGTCATGATTTCTTCACATGAAAGTGGGAAATGCAATACTCATCTCCTGGAAATAATCTACAGATTAAATGAGATAACATGTGAAATGCCTGGTCCATAGTATGTGCTCAAAATGTAAGAGCACTACTCAGTATAAAAAGATCAATAGGACTTTGAAATGTTAGATCAACTTGTCACCCAATTTTGGTGTCTTTTAAAAATCCTTCTACATAACATAGAGATAATAAAAATGTATTCTAACAGTCTGGAGCAGTGCTCTAAAGAGCTAAACAAAAACCTTTATTTGAAGAGAAATAAAAGTAAAATTATTTTTCCAAAACAAAAAACAACAAAAACAACCGACTTGTCTGGATGGCAGTGGTAAGGTAGACTACCATGAAAAGACATAAAAAGAAAACTCAGACTATCTTAGGGACTAAATACCTGTTTCCCCCTCAAAATGTATGTCCAAACCTTACCCACCCCTGCAGTATGGTAGTATCAGGAAGTAGGGCCTTCAGGAGGTAAATGGGATTAGATGAAGTCATTAGGGTAGAGCCCTCATCCTAACCCTAACCCTAACCCTAACCCTAACCCTAACCAGAGCTTACTTCCACACTCATTTCCCCCAAGTGAGGACACACCTGCAAAACAGCCCTCTATGAACCTGGAAGCAGTGTCTGACCAGGCACCCAATCTGCTAGCACCTTGATCTTGGACTTCCCAGCCTCTAGACCTGTGAGAAATAATTGTTGTGTAAGCCATCCAAGCTATGGTATTTATGGTATTTATAGCAGCCCAAAGAGACTTAAGACTTTTTGAAATAACAACACAGAGGCTGAACAAACATCTGTGATAGCACTACATGAAAGTGAAATAAAATCCTTAAAAAATGAACAACTCAGATTGAGTAAAAAAATGAAACCACACTCTAGGCTGTCTATAAACTACATGCCTAAAGTAGAGACTCAGAAAAATTTGGAAAAGCCAAGAGACCTGATAAAACAATAAAATAATAAAAGTAGCCTAGTAAAAAAAAATAATAAATTCATAAAATCACGAGTTTCTAATATTCTACTTAGGGACCTAAAGGAGAGAAAATTTGTTTCTGTAGAGGAAGATACACATTGTTTTAGGATAGAGAAATATAACATTATTAAGATATCATTTTCCCTAAATCTATATATCATTACAATTATAATGAAAGCACAAACATGATTCATGGTTATTTGGGTCAAATATTACTAAAAATAATATAAAAAGAAGAAAAAACATAGAGATATTCTGAAAAATGAAAGCAATAAAGATGGAGGGTGAAAGTGGCCCAAAGGTATTAAAATACTTTAACAAAGTTACAGTGAATAAAACCGTATGGGGACGCCTGGGTGGCTCAGTCAGCGGAGCACCCAAACCTTGATCTTGGTTCAGGTCATGGTCTTGTGGTTCGTGGGATTGAGCCCTACATTGGGCTCTGTGTGGACAGTGTGGAGCCTGCTTGGGATTCTCTCTTCCCGTCTCTTTGTGCCTCCCCTGTGCTTGCTCTCTCTCAAAAATAAATAAACATGTTTAAAAATAAATAAGTATGATAGTGACACAGAAATATACAGGAATGTGGATGTGAATTGTCCATAAATTATCCCAAATGTGTATGGAAAGTTAGCATCTTGTAAAGGTGGTGTGACAAATCAGGGAGAGAAAAAATGAGATATTTAACAAAGTTGGGGCAATTTCTTAGCTGTTTGGGAGGAAAAAAGTGGCTATAAGTCTTGCCTTAAGTAAGCATATTTTTTTTAGAAACATAAAAGACTCTGTAAGATTATCATCTTGGAATGGGAAAAGCATTTCTATGTTTAAAAAAATATTTTTTATGTTTATTTATTTTTGAGAGAGACAGAAAGAGAGAGCAGTGTAGAGGGATAGAGGGTCCAAAGTAGGCTCTGCACTGAGAACAGAGAGCCCAGTGCAGGGCTCGAACTCACAAACTCTGCGATCATGACCTGAGCTGAAGTCAGACACTAACCAACTGAGCCCCCCAGGTGCCTCAAAAAACATATTTTAGAAAGCATAATAGTAGAGGATGGTTCTTATAATAAATTCAAACAACACATAAATATGTAAATTCCACAGCATAAGCACTCTCACCCCTTTACACTCAACTCCGTGGAAGCAGGCACAGGTAGCAATCGGGGGCAGATGGAAAGGCATTTTAATGCATAACCTGAACCCAGAAACCTTAAAGAGAAAAGACGGATTTGTAGTTCAGTATAAACAGGTTTAATATTTCTGCTTTGAAATAAAAGGTAAAAACAAAGTGAAAAACAAATGACAAACGAAAGAATCAGAGCTCAAATGATAAAGAATACAGTTTATGCCACATTCTTACCAACCAATCAGTAAAAGGATTAATTCACTTCAGTTCACACAGAACTATATATGAAAAGCTCTTCAACTCATTTATGAAACATAAAATCCAACAACAGTGAGGGTATCTTTTCCTCCCGTAAGAATAGCAAAGGTAATGAAAATTTAAACCAACATAATTTTCCATACCTGCATTAAATAATCCTGAGACCTGCATATTTTCTATCACTATGTTAAACATACTGAGAACAAGCAAAACTAATATAGCTATTAATTCCAGGAAATGGTTTACTCCTAAAGACTACAATGCAAAACAACTAAAATGATTTACTTGTCAGGACTAACTATTCTTCATCAAGGCTTGCTGCAAGATCTTTACCTTGTTTTGACAAAAGTTATTATATCGCACACTCAACACTCCCAATCAATTTCCCACCTTGCAAGACCTGGCCAAGTTTGTTCTTCCTTGCATATTTTCTCATAGCCCAAGAGGTACTGGCTGTTCCCTACATTTGCTCTTTCTATATTCTTTAGAATTCTCTTTTACTCTTTATTTGTTAATCACCTCTTACTAGTTAACAGTTCTTTATAAATTTGTTCGAATTGCCAGTGTGACTTAAGCTCCTACCTACATGCCAGCTAGTGTGCCTACAAACCACACAGGTGAAGGCCAATATTTGTTGTGCTGCCCTAACAAATTATCGCCAATGTAGGAACTTAATGCAGATATATTACCTTATCAGTCTGCATGTCAGGCATCCAGTACAGATCTCACAGTAGGCTAATCAAAGTGCTGCATTTCTTTATGGAGGCTTTAGACAAGAATCTGTTTTCTGTTCATTGGGTGGTTGGCAGAATTCAGCTATTTCCCTGGCATGGTAGTACTGAGTACTGATTACTGAGTACATTTCTTTGCTGGCCGTCCACTGAAAACCATTCCCAGCTTCCCAGGCTAGCACATTCCCTGACTTGTGCCCCCACTCCTTCCATCTTCAAAGCCAGTCGTGGAGAGCTCAGCTCTTCCCTCCCTTCTCCTTCCATCTGTCTCTGACCCAGTCAGGAAAAGTTCTCCATATTAGTGATTCTGTGATTAGATTGAGCCCACCCAGCTAACCCAGGATAATCTCCCCATCTTCTACTTTTATGTTTTTATTACTTATTTATTATTTTTTTGTTTTACAGAGCATGAGCAGGGGAGAGGGGCAGAGAGAGAGAAAGAAAGAATCTCAAGCAGGCTCCATGCTCAGCATGGAAGCCAAGGTGGGGCTTGATTCCATGACCCTTGGATCATGATCTGAGCCAAAATAAAGAATTGGATGCTCAAGTGACTTAGCCATGAAGGTGCTCCCCTACATCTTTTAATCACATCATATCTCTTCTATCATGTAAGGTGACATTCACAGATTCTTGGAATTAGGGTGTGGACATCTTTGGGAAGACCATTACTCTGCTTCTCACAAGGTCTGTTTCCCAAAACCTTCAAAACAGTTGCTATTAATCTTTCCAATCATTGACTCATCTCCCTAAGAGACTACTAGAGAAACCTGTTGATCAAGTGAAGCTATTAGACATGGTGCAGTAAAGATCAACAAATTAAGTGCATAGTTATCACATTCAAAATTGAACTCATCTCCCCATCTCAAAACCAACTTTTCTTCTGTGTTCCCTACCTTAACACCAATATTCACTCACTGCCCAAGTCAGAAATCTATATTTATCTCCATAACCTGCATTTATCTCTCCTTCTCTATTGTTACTACCTTTGTGTTACTACCCTCATTCATCTATGAATTACATCAACAACCTCCTGCTTCCAATAGTCTCCCTGGGTCCAGACTTGTTTTCTGATAATTCATTCACATTGCAACCAGAGGGCTCAAATTAGTTAGCTCAGGCTACTAAAACAAAATCTCATAGACTGGATGGTTTAACCAACAGAAATATAGTTCTCAGAGTTCTGAAGGCTAGAAGTAGAGATGCTAGTATGGTTGGTTTCTGGTGAGAACTCTTTCCCTGGCTTGTAGAAGGCCACGATCTTGCTGTGTCCTCACATGATAGGAAGAGAGAGTGAGACCAAGGTCTCTGGTGTCTTTTCTTATATAGACGCTTATCCCATCATAAGGGCCCATGTCATCATGACCTCACCAAAAACCTAATTCCTAATTATCTCCTCTCTCCTGCTCTCTCTGGGGAGCCTGAGATCTCCCCACGTCCTGATCTCCCCAGCCCCACTGAGCCACATCCCGGGAACTGACAGCATTCAAGCATTCAAGAACACATGTAAGCAGGCGCTTGGTGCTGCTCACCCCGGGCATCTGTGGCGCTCAGGTGACCAGAGGAGCCGACCTCTCTGAGCGCATGCACCACCGTCTGGTCCCGTCCCTGGCTCGGCTCCCTCCCTCCCTGGGTGGCAGGTCCCCTGCTGAGGGAGCCCTGCTCCTGCACACTGTCGAGACCTGCACGTGACCACCAGGTGGGCAGGCCTTGAGTCTTCAGGCTGGGACCTTGACGGTCTTGGCCCTAACGTCCCTGCCTGCCATACTTTCACCTCCTTTTAGAGATCTCTTCCTGCAGAGTGATTTGTCTGTGTCCCCAGCAGGTGGTGTCCACCTGAATACCTCTCTTTGCACTGAATTTCTAGGCCATTTCTTTTCTTGTCTTTATTTCTATCCTTCGTGTTTCTAAGATGGAAATAAAAAGTAAAGATAGAATATCTTTTTTAAAAAATTGGGGGTTTGGGCTTCAAAATATGAATTTGGGGGAGGGACACAATTCAGTTGACAGCAGAGCTTTTCCCCAAAAAGCAAATACCTTGCTTACAATCTTTCCATGGGCCCTTTGCTTTTAGCATAAAGCCCAATTAGCTTGACTTTCAAGATCCTGTATCAACTGTCTCTACCTACCCCATCTTACACCAGTCCCTCACATCCTCTATTAACGATCTCCGCCGTCTACAATGTGTTGCGTTCTTTCTTACCTCTGAGCTTCTGCCTGTTTTGGCTAGATCCAATTCTTTTGCTTCTCCAGGGAACCTTCTCTGACAGTCTGGGCAGCTCTTGGTCTAAGTCTGATGCTCCTCCAAAGTACTCCCATTGTACCTTGTATTTCCACTTAACCTGGTGCCTGTTATTCTCTGCCTTTCCTATTAAGCTATCAGCTCTGAAAAGGAGGTATTATCTATTTTGTTCAACATTACACTCCAAATGCCAAGCTCATGAATTCGTATATGATAATATATAATACATGTTTGTGTATGTTTGGATAGATAGATGGATGGATACATAGAAAGGTGGATGGATAAATGTGCTGCATTTGAGGTAACTGTTGGGAATCCAGGTAGAGCCATCCAGTAGACATATACATGGACATGGGAGTTCGGGAGAGAGGCCTGGACTACAGAGAAGCCAAGTTCAGCCATGAACACATCATCAGCTTTCTCTTAGAAACATATACTTTGAAAAGCCCTTGACTTGTCAAGAGAATGATGCCAGACCCTAGTTTCAAGTGTATTTATCTTTATCCCCTGAGATTATCTTAATCCTAGCCCCCCAGTATTCATGGTCCTGAATTTATTACTAACCATGAGCTGTTCCCCAGCTACCTTATTGTAACATTACACTTTGAAGTAGTTATTCTCATTTTATAGGTGTGGAAATAGAGGCCATGTGGGTTACCCTCCATGGTGATTCTCAAGGATTGTAATCAGTGTTATGGATCCTATGAATTGGCTCGTTCCACCTCCATTCCATCCTCCTTCTGAAGCCACAGTAATCAATATCCTAGCTACCAGCCACGTGTGACTCTTGAAAATTAAATTTAAATAATTAAAACAAAATAAAAATCTAAATGTACTCCCTCAATTGCCTAGCCACATTTCAAGTGTTCAATTGCTGCATCCAGCAACTGTACTGGACAGTACAGATAAAGAACAACACTTCCTTCATCGCAGAATGTTCTACTGGACCATGTATATCTAGAGTACCTTCCTGTATGGCAGAGATCAGAAAGCTAAAACTATACTTCCCGCATTCCCCTGCAGGTTCTGGATGCAAATATTGTTTACCAATTAGATATGCTTCTGGGAGTCTGATGAGGTGAAAATAAGATAAACATGGGGCACCTGTCTGATTCAGTCTGTAGAGCATGTGACTCTTCATCTGAGGGTTGTGAGTTCAAGCCCCACATTGGTCACCGAGCTTACTAAAAATATATATAAAAAATAAAATCAACACAACCATGAAGATGCCAAGCTTTTCTGCAGCAGCACACTAGCGTTGGTTTAGCCTTCTACATGTCAAGGCAGCCATGGCATTGGCATTGGCCTTGCCAGCAGTGTCAGCAGCTTTGTGATTCCCACTTCTTTATCCAAGCTCAAAACTCCAGTGATAAGTTCTTGAACTCAAGTTCTTAAGGCTTAAGAGGTGGTAGCTTTCCAGGTGCGTCATTTTTCTGGAGTGTTCTATATACCTGGAGGCCAGAACCAGAGCCAGTTCCCCCAACACTCATCACTATTTTGGTAAGCAAAATTTGGTAAGATTTAACATGTTAAAATGTCTTCCTGCTTAAAATATTCAGAATGGATTCCAAAATTTGATTGATGTAGAACAAAGGAGATTTACAGCATAGCTCTTGTGTTTCCAGATCATCCCTTCGCTTTCCAAACTCCATAAATGCAATCCAGTCTTCTAGCAATTGAACTAGGTAGCTATGTATATAACTGCCTTTTGAAATTATTTGTTCTTCTAAGATATTACTTATGCCTTTCCTTATAAAAATTAATTTATCTGCAAGGATTAAATGTAGTCAACAAGATGGGTGCCTGGTTGGCTTAGTCAGTTAAGCAACTAACTTTGGCTCAGGGCATGCTCTCACAGTGAGTTTGAGTACCACGTCCGGGTCCATACTGACCATGCAGAGCCTACTTCAGATTCTCTGTCTCCGTCTCTCTCCTCAACTCAGATTCTCACCCCACCTCAAAATAAATAAACATTAAAAATTATTTAATGTTTTATTTTAATTAATTTATTTTCTTTTGAGAGAGAGACAGACAGAGCACAAGCAGGGGAAGGGAAGAGAGAGAGAGGAAGACCCAAAATTCAAAGCAGGCTCCAGGCTCCAAGCTTTCAGCACAGACCCTGACGCGGGGTTCAAACTCACAGACTGTGAGATCATGACCTGAGCCAAAGTTGGACGCTTAACCAACTGAGCCACTCAGGTGCCCCTAAATATTAAAAAATTTAAAATAATAATAAATGTGGTCAATAAGATACTAATTCCTTGACCTGATCCAAGCATGCTTATAGACTACAACTGTAAGAAAGTACACTGAATAGAAAGTGATTTTCTCTAGATCCACCCTACTGAATGGCATAGATGTTCTTAGATAACAAGCATATTAGTGTAAATTAATTCAATCAGATTGTGTTCTTATTAATTCCTTTGTGAAATGAGCTAGACTGAGGAGTAGGGAGATTGGCTGAAATGCAGGGGAGGTGGCAATTTGTAGGGAAGACAGGCCAGAGGCATAGGGGAGAGTGGGCATGAGGCATCTGGTCATTGGCGAACCTTCATCACTATTGTGATTCTCTTCCCTTGCTCTCTAGACCCAGAATTCAGACTATGAGTTATAAAGGTGTCTGGGAGCTCGCCTGGGTATGTGTCATATGAATCACATTGATTTTCTATGGAAAAAGATGGTCTCAGTTCCAAACAACAGAAATGTAAATGAATTCTCAGATCACTTTTCTAAATTGGGTACAGCTAGTTTCAGCTTCCTGCTAGCCTCTACCTGTATGAAACAACCAAGCTGTTTCTATTTATGAACTTAAGACTCTAAAACTGCCACAGCATAGTGATCACCTATTTTCAGAAACATTCTGGCTTTCAGGGAGCAGGGCACACCATGCCACAGAGCAAAGTTCCTGGACCTTGGAGTCACAGAGAGCAAAGTTCAAATCATATTCCCATCATGTTTAACTGTATGATCTTGGGCAAATTACCACCATGTTCTGAGTCTCAGTTTTCTCAGCCAGAAGAGGGGATAAAACCCTACTCACAGGAATATTATAAGGGTTATATGAAACAGCTGATTTGCTTACTTAGGAAACTGTCAGGAAAGGAAAGGTGACGGACAATAGCTCTACAGAGAGATTCCATGCCCAGTCTAGTAATTTTCCAAAAGGGAAGAACTTCTACCTGCTCTGAACTAGTCCTTCTAGTTGTGCTCAAAATATCACACATTTCCTATTGTGCTCTCTCCAATCAAGTCAGAGAAAAGGATCAGCTTCTGCATCCAAAATATCCAAAAATATAGTAGTTTAAGGGAGATGGAGATTTCTGTCACTAATGGCCCTGAGGTCCAGGTAGGCAAGTGGCTTTTCTCCATGTGGCTGTTCAGGAATCCAGGTTCTGTTCATTCCATTGTTCTGCCACACACCTATCAAGGGCATTATCCTATGGACAAGGCAAGGTCATGGGCACATTCTTGTCCAGGTCAAGGGATGAGGACAGGGAATGTTGCTGAGGACATCTGTTTTAAGTTGAAGATGACCCAGAAGTTGCATGTGACACCTCCATTCACACCTCATTGGCTTGAACTTAGTCACATGGCCACACTTAGCTGCAAGAGAGGCTGCTAAATGCAGTCTCCAACTGCACAGCCATGTGCCCAGCTACAAATCTTATCAAAGTAGAGAAATGTTTTGCTAGATAATTATCGTTCTCTGCCACAACCTTCCTCCTACTTTATTCTTCTTCAGCAACTCTTGGCTTGTCCTTGGTCTAGCTGTGAAGCTTTGCCATTTACTAAATTGGAGCTTGGTTAGGGGAAGCTTCCTCAGACCCTCTGGAGAGATACAATTGGCCATTGGGCTCTCTAACTCTGACGAAAAACTAGGGCCCAAAGAGGGAGCCATGGGAGCTCAGACCAGAGACAGGGCTCCTCCCAAAGCACAGCCCAGCTGTTTTCTGAAGACATGATTCTTGATGTGTGGGACCTTTTCCTCCAGAATGGTGAGAGATTCTGGCTTGCCTGTTCTTGGAGGTGACTCATTCTCACTCTTTGTAGAGAGAGCACAATCACATTGTTTTTACAAAGAGTGTGCTCCTGTGGAACCCACAGACATGTCCATTCCTCTTTAAGTGATTCTTAAAGGATTAAAAAGCACACATTGTGAAGGCTTCAGATGTGCCAAGCTGCACGTAGCTCAACTAGATCGAATGATATGGAGAGGGTGCAGGACCAAATGTTGGGGAGTCTCACAATGATCTCAGCTCCTGTATTCAACAGCTACATGTCCTTGGGCAGGGTACTTCTCAATCCTGGGCCTCTATTTTCTCATCTTAAAAAAACTGAGAAGATCATTTCTAGACTCATGTTCCAATCTCCCAGTTGTCCGTGACCTTTTCTTGTATGTTTCTTGTTTGGAACACCTCAGCAGTAACTAAAGAGAAAAGATACCTCTTTGCTTCTCATTCATTTATCCTATGTCAATTTCTCAATGTGGGAAAATCCAAGGTCTCCAAAGAGACTAACCGTGTGCACTTCCTGGGGACCAGGACTCAGAGATGGCCTTTTGTTTGGGCCAGTCAGTCTCAGACAGATGTCAAAGGAGTTTTAACATAGTGTTGACTATTGTCCCCATAATCCAAGTCTGCAGAGAGACTGAGGTAGACAGCAGGCAGTGAGAGAAATGAACAATGTGTGCAATGGTTGAAGCTAAGACTCTGTGGACACACCCAAAACAAGAGATGTCCTGAGGCATAAATCCTTGTTACTAAGGGTGAAAATGGCCAAAGCCATAAACTTCCAAAAACCCATTCTAAGACAACTAAAGAATGAAATGTAAATGGGAGCACCGTCTACTGGCTCTTAGAATAAGTTACCACATTTCTCGGGTTTCTCCTACTCTTAAAAATAAATAAACAGATAGCATGTTTGGTTGGAGGAAATCAAAAGGCATAAGAAGCTGTAAAGTAAACAGTGAGTTTTCCTCCTACTGTGTGCAGAGATCTCCTTTCAAACCAGATCCTTCCTTTCACAGATAGCACATGTCCCCATACACACACTAATGCGGGGCTGAATTTTGGGGGATCTCCATGGTTGCCTTATTTTTTATGGAATTTCTTTAGTGAATGTAAATTACATTAAACATTTAACATATCTCTGTGCTAGGGGTGCTTGGGTGGCTCAGTCAGTTGAGTATTTTGGTTCAGGTCATGATCTTATTGTGAGTTCAAGCCCCATGCTGGGCTCTGCACTGGCTATACAGACCCTACTGGGGATTCTCTATCTCACTCTCTCACTGACCCTCCCCCCTGCTTGATCTCACTCTGTCTTTCAAAAATAAATAAACATAAAAAAAAAAAATCTGTGTGCTGCCAGTAGAACATCAGCAAGGCAGTCCTTGGGTGATTTCTTTCATTCATGCCCTTGGCTTTCCTCACCTCCATCTGTAATCTCCCAGGCTGCTACCTCTGACCCTGCTCTGTTCCTTGAGCTTGCATTTGGATTCTAGCCACATGCCTCCACCCGGAGTGGGCATCCCAAACACAGGTGCCCATGGAATTGGTCACTTTCCCCCAAACCTACTCCTCTTCACCTCTTCCCAGGCTCCAGCTTTTCCCACTCAGCCCCACTAGGAATGCATGTTCTTCTCCCCTGGCCAGTTGATTACAGTCACTTGAACCTCTGGAAAGTCCCTTTCTCTTCCTCATCTTTCCACTGCCCTTGATTTCACCATCACGCTCACTGGGAAGCAGATACACATACAGCATTTACTCCATGCCAGGCACTGTCATAAGTGTTTTACACATGTAAATCCATTTCACTCCTCCAACAACCTTACAGGCGACATGTTATTATCCTCCTTTTATAAATGAAAAA
>NC_043712.1:23450713-23452079 GCF_006229205.1 Suricata suricatta | reverse complement strand
ATACTATTTATGAAATACTTACCTACGTTTTCTCCTCAATCTTCAGAAAAGCAACAGGAAGTAAGGACAGGGAGCCACCATTTTCCAAACGAAGGGCCAGACGTTAAATGAGGTTAAATGACTTTCTGAAGACCGCCCAACTGGCCTGAGCTGTTGATCTGTGTAGCCTATGATCTCCTCACTGCCTCTCCACTGATACTCCATGCCCCACACTGCTGGCCAAGGTATTCGTTCTCAAATTTGGCTGCACACTGGAACCACCTGGGAAACTTAAAAATTAACACTAATACCTGATCCCACCTGCAGAGATTTTGATTTAATTGGTCTAAAGTAAAGCCTGGGCATGAGGATATGTTTTTTCTCACTCTATCTCTTCATTTTCAATTAAATTTTTTATTGTGAGATAACTGTAGATTCATGTGCAGTTGCGAACAATAATATAGAGAGATCCCATGTACCTTTGAGCCAACTTCTGCCAATAGTAACACGTTGCAGAACTGTAGTACAATATCCACAAACATAATACTGGCATTTGTATGGTCACTGTACAGAAGAGTCTCACCCCCACAAGGATCTCTTGAATTTTCCTTTTACAGCCCACCCAACTCCCTTGACCCACCTATCCCCAACCTCTGTCGTAATCACTAATCTGTTCTCCATTCCTGCCATTTTCTCATTTTGAGAATGTCAATCATATGGAACCTGCAGTATATAACCATTTCCGATTGGCTTTTTTTCACTCAGCAAAACTCCCTGGAGATTCATCCCAAGTTGTTTCATGTTTGAATAGTTTTTTTTTTTTAATTATATTCCATGGTATAGATGTGTCAGTTTACTTCTTAACCATTGGAAGACATCTGAGTCATCTCTGGTTTCTATTATGAATAGAGCTGTTACGAACATTTGTGTACGGTTTTTGTGTGAAGGTGAGTTTGTGTATTATTGAGATAAATGCCAAAGGCACAGCTGCTTGGTGGTTTGACACTTGCATGTTTAGTTTTTTTGGTTTTTGGGGTTTTTTTTTAATATAACACAATTTATTTTTTTAACATATGCAATTATTTTCCATCATTTACAATACAGTAGTTGCAATGACACTCCAAACAGAAAAGCAAAGTAAAAAATCAAAACACCCACTTCTGTTTCATGTAATTAGACTTACACAGAGATTAGAAGGTTAGGTACCAACTAGTTAATCACCTAAGTTCACAGCTATCTGAAGTGGCAATTGTTATATAGCAGCTTATCTATGATACATTCAAGATACATGATACAATTTATTACTTGCTCATAAGCTACAACACAGCCTGCTTAATACCTTTCCTTAAATTCCACCTCTATACTACAATATGCTTGAGGTCCATGC
>NC_043712.1:23445799-23450613 GCF_006229205.1 Suricata suricatta | reverse complement strand
AGTTGATTCTTTGATGCTTGTCTCAACCCCAGCAATTAATTTTATGACAAGTTTTTTAAATTCTTGATCTGGTATGTTGTCTAGATCTGCCTTGAGCAGTTCTGTGGCTGTGACTTCCTCCTGGAGGTTCTTCAGGGGAGAGTTCCTTCATTTTGTCATTTTTGCTCTTTTTCTGTCTCTTGTCACCTTTAGAGAGCTCGTTGAGCACTGCTTGCTGTGCCTTTGAATATTTTATTTCCCTACTCAGCAGTATTTGGGTCTCGCTGTCATGCACACTTTGGCTTGTTTCTTGGTGTAGCCCTAAGAAGGAAAACAGACAAACACAGAGGGAACAGTAACACACAAACCCACAGACAAATCAAACAAACAAACACATTAAAAGGGGGAAACAAAGTAAAGAGAATGGGGAGGAAAGAGATGAAAAGAGGAGAAGAAAAGAAAAAGAAAAAGAGAAAAATTAAAAAAAAATAAGGTGGGGGGTGCAGAGACTATAAAGGACAGTGGACAGTCTAAAAGTGTATGACCAGTTGAGGGGAAAGGTAGGGATGAGATATAGGAGAATATATCTGGATTGCAAGAAGGTAAGAAAAAAAAAAAAGAAAAAGGGAGAAAGGAGAAAGGAAAATAAGGAGTAAAATTTTTTTTAATTTAAGTAAAAAAAGGAATAATAATAAAAAATACATACAGAATAAGGTGAAAAGAAAAAAATGAAGAAAAAAAAGAAAAAAATTATTTAAAAAAGCAAAAAAAAACCCTACCTAAAAAAACCCAGCAGCTCCCCCTTGTGGATAGGCGTGGTTTGATGTGGTAGGTCTGGGAGGCTGCTCTCATAGGCTCCGCCTTGGTGTTTGCGGAGATTGGATAGGCAGCACGCCAAGTTCCGCTGAACTACGAACTGTAGGCCACTCTAATGAGTCCAATCTCCTTTTGCTGCGGTTGAGCCAAGTTGTATTTTCCAGGCCTGCCTCGGTTCAAAATTCCAGTCCATGCACTCTTTATGCTACCACAGATGAGATGTTTTTGTTTTGGTTGCTGGCTTCTTAGGGGGAGGAATTGGTTTGTCTTGACTCAGGCTGGGATTTCAGCTGCCCCTGCCTGAGGCGAGATGCGCAGCAGGAGGTGAAGTATGTGCGCAGACCCAACCCCCAGTGGGGATTGCGTTAGCGTTGGGGGATGAATGAGGGCATAGCATTTGCCTGAGGCGGCGCCAGGAGCTGCTGGAAATGAGCTGGGAGCTCCTGAAGCCTGCATGCACACCCAGGTCTCCACTGCCGCCAATTCTCTCCTGGGATCACGCAGAGGTGGGGGCTATTTTTTTTCCCCGTTGGCACCTGGGATTCAGGTTTCGCGCGGCCAATGCTGGGGGCAAGATGCACTGTGAAAATGAGGTGTGTGCTCCCACTCCCAAAACTGAGGTCGAAGTGAGCACCCCTATCACCGCCATGGCAGCGGTCGCCGACTCCTCGCCAAGATGGTGCCGGGCTGGAAGCTGTTCCTTCCCTTGCGCCACCTGGGTTCGGGATTTAGGCTACCCAGCAGTTATCTATGGAGTGAGCTTCTCTCTCCAAGCGCGGTTAAGCATTCTTTACCTCTTCCCTAGAGACAGTACTATGAGCGTGTTCAGTCTCTCTGTCTCTTCCCTTTGTCTCTCGGGCTCCGCGCGCTTGCCCCGCATTGGGTGGGGGCTCCCACCTCCCCTGCCCATCTCAGGCTGGCCCGTTTTCCAATCTCCCCAGTTCACACTCACTCAGGTATCCTTCAGGTTCTCTTCCTTCTGGAGTCCGTATTTTCTCCTTCTGCTCTTGCAGATGAGAGTAATGTCCTTCTCAGTTCAATCGACGGGACAGACGAAGTTTACAGAGCTCCCTTCCTCTCCGCCATCTTGGGTCCTCCGCATGTTTAGTTTTATAAGAACCTGCCCAACGATTTTCTGGAGCGTACCATTTACATTCCCCTCAGCAATGAATGAGCAATCAAGTTTCTCACCCTCACCGGCTTTGACATTGACCCAATTTTTCTTTTTCTTTTCCTTTTTTTAATGTTTTTACTTATTTTTGAGAGAGAGAGACAAAGACAACATGAGCAGGGGAGGGGTAGAGAGGGAGGGAGACACAGAATCTGAAGACAGGCTCCAGGCTCTGAGTTGTCAGCACAGAGCCTGATGCGGGGCTTGAACCCACGAACCGTGAGATCATGACCTGAGCCTAAGTTGGACGCTCAACCGACTGAGCCACCCAGGCACGCCGACCCAATTTTTACTTAAAAGCCAATCTGACAGATGTGTGCTAGTTCTTCTTGTGATTTTTAATTTGCATATATTTCCCTAATGGCTAGTGATGTTGAATATTTTTTCATGTGTTCATCTACCAATTGTATATCATTTTTAGTGAAATATCTGTTCATGCCTTATGTCTATTTTTTAATTAGATTGTTTTTAACTATTCAGTTTTGAGAAATCTTTATATATTCTAGATACTAGTCCTTTGCTGGATATATGGTTTGCAAATACTTTCTCCTGGCCTACAGATTGTCTTTTGTTTTATTTTTTTAATTAATAAATTATTTTTTAATTCAGTTATTTTTAAACAGGTTTAGATTTATAGAAAAATGAGCAGAAAGCACAGAAAGTTTCCACATATCACCCCCATCCACCCATACCTATTCTCTATTATTACATTTTGCATTTAGAGTGGCATATTTCTTATAATTAATGAGCCAATACTGACACATTAGATTTCACTAAATCCATAGTTTTTATTGCTGAATAATGTTCCATTGTAGAGATGCACCACCATTTATTTATTAGCCTATCTAAGTTCCTTCCAGTTTGGGGTAATTATGAATAGAGTGGCTGTATTTGTGTGTAGGTTTTTATGTGGAGATAAATTTTAAATTCAATTGGATAAATATCTAGGAGTATGATTGTTAGATCATACGATAAGAATATGTTTAGCTTGGTAAACAACAATAACAACAACAACAACATAAACCCCAGCCAAATGGCTTTTCAAAGTGAATGCACCATTTTGTACCTTTTATATCATGCTGAATATCATTTCATATGCTTATTTCCACCTGTGTATCTTCTTTGATGAAGGGTTCATTTAGATCTTTTGCCTGTTTTTAATTGGGTTGTTTTCTGATTGTTGTGTTTTAAGAGATTTTTGGATACACATCCTTTAGCAGATAAATGTTTTGCAAATATTTTCTCCCATTCTGAGCCCTTTAATTCTCTTAATTTCTTTCACAGAGCAGAAGTTTTTCATTTTTATACAGTTATCAATTCAATTTCTCTCATGGATCATGTCAGTGTTGTATCCGAAATTCCATTACTGAGCTGAAGGTCACCTAGCTTTTCTCCTACGTTGTCTTCTAGAAGTTCTATAAGTTTGTGTCCTATATTTAGGTCTATGATCCATTTTGAGTTAAATTTTATGGAAGGAAAAGTCTGTGTCTAGATCCTTTTTTATTTTCTTTCTTTCTTTCTTTCTTTTTCTTTTTCTTTTTTTTTTTTTTTTTTGCAAAAAGATTTCCAATTGTTCCAGCTACATTTATTAAAAAGGTTATCCTTTCTCTATTGAATTGCCTTTATTCTTTTGTCAACAATTGCCGGTATTTGTATGGATCTATTCTGGAGCTCTCTGTATTGTTTCCATTGGCCTATCTGTCTATTCCTTCACCAACACCACACTGTCTTGATTATAAGTAAGTCTTTGAGTCAGATAGTGTTGGTCTTCAAACCATCTTTTCTTCTTCTTCGTTGTGGTGGTGGCTATTTTGAAACTATTGTTTTTCCATATAAACTTTAGAATCAGCTTGGCAATATCCACAAATCGCTTACCTCCAAGTGGAGGCGGAAGATTAGCTCCTCATGGCGTCAAATGATCACCAGGGGAGGAGGAGGAGGGGGCGGGGGAAGGGCCAGTGAGCCCCACCTCTCATCACTGTATTCCACCTCACTGCTGCTGGTGGGGCTGAAGGGAGACTTAACATTGGATCCGGGACACTACCCCGCTGGGGGAGTCGGAGCATGTCACTCACAGGAGGGGACCAGAGGGGGAGTGGGAGATCAACTCCTCATTTAGCCCCACTGAAACCCATTCCAAGTGTTTCCTTAGACTCTGTGTCTACTTGGCATCTATTCATCACAGCGCCAATTACATTAACTATATTTTCTTTAGAGATATTGCAAAGTTCTGGAAAGGAAGAACAAAAAGTCAAGACCTAGCAAGTAGAAATTAAGAAGCCTTGGAGCAGTAAGTACAGCATACCTTTCCCCGGGTGCCTGCTCCATGCCAGATGCAAGCCTGCGCCAGGACTCAGGGATGGAAGACACATTCTGTCTTCCTGCCAAATTTTGCGGACAAAGGAGGGCAAGATCTGCAAGGGCCACAGCAGCGCAAAGGGGGTGCAGGGAAGAAGCGCCCTGCCTGGGCGTGTCAGGGAATCCCTTCCAGAGAGGTGCACATTGGGCTGAGCCTTTGAGGAAGACTAGAGCTTAGATAGGTAACAAGGAACATTATGACCCAAAGGAGCAGCATCTCAGGCACCCAGAACCTTGGCTTCTCCCACCCTGTGCACCGGCTCCCGAATCTTCTGAGCGTTGTGCTTTGTGTGGCCCCGCTCGCTGTTGACCAGCTTCTTTACCAGGACTGGGGGAAGCTCTCACCGATTCACTGGGGCCTCCCCAGATCTACCCATTCAGTCCACTGGTCCACACCAGTTTTGTTGTTTGTTTTTTTCTGGGAACTCGCTCCCTGGATGATTCTGCTGCCCACCCCGTCTCATGCACTCTCCTGCTCCCTGCTTTAAGC
>NC_043712.1:23417794-23445699 GCF_006229205.1 Suricata suricatta | reverse complement strand
GGGGAAAACAAGAATTTTCTCAAGAGATTGTTGTAGAGAATTCGCAGCTTGAGTATTCAAAGCATGTGACAGGCAAGAAGCTTCCTCCTGGAGGGATGCCCAGCCCTGATGTATCAGATCCTAAACAGTTCTCAGAATTTGCTAGAAAGAAGCCCCCCCAAAAAAAGAAATATGATGCTCCAGAAAGAATTGTTTGTCCTCAGAGTGGGTGCACAAAGAAGTTAAGGAATAGAGCTTCCCTGAGAAAGCATCTCCTTGTTCATGCTCCCCGAGATCATGTATGTGCAGAATGTGGGAAAGCATTCAGTGAGAAAGCAAAACTAAAATAACATTTTCTGGTTCATACTGGAGAGGCCATTTCGGTGCACTTTTGAAGGGTGCGGAAAACGCTTTTCCCTGGACTACAATCTGCGTACCCATGTACACATCCATACTGGGGAGAAACGTTTTGTGTGTCCCTTTGAAAGCTGTCACAAGAGGCTTGTCCAGTCAAATAATATGAAAGTTCACATCTTAACTCATACAAAAACCAACAATAATCAGTGAAAGAGAAGATGGAAATAATCCTCAAACAGAATCAGCATATTAACAAAACAGTGATTTGGGGACAAATGTACCTTATTACTGTCTCCAGGAAAGAACTTTTTCAAGCAATTGCAGCCCTGCATGGTATATATATATTTTTTAATGTTACTACAATGCTCTATAACTTAGGATACCATTTTAGAACATTTTAGAGCATTTGTTAAGTGCTCTAAACTTCCAACAATGTATCTCCAACAGGAAGGTCAGTAATGAATTTACTTCAAAAGCATAATCCTTAATACACTATGAATTGGATTACTGGATATGGGACTTATTTTCACATGCTATAAATATGAAATTAACTTTGTTTTTAAAGTGTGTAGTTTCCAATTGTTTAGCTTTTGCCTTTTAGGAACAGACTTCATGCTACATGTAATAATCCTAGAGAATGAAAATTTTGCTGTAGATTGTCAATAAGTAGAGGAGTCCATTTTTAAAACTTAAATACATATTTTAATCTTTTTTTTTATCATTGTATGAAACTATCCTGAAATCTTAGTTAAATTTGAATGGTTCTTTAATAGTGCTAATTCATTTGAGTCCATTTTAGATATTTTAAAAGGAAAATCAAAGAAGAGTGCATTGAAAAGAGATGATACCAGGGGCACCTGGATGACTCAGTTGGTTCAGCGTCCGACTTCGGCTCAAGTCATGATCTCACAGCTTGTGAGTTTGAGCCCTCTGTCGGGCTCTGTGCTGACAGCTCGAGCCTGGATCCTGCTTCAGCTTCTGTGTCTCTCTCCCTTTCTGCCCCTCCCCTGCTCATGCTCTGTCTCTCAAAAATAAATAAACATTTTAAAATTTTTAAAAAAGAAAAAAAAACCCACCTAATATCAAGTAGAACATCATTAATAGTTTGTATTATAATAAAGTTAATTGCTTAAACCCATCTTCTGCAGATAAGTCTTGGAGCAGACTTGGTAATAAACCCTAGGGGAAAAGAGATCAGGCTGTCCAGACAGGAAGTGAGGAGGACGGGCCGCTTGCCACGTCTGAATAGTAGCATTTCACTACATGATGTCCCTCAATACTTGCTTCTTTCTGTCTCTGGCAACCTCAGGCATTCTTAACTTTTATACCTCAAGGGGAATATGAAATTACATCATGTTTGTTGTTCATTATTTGAAATCAATTTTTAAGTCAATCTTTTTTCTTGGTTAAAGAAATCGGTAATTTGCAGGAAGGTAGGAGACAAAAAGCAAAGAGGCATTTTGGAATCACAAGACTTTGATTTAGAACAAGACTGATTTACCAGGCCTCCAAACTGGGACAAGATGTTTAGCCTCACCAGGCTATAGTGTCCTCATTTGTAAAATGAGGAAAATACTCGTAGCTTCCCCCTCACAGACTGAGAGTAAGTCATTTCAGCAGGAATGTGCTAAGCATCCACCTTGTGCCGTGCCCTGCACTGGGCTGCAGAAAACGCGGATGAGGCAGTCAAAGTTCCTGCCTTTAAGGAGCTCCAACTTCAACCTCAGGGACAAATATCTAAACCAGAGAATACAGCACCACGGCCAGTAGACACTCAGGTTTCTGCACTGCAGCCTTACTGTGTTATCTGACACACGCTAAAATCCTGATAAAAGTTCTTCATGTGTAGTAGCCTTTTTGTTGGGAAATAAATGAACTGTTATTAAAATTTCAATTATAAGAGCCCTCTCCAATCCTAGCCCCTCCTCTACACAAAGTGCCCTGGAGGAATACCACTGTTGAGAAGGAAACAGGCGGAAGGCTCCCAGTTGCTGGTGGCCGATACACACACTGAGGAGTCAGGAGGCTGAATGCATCGGCTCAGGGAAACAACGTCTGACAGTAGAGGGCGCTCTAGGCTGTTTCATTCTGAGGTCACTACCATCAGGACACCAGCTACTGAGTTCCGTGCTCCCTGGTGGGTTGGCTTTAGGTTGGCTTCCTGGTAACAAACGTTGCCGAAGCAGTTCTAGGTCATACCAATCCCATGTCAACCTTCCCAGCGAAAGGCCTGTGCCTTGGCTCCGACACACTGAGGTCACATGCTCACTCCTGGCCCACTGTAGTGGCCAGGCAGATGGCGGCTCTGACTGGCTTAGCCCCTTGGCTGTGGAGAGGAAGTTAGCCTGGGGGGCCGCATGTGATGCCCATGCAGAAACTGGAAGTTGTGGGGAAGGTTTGAGGGGGAAGTGGAGGCATCAACTATCGATTCCACAAATATGGCTTGTCCTCTGGGGGAGGAACAAGGGGACGCAGGCCAAGTTCATGACCTCTTCTTCACACACACTCCTCTTTCCTGTACCAGCAATGCCTCTTCAGTGTTTTACCTGTGAACTTCACACTTAGAGGCTGACCATCTCAGACCATTAGTTCCTATCCTCTCCCCCATCCCACTGTGTCCACAAACTTCACTTTTAGGTCTCCCCTACTTGGTATTTCCAAGTCCCAAAACTCTACCTGTTCTGCAGGACAGAAAAGTCACCTTCCTTCAGTGGGAGCCCCTTGCAAGCTTCAGACGGGCAACCTTCCTGTCCTGCATCCGCTTTCCTTCTTCTAGAATCCGGAAGACATCTCTGACCTCTTGCGTTGCCCCCTACCATCCTCATCTGCAGCGGGATTCTACATCTGTATTCTTCCACTGTCATGTAGTCTACAGAGGGAGAGGAGATAAACGCACGTGGTTGGTCATTTTAGGCGGAAAGTCACTGACCCATATTTTTCCACCAAAATTAAATCTGTTGTGTCTGTGATTGACTTGAATAAATTCATGTCAAGAATTAAGTGATTAGTGGGGCGCCTGGGTGGCTCAGTCGGTTAAGCCTCCGGCTTCGGCTCAGGTCAGATCTCACGTTCGTGGGTTCAAGCCCCGCGTCGGGCTCTGTGCTAACAGCTAGCTCAGAGCCTGGAGCCTGCTTCCAGTTCTGTGTCTCCTTCTCTCTCTGCGCCTCCCCCTCTCATGCTCTGTCTCCCTCTGTCTTAAAAATAAATAAAACATTAAAAAAAAAAAAAGAATTAAGTGATTAGTGTTTTTACAGTCTCTGGCACACAGGGATGACTCTGGAGGGGATAACCAGGCAGCAAGGGCAGTGAAGCTGTCATTGGAGACAGAAGTTGCTGAGGGTGTGGGAAGCGAGGAGAAGATGGGGGTCAGGGACTAGACACAGGTGTCTTCAAGACCAAACTGTGGGGGCGCCTGGGTGGCTCCACCAGCTAAGCATCTGACTTTGGCTCAGATCATGATCTCACGGTTCGTGGATTCGAGCCCCGCATCAGGCTCTGTGCTGACAGCTAGCTCAGAGCCTGGAGCCTGTCTTCAGATTCTGTGTCTCCCTCTCTCTGACCCCATCCTTGCTTGGGCTGTCTCTCGCTCAAAAATAAATAAAACATTAAAAAAAAAAAAGACCAAAATGTGGAAGAGGGTGCTAGCTTCCTGCCTGTGACTTGGGGCATGTCACTTTCCTCTCTGTTTCCTTGTCTGTATCTCATCAGGATTTTAGGATTAGTTTTATCAAAGGTTCTTGGGGTGCAAGCAGTGAAAATGAATGCTGGCTAATTAAGCAAAAGATGTTGCAGCCGCTGGCATGTGTGAAGAGATCAGGGTGGTAGAGACTTGGGCAACCTGAAGAATGTGAGCCCCAGGGAGAGAATTCACATTCAGGAAACCGTGCATGTACTGTGCCTGCCAAACAAAATGCGCCTAATGGCACCATCAACCTCCAGGCCCCCAGGCTGCAACTCCTCTCTACAGGAAAGAGCCCGTCCCTGCACAGCACCAAGGTCCTGCCAGCCCCAAGGGACTCAAACCCCAGGCTAGTGACCCAGTTCTGGGCAATGGGGAAGGACTACATGGCAAGGCATTGGGCAATAAAGACCACATCTGGTTCTTCCACAAGTCCACAGCCTCCAGCACAGGCCCAGGACAGACCTCACTGACCACCCAAATCAGGACGCTGCCTAAGGTAAGAGGTGGTTCAGAGAAATTCAGTAACCCATCAGATTACACAGTTCACCAGTGTCTGATCCCACAGATGACAGCAGAAGGCGGCTGGGGAAAGAGGAAGGAGCCACCCTCTTGTAGGTGGACATTCATCCCTCAACTGAAATCTCACAACACTCACCCTCAGTCTCGAAACCACCAAGTGGCCACCGCACCTGGCACTTCTCCATTCAGCTTTCCAACACACCGCGCCTCCACCTTCCCACCCCGGAAACACTGAGCTCAGGCCTATCTCCCTACCGACATGGGTGACCACCAAATCCCCCCCTAGCTGTGTGTGATCCCAGGGGAAGGGCCCCATTCTGGTCATTCTGTCTCCAGCTCTGGGCCCCATCCACAGTAGGTGCTTGCTAAGTGCTTAATGGTTGCTAACCATGAAGAACCATTGCTCGAGACTCCTTCCCACCACCAGCCTCGGCCAATTCATGTTGGAAACCTAATGTCCAAGGTAATGGTATGAGGTGGGGCCTTTGGGAAGTGACTAGGTCCCATCATGAATGGGGTTAGTGCCTTTATAAAAGGCCTCAGAGAGTTCCGTAATTCCTTCCACCACGTGAGAATACAGCAAGATGTGAGCAGTCTGCAACCCCGAAGAGGGCTTTCTCCAGAACACAGCCATGCTGGCACCCTGATCTTGGACTTGGAGCCTCCAGAGTTAAACTTCTCTTGTTGGCAAGCCACCTCGTCTGTGGTAGACATACCCTAAAGTAACCATGTTTGCCTTTCTGGAAACAATCATAACCTAGGTCAGAAGACTTGGGCTAAGCCCTTGACACAGACACCTCCCTCCTGGTCCTGTTTCCCCATGTCTACAGCAGGGAGAGAATCCCATGATTTCTAAAGGGCTTTCTGGTTTTTCTGGATTCAGTGGCTTTGCTCTGTGAGTGCAAAAATAGCTGCAGTTTGGGCTGGGGTTGGTAGGGGGAGGGCCCCTGAGAGGCAGAATGGCCCCTCACAATTAGAAGATGCACACCCATGGGCTATACCCTTGAAAAGGGTAGGCTCTGGGGGGAGGTTAGAGAGCGAGCCTGGGTAGACCAAGCAAGGATGAAGCCGTGCGCAGCAGGGGGAAGATGTGTGACCATCAGGGCTAGAGGGACACCTGGCTAAGCTTACCACCCCCACCTGACTATGGGTCCCAAGCTATCCCCTTAATATGAGCCTTTGTTTGCCTTTGGGCCCATAGGTGAACAAGCAATATGACTGTTGAGCTGGGTTTTGAGCTCCGAGGAGCTAGGAGAAGACACTGGGCTCTGAGATGACATCACCTTCATGATCGGGGTTCAGGGGGATGGGTCAGTGAGTGAGGCACAGCTCCCTGCCCCACTGCCCATCTGCTGCTCCTGACTCAGCAGAGCAGAAGGTGCTGAGATTTCTAAGCCCAAATCCCCACCACCTGCCGTCAGACTAGAGCAAGAAATCCAGAGCAGAAAAGAACCAGTGCATGTTAAAGTTTTTATGTGAAATTCTGTAAATGTGTATAGAGTGGCCAGAGGCCACCTGCCCACCAGGCCTCGCCCATCCGGGCACTGCCACTCAGCACTTGCTGTAGATGGCTGCACTGCCCCGCTCCTCAAACTCTTCCTTGCTGACCCACAGCTGCTGGAAGGCCTGTAGGGAGGCCAGGATGGAGCCGCCGGTCCACACGGAGGTCTTCCTCTCAGGAGCGGCGGCCACTGCAGGGCTGGCCCCGGGGCAGAGGAGGCTCAGCTCCCTCTGGAAGCGCTCGGGGAAGCCATCCAGCATGGTGCAGCCACCACACAGCAGCACGCTGGCGGCCATCTCCTCCTTGAAACCCGCCTCCTGGCAGCGGTCCAGGCAGGCGGCGGTGAGTGCGGGGAGGCTGGGCTGGGTGCTGCCCACCAGGCTGGGCTTGAAGAGCATCTCGGCGCACTGGAAGCGCTCCCGGCCGATGGTGATGAGCTGGCCGTCGGGGAGCTCATAGTCCACACGCACCTCCTCGAGGCCCAGGCCGAGCTCCTGCTCAGGCAGGAGTGCAGAGTAGCAGCACTTCTTCTTGATGTGCTCGATGATGTGCAGGTGGTCGTCCGTGAACTTGTGGCCGGCCTCGTTAAGCAGCTGCAGCAGGTAGTTGGTGAGGTCGCTCCCAGCATAGTCGGCACGTCCCGTCAGGCCCGGCAGCACGTCGCCCTCCGAGATGGGCACCACGTGCGAGACGCCGTGCCCGCTCTCCACCACCAGGCCCGAGGTCTTGCCGTAGGAGTAGATGGACAGCAGTGACTGGGACGTCACATGCATGGCAGGGATGCCGAAGGTCTCGAACAGGAGCTCTGCGTACTTCTCCCGGTTGCTGCTGGGGCTGAGCGGGGGGTCAGAGACCAGCACGGCGTGCTCCTCGGGCAGGATCTTCATGGCCGTGTGGAAGACGTACTCCCAGATGCTCTGTACGCAGTCCCAGTCCACCACGATGCCGTACTTCAGCGGGTTCATCAGCTTCAGGGGCGCCTCGGTGTTGAGCAGCTCGTGGCCCACATAGGTCTCCTTGCGGGTGTCGCCAGCATCGGCGGCCTCGGAGTAGCACTTGCCCACCGTGGAGGAGATGAAGTAGGTGGGTCTCGGCTCCCCTGCATAGCCACACTTACAGTACTGGGAGCCCAGGTCAATGATGAGTGCCTTGAGTTTGCGCACCTGCTTGGGCTTCATCTTCAGCTGAGCAGCTGACCCGGTCTCCTGGATGCCAGCATCAGGACCCGGCAGTGTTCCTGCCTCTCCAAGGTCACCCTGAGCCGTGCCCATGGGCACGGGGTTAGGGCTGCTCCTCGTCGCCATCTTCCTTCTTCGCTCACCCTTCTCACATCCACATCCTAGAGCTCCATGGGGAGAAGTGAGAGGGTCCGCCTCCAGCAGTGCCTTGGCAACCCCCCAGGATTGTGATGTCACTGAGGGCTGGTCCATTCTGGTGGCTCCGGGAGGGGTTGGCCTTGGCCCCCACCACCATCCATCCACCTAACTTAGCTTGGGTCCAAGACAGAACAGGCCACTACAGCCAGCAGTTTTAGAAACCCAAGCACACTGGGGTCTTAGGCTTTTGTGTCCCACCCCTTACATCCCTGCTCCTAATGCCCTGTCCATCGACTGAACACCTTTTTCTCCTCTGCTTCCTGACTTGGAGGGTGGTAAATACTTGAGCCCCTACAGTTAAGCCAGGCGCTGTACCCAGGTACCTCACATACGTTCCTACCCAGAATCCTGGGGTAGGGCAGAACTGAGGAAGTGAAGGCGCAGTATTTAAATGATTTGCCCAACAACTCTTGTCAACGGCTCTTGAAATAGGTGTCTTTTCTCTCAAGTTCACTCAATTTCAGTTCACCAGGTCTTAAAGAGTGTAAGGGCCCCAACAGTACTTTGGTCCCTTTACTCAACATTTATTGGGGTCTGTGGCAGGTCCCGCCCAGTGCAGCCTGCCAGGGACAGATGACTGAACCCTGGCTACGGCAGTGTCCAGTCTAGGTGGGAAGATGACAGGATGGACACAGAGGGGTTTGCAGGTGGAAATCTACTGGGACAACAAAGGTGCAAGAGGGAGGAGTGGTTGCCAGAGGGAGGGAGTAGCAGCTTCTCCAGAGAAGCAATGCTAAGTCGACTGCGAACAGGTATGTGGGTATTTGTCAAGTAGGTAGGAGGAGGGAGGGGAGGGCACCCCAAGCAGAGAGCACAGCCTGAGCAAAGGCTTCGGGTGGGGTGGGAGGGCATGATGGGAACTTGTAATAGTTAAGCGTTTGGAAAAATAGATGGGGCTAGAGAGATCACGGAACCAACTAGATTGGGCCTCAAATGCTAGGAGTAAGAGCTTGGGTTAAATGGAGGACAGTATGCTAAGCCAAATAAGTCAGTCAGAGAAAGGCACATGATTTCACTCAAATGTGGAGTCTAAGAAACAACAGATGAACACAGGGGAAGGAAAAGAGAACTAAGATGAAAACAGAGTGAGGCAAACTGTAATAGACTCAAACACAGTGAACAAACTAAGGGTTGCCGGAGCCCAGGGTAGGGGGATGGGCTAAATGGGTGATGGGCATTAAGGAGGGCACATGTTGGGATGAGTTCTACTCCTAGAACCAATACTACACTGTAAGTTGATGAACTTGAATTTAAATAAATAAATTCAAAAAATAAATGGAGGACCAATGGGGAGCCAGTGAAGACTTAAAGCAGGGGGTGGTCAGATCAGATTTCTGGAAAATTTGAAAAAGACGCATGGTTAGCTGTGCCGTAGAGGGGCAAGACTCTGAGACCTGAAACACCACTGAAGACATTCTTGTAAGACTTGAGGGTGATCTAAGCCAGGCTGTGAGAGTGCGGAAGAGAAGAAGTAGGTTCTACAGAAGTTTAGAAGGTAGAATCGCATCTACTTGGTTTGTTCTCCAATTACCCCCAATTCAACCCAAGCTCTTACTCTAGCATTTGAGGCCTTCTCTCATTACTCCTGTGACATTTCTAACATCAAACACTGCATTTATGTCAGGTGATCAGACTAGACTGGGGAGTGAGGGAGAGGGATGAATCCCTCACCTCCATCAAGGCAAAGGACACAGTGTCTGTCATGCACAACAGACAAATTCATTAGGTTTCCATAGGGCCCTCCATCCCAAACTCTCTTCCCTCAAAAAAAAACTCCTTCAGGTGATTCATAAGAAACACTGTGCTTTGGCTTAAAAAAAATTTTTTTTAATGCTTATTTATTTTGAGGGAGAGAGAGACAGTGCAGGGGAGGGGCAGAGAGAGAGGGAGACCCAGAATCTGAAGCAGGGTCCCGGATCTGAGCTGTCAGCACAGAGGCGGAGGCGGGGCTCCAACCCACAAACCGTGAGATCACGACCTGAACCAAAGACAGACACTTAACCAACTGAGCCACCCAGGCGCCCCCAGCATTTCCTTTACTAGATTCTTTCTTCCCTATCATAGCTGTTAAAAATTACAGGGGCCCAGTTCACCTTTCTTTTAAAAATTAAAGGTGTGTGGAGTCCCAAAAACCAGAGCAAGCATACCACCTCATGGAGAAATGTGTTTCTTGCTCTCATTTTCCCAGTTATCTTTTTCCACTACAGGAGGGCCTCGGGGTTGCTTTCGAGAAGGGTTACCTCCTGGTTTTCTAGCCTTGGGCCAGAGGAGCAAATGTAGGGTGTGATTCCATGTGAAAATGTAGCCCAAGATAGTCTGAGCAATATAGGGGGTCTCTAACCTTGAGGAATCTCACCAGAGACCCCAGGGAGCCTACAAGTACCTTAGATGGCTAGTGACCAGCACAGGGGCTTGTGCATGCGAGGCACTGAAGGTTTTGGGTGCAGTGTGCCAACAGTCTCCATATTCTCCCATCATCAATACCATTAACTGTGTCCTGACCTCGAGAGAAGGAACACAAGGTGGCGGGACGGGGCGGGGGGGGGGGGGAGTGAATACACAGAAACTAAGGGAAAAGGATTTCACTTACAAAAGAGCATTCGAGCATTCAAAATCCTGAGAGGTGAAGTAAAAGGAGTGAAAAATGTCCAGCAACTTTAGCCTGAAGGATGTGGGGTGGACTCTGAGAGTCTTGTGCTCTTGGGCTTTACAAACGACACGACAACCGGCTTTAAGCCAGCCTCGCGCCTCTCCCATCCACAATGAAAGAAGGAGCTAAGAAAGGGCAGGGCTGTGGGGGAGGAGCGTGTGAAACAGTCTGTCAGACTGAGGAGTCTCAGTGAGGTAGGAAGCAAAGGTCAGGTGACAGGGTGAATAATGGCCCTCCAAAGATGTCCACATCTTAATCCCTGGAATTTGTAAACATTAGCTTTCATGGCAGAGGGACTTTGCAGACAGGAGTTAAGGAATTTGAGATAGAGAGATTACCCTGCACCATCTGGCTGGGTGTAGAGCAATCATTACAAGGGTTTTCATAGGCAGAAAAGAGAGTCAGGTCAAAAAAGATGTGACAACAGAAGCAGCAGTCAGAGAGGTCTTTGAAGATGAAGGGGCCACAAGCCAAGGAATGCAGGTGGCCTCTAGGAGCTGGGAAAGGCAGGGAAAAGATTATTGCCTAGGGCTTCGGGAAGGAATGCAGCCACACTGATGACTTGATTTTAGCTGAGACTGATTGTGGACTTCTGAACTCCAGAACTATAGATAATAAATTTGTGTTTAGCTGCTAAATTTGTGGAAATTTGTTACAGTAGTCATAGGAAACTATGCGCACATGCTCTTGGAGGAATCCAGGGCATTGAAAATGTGCTAAGCAGGGGCACCTCGGTGGCTCAGTCAGTTGAGCGTCCAACTTCAGCTCAGATCATGATCTCGCAGCCTGTGAGTTCAAGCCCCACATCAGAGACTGACAGCTCAGAGCCTGGAGCCTGCTTCTGATTTTGTGTATCCCTCTCTGCTCCTTCCCCACTCATACTCTGTCTCTGAAAAATGAATAAACCTGAAGAAAAAAAAATTTTTTTAATATTCTAAGCAGCTGCAGATCTTTCAGAATTCAAGAGAAGGGTTGAGAAGGAAAAACAGGTCATTTTAAATTAAATATGCCTTTGGTTACCACATAAACGTTCTTTGACTATGACATCAAATAATCCAAGATGGCCATGCAAACCCGTACTGAACAGCAGAGGCACATAAACAACTTTTCAGGCAGCCAGATGTACAGAAAAGCACTTTCCTATCCCAAATTCAAAGATGCTGAGACTTTGTCTCTGTGAGAACACCTTGACTGCCCCCGTCAGACAGCCACAAGACTGGACTTGGTCCTTTCCTTCTCTCACACCCCTCAAGGAGCCAAAAGCATGCCCGGCAACCTCCTTTAAAAATTGTTTTAAATGTTTTTATTTATTATTGAGACAGAGAGAAACAGAGCATGAGTGGGGCAGGGGCACACAGAATCTGAAGCAGGCTCCAGGCTAAGCTGTCAGCACAGAGCCTGATGTGGGGCTCGAACCCACGAACTCTGAGATCATGACCTGAGCCAAAGTCAGCCGCTTAACCAACTGAGCCACCCAGGTGCCCCCCAGCAACCTCCTTAAAGAAGGCCCACCATTGTACTAACTGCTCTTTTATGAAAAGTGTGGGACTATATAACAAAAAGCACCGACGTGCCCAGCTTCAGAGATGGCATGTGAGATGGTGGCCATGCAGCTTCAGAGACACACTGTGGGTCTCATCAAGGTGTGTCCACACCACACCTCTGGGAAGAAGTCGTGGTCGGGAGAGCTTGACCACTGCTGGCTGGATATCCACAGTGAGCTCTGCACCTAAGAGCCTCAGTGTTATCAGTGCAATTCTGCATGGTCCAATCTCACTGCCAATCTGCATGGAGTATGGGCACAGATATGTGCCTAAAAATAATTCTTCTGCAGGCTGTCCTGAGAAACAAGGGAGACAGAAGTGCTCAGTCACCACAGCAGCAATCAGTCCTGCTAAATAAATCTGGCAGTGTCAAAACTCTCTACTGCTTTCTGGTCTCATGCAGAGTCAGAACCAAAGTCCTAGCAATGGCCCAGGGGGTGGATGTGGGCTGCTCACCCCTCCCACCCCCGTCTCTCACCTCAGTTTTCCTTGCTCTCCCCACTCAGCCACAGGGGTCTGGAGATCCTCTAACTCAGGGGCTGGCCAACTTTCTCTATAAGGGTCTGATAGTAAAAATGTGCACTTTTGCGAGCCATGTAGTCTCTGTGGCAATGAGGCCATTCTGTGGTTGCAGCACAAAAGCAGCCATAGGCAAGATGTAAATGAGCACATGTTTAAATAAAAGTTTATTTACAAAAACAGGCAGGCCCTAGTGTGCTGACCCCTTCTCTCACTCATCAGTCACAGCTGTGCCTCCACCATCGGCACCTGCTGCTCCCGATATACAGGGCGTACACACGGCACCGTCCCGCACCTCCTCCGGTCTTCATTCAAGTGTCATCCTCTCACGGACCCCTGCCCAGGCACATAAACACAGCCACCCTCCCCAATCTCTTTCTCTGCTTTTCTTTTTGCCCTTAACATTTTCTGACATCTGTTTGTTTTGGCTATTGTCTACCTCTCCCCAAACCCCACGGACTAGAACATAAACTCTACCAAGCCAGAGATTATCTTTTTTCTCCCTGGCTGCCCTTTATTCCCAGCTGCCTTGCCATTGCAAGTGATCAATAAATAACTGCTTGGCTAAATCAGGTTTATTACAAAGTCTAGAAAAAGGTTAAGTCACTTCAGAAATACCACCCCAAGTTCACCCTAACATGAGACACAGGTTCCCTGTATCTAGAAAACCCCAGGTTACCAGATTACATCATAATCAGTGATGTCATCACTGGGGAGTTCTCACGTTGCCATCTAATATAGTCTTTCAGTCCTTGGAGCCTGTGGGATCAAGGAACTTTCTGAGAGCAAATGGCTTTTAATAGCACGTGGGCCCCACAGGCAGCAGTCATTGGGGATGGGCCCGCCAAGAGAGCAGGTGAGCAGGCCTCCCCCCAGGCACACATCCTCCAGACTGCCTCCCTGAAGGAGGGCCCGGCGAAGCGCGCGGTGTGGGTCCGCTGTAACCGTTCAGAGCCAGAAAAACCTACTAAATCAACAATGGTTAAGGACAAGCCCAAGGCAGAGGTGACCAAAGCAGTGGTCGTGGACCTTGGCACTGGCTACTGCAAATGTGGCTTTGCTGGGCTGCCAAAGCCCACCCATAACATCTCAACAACAGTGGGCAAGCCCTACATGGAGACGGCTAAAACTGGCGACAATCGCAAGGAGACATTCGTGGGGCGGGAGCTCATCAATCCGGAGGTTCGTCTCAAGCTAGTTAATCCTCTGCGACATGGCATCATCGTGGACTGGGATTCCGTGCAAGACATCTGGGAATATCTCTTCCATCAAGAGATGAAGATCGCCCCAGAGGAGCACGCGGTCTTGGTTTCAGACCCACCCCTGAGCCCACACACCAACAGAGAGAAGTATGCTGAAATGCTGTTTGAAGCCTTCCGCACTCCTGCAATGCACATCGCCTACCAATCCCGCCTGTCCATGTACTCCTATGGAAGGACCTCGGGCCTAGTGGTGGAGGTTGGCCACGGCGTGTCCTACGTGGTCCCCATCTATGAGGGTTATCCTTTGCCCAGCATCACCGGACGGCTGGACTACGCGGGCTCTGACCTGACAGCCTACTTGATGGGCCTCATGAATAACTCGGGGAAATACTTCACTAAGGACCACATAGGCATTGTGGAGGACATTAAGAAGAAATGCTGCTTTGTGGCCCTGGACCCCGTCGAAGAGAAGAAAATCCCTGCCACTGAGCATACAACCCAGTACGTACTGCCTGACGGGAAGCAGATAGAGCTGGGCCAGGAAAGGTTCCTCTGTGCAGAGATGTTCTTTAAGCCTTCCCTGATCCAGTCCATGCAGCTGGGGCTTCACACCCAGACAGTGTCCTGCCTCAACAAGTGTGACGTTGCCCTCAAACGAGATCTCATGGGGAACATCCTGCTTTGTGGGGGGAGCACGATGCTCAGCGGATTCCCTAACCGGCTGCAGAAGGAGCTGAGCAGCATGTGTCCCAATGACAGCCCCCAGGTAAACGTGTTGCCCGAGAGAGACACTGCAGTGTGGACGGGCGGCTCTATCCTGGCATCGCTTCAGGGCTTCCAACCACTGTGGGTCCACCGCTTTGAGTACGAGGAACATGGGCCTTTCTTCCTCTACAGACGGTGCTTCTGAGCTCTGACGAAGCCTGGCTGCCACGCATCTGCTCTGCTGGGTAGCGCCCACCCTACACACGGGGAGCTGAGCCCGCACGTTTGCTCCTGTGGTATTAAACAATCCTCACGTTCCCTCCACAGTGTTTCTCTAGTTCATGACTTAATAAGAACAACTTCACAATATGCAGCGTGTGCCTTAAAAATACACATTTGTCACACAAAAGTGGGAGGGGTGGTGACATAACACAGACATGTATCACGTGCGGCCTGCTTAAACGCTCCTGGGAGACAACTAGCTCTAACATTATTCTGTCCCTTTTAGGAACTATCGGATTGTTAAATCTGCACAGAAGGGGAGTGTGATGAAGATGGAGGAGAGAGTAAATGCTGTTAGGGCACGTAAACAGTTCTGATAAACACCGACAGGAAGTAAGCTCCAACGGCTCAGCCTCCCACAGAGGAGCAGAGTACATTCCGTGCTCCATGGAGGCTTGTAAAGAGCTGAGGATGTCTGATCCCTGCACTAACTGTACTTTCTGTTCGGACTGTCAATTATGTCTCAATACCAGTTCGTAGCAAGCCCTCATGATGGCTGGTTGCTGAAACCTGGCAGATTATGAGGTATAGGTATGTGTCTGAAGGGGACAACTATTCAGCTGCTCACTTCCTACTAGACTGGACTCCCCTTCAAACTGTAGGATATACAGTTAGAATCTGGGATGGGTGCAGGACAGAGGCTGCCAGTTCTGAGGCTGACGATGAGGGTTTGTAGGAACCTTCCCTATGCTGGTCATTCTAACACAACTAAGGAGCCAGAAGGAAAACAAAGTCCTTCAAGACCAGAGAAGCCGTTCCAGGGCCCAGCCATGTTCTGTGGTAGTCCTGCGGGGTGGGCCAGCTTGCAAATGGAACACAGAGTTTTTAGGACCATCTCCAATACATTCTCCACCTTGTCTAAACCTCAACATCTGAATACTGGCAGGGAGCAACATCAAATAGTGGCCAAGAAATGGGCTTTGAACTCTGATTTTAAAACTGTATTTCACTACCACCTAATACCTACTTACCTATAAAATTGAATTCAAATACCTACTTCATACAGCTGATGTGCAGAACAGAGATAAACACTCAAATACTAGAACTTGGCCCCTGAAAGGTGATCACAGAGCTAGCCAGAATTACCCCGTAGACTTCTACCTCTTATACAGGAGCCCCAAAGTCTTAGCCATGATTCTTAGTCATATGTACACCCAAAAGCACACATTCAAGCACTCACAGGAGAGGTACGACATCCCTACAATCCCCAGGGGAAAGCCCTACAGAGCCATCTTCATAGTATCTGCCTTGAAAGACCTAAATGCCCGACCCCAGATCCAGGCACAGCTGACTGGCACCCGTGAGCTGGAGTAGAGAAGTAAAGACAACAGAGCAGGGCATGTGGAGTTCCTACAGTTGAGCAAGGATGAATAAACCTTATCCTGAAGCATCAGAGGATCACCTAGAAGTAGGGTACCTTGACTTGAGAGATAGGTTTAAGGTCTATAACAACCTCAGTTTCTGCTCAAACCACTCTCAACATTCCATAACACTCACTATGGGGCAGATTGAAATTTAATTCCTAACCTTTGGTTCTCTTTGGCAGGGGTGGTAAAACCTATGGGCCCCTCCTAGGAGTATTTGTTTTTTGGGCGATGGAGTATCTGCGTGCAAGTGAGGAAGAGGCAGAGGGAGACGGGGAGGGGGAGAGAGGGAGAGAGAGGGAGAGAGGGAGGGAGGGAGAGAGAGAGAGAGAGAGAGAGAGAGAGAGAGCGCGCATGAGAAAGTGGGGGGGATGGAGAGAAAGAGACAGACAGACAGAATCTTAAGCAGACTCCATGTGAGATCATGACAGGAGCCAAAATCAAGAGTCAGATGTCCAACCGACTGAGTCATCCAGGCATTTTTTATATATTTTAAAATGTATAAAATGGGATTACAGAGAAAACTAAACTAAATCCCTTAAGTATCTCTGATCCCCAAGTCAAGGATCCCCAAAAAGGTGAGTCTTGACGAAGGAGAGGCATGGGAGGTGGCTCTAGAGACAATCTTCAGGCCATGGTAGGCCTAGTGTTCTGCTGCACTTTAAAATAAAAACATACAAGGGGCATCTGGATGGCTGAGTCTGGATGGCTTAAGCGTCCAAATCTTGATTTCGGCTCAGGTTATGATCTCATGGTTCGTGAGATCGAGCCTCGAGTCAGGCTCCACAGTGACAGCACAGAACCTGCTTGGGATTCTCTCTCTTCTCCTTCCCCCTCCCCATCTCATTTCAAAATAAATAAAAACTAAATAAAATGACAAAATAACAAAAAAAGGAAAAATACCAATATAAATCTGAACTACGTATCTTTTCAAAACAATTTTTTGAATTCGCACTTGATCCCTACACGATTCCCCTTGTAGAAAAGAAAGCCATCCTCATACACACACAATACCTAGAGAGAGAAATATGAATAATTTTGTTAAGTATATGAAAATCATCTTAGTCTAGTAGATTTCAACTGGGGGCAATTTTGACCCCCAGGGGATACTTGGCAATGTCTAAAAATACTTTTGGTTATCAGGAGTGGGGGAGGGGGATATAGTGTTGGTATCAGGGGGGATAGAGGCCAGAGATATTGCTAAACATCCTATAATACACAGGATAGCTCACTCCAACAAAGAATGGTATGACCCAAATGTCAATATTGTGTTAAGGTACACAGTAGTGCTAATGGGTACACAGGGTTGGAGGAAAGCAAGATTCAGTGAGATTAAACGTCTCTGGGGTGGGGGGGAGGGAAAAATGGGTGATGGGCACTAAGGAGGGCACTTGTTGGGATGAGCACTGGGTGTGTAAGTGAGCGATGAACCATGGAACTCTACCCCAAAAACCAAGAACACACTTTCCACACTGTGTATTAGCCAATTTGATAATAAATTAAAAATTTTTTAAAAGTCTTTGTCCAAGGACACTAAGGGTGGACCCATGGCCTTATTCTTTCCTGTATACCAGAAGAACATCTGTTGGTCTCAAAATTTGGGAGACTTTAGAGCCAGTAAGATTAACGGTGGAGTAGGCATGATGCACAGACGAGGGCTTAGGCAGCACAGAAAGCGCAGAAATTAAAAGCAGGTCTTCAGTGTCCCCAGATGTCACCTTATTACCTTTGACTTGTCTACAGCATCGGAGATCAATGGTTACCTAGCTTACATGTTCAGGTTCCTCACCTCAGTTACTAATAAATACAACAGACAACAAGGACAACCAGAAACTTCCAAGGGCTTGTCCAGGTGAAATGTCTAGTGAAGCACAAATTTATAGGCTGGCACAGAAGGCAGAAAAGCCAGTTGACTTTGCTTCCCAAACTTGTAGTTACCTTAAATTACTAAGAATCATCAGTTTTACTTATTAAAACAACAACCTTCAATTATGGCTATAAATAAAAGACGAGCATGTGTGTGTACATAAACATAGGGGTGTGTGTGTGTGTAGACATGTATGGAAAATGAATTTATTTTAAAATACATGACACTGCTAAGAAATGACACCAAGCTATACTCATAAAGATGTAATGAAAACATTACCTTCTGCCTCAGTTTTTTAAGTATAAATTTAAAATGGACTTTGACTGTAGGGGCCAGTCCTCTGCAAGCTGCCTCTTTATGTCTGGATCATCTGAGCAAAACTTAACCAATAACCAACAAAATAATGAGGATTTCAGCTTATTGCAGCATGAACTTGTTTTGGGACAGAATCTAAATTTGAGAAAAGAGTCACATATTCTTTTCTAGAACATCAACAGAACCTTTCCTCCAAATTACACGTTCATCACTTCTAGAAGTTGCTCCTCCTCGCAGACACTGCACTTTCCCCATGAATTCTTCCTGCGCTCTGCCTTCAATTCAGAAGGTGTGCTCCAGCCTGCTGCTTCTCCACATGAACAAAATTCCATCTTGCTCACAGGAGACAGTAATTGATAGTAATTTATCTTCACACAAATTCTGTCTTGCTGCTTCAATACATTAGCTTAAGGAAACTGAACATCCACAGAAAGTCCCACCATTATCAACAGACACACCCACTTCTACTTCCAACCCATCAGGCATGGGTGCCCTCGCTATTATCCACAGCAAGAGCACTACAGTCTGTGAAGGTGTCATGTAAGTTATCTTTATGTTCACTTACCCAGGTCAAAGAATAGTCACAAAGCACTTTCAGCCTTTCAGTGTGGGGCACATAATTATAGCAAATCCGTGATGGGTAGAAGTCAAAACGTACATTTCTATAGGGTGGGAAATACCATTTTTTAATGTTACTTTGTGAAAATTTTCAGACACACAGGAAAGCTTAATTAGACCAGCAGGGACCGTCTTTCACTACAGTTCTGGGCATACCCATATTCCGAGGACCGGAATTTTCAGTTCATGTACAGTCATGAAGGGCTTGTTCTAGTACTAAAAGCATGGAAGAAAATTTGAACCTTACCCAAGAATCAGCCACATTTAGACATCAGCTGTTTAAATGAACTGAGCTTTTTCTAGACATACCCAAAAGAGAAAACACCCTCATTTTTTCCCCAAAAAAATAACTAAGAGGCCAGTGAAGCACCATAAAGAAAAAGAAATCAATTGGCCTAGACACTGACAGACACCTTTTAGTTTAAAGCAACACTGATCTGGAGAAAAAGGAATAACGTACAATTGTGCACACTGCTCACCACACCAAACGTGCATGACACTGTTTCAGACTCTAATCTGTTCCAGCTCTAACACCGCTAACTCTCTAGCAGAAAATCACAGGCAGTGAAGAGAGTCCCTACGGACACTGAAGTGAGAGCAGCCCACTGCAGTTGTAACCGGAAGCACATGACGTGGTAAGACATTACAGAATAACAGCTGTCAGCATGGGAAAGCTTAGGATTTCAGAGGGTATATTTAGCTTTATATATTCTGCTTTAGTTCAAGGTGAAGGAGTCATTTAAGGGATTAACTTTCACCACATGTTGGTAGCACTAACAGCCCTGGTGTGTGTGTGTGTGTGTATATATATATATATATAAACCGCTCTCCTCCAGGAACATAACACCATTTAAAAACATTATTTTCTTTTCCTCACACTTCTGAGGGAGAAGCCATGAAACAGTATTCCCAATTAACTGAGGCATAAATCAATTATGTGACTTGTCTAAGATCCCCAAATGAATCAGACTTGTAGCTGGGTGTGAAAAGCCATTCTTTTGATTACCATAATACCAAAAATACGCTCTCGAACCACACTAAACAAAAGAACAGTAATTTATGCCAAATGATGCTACACTGGATAAAACCTAAAGTTTGGCTAGTGACTAAAACTATGTACAAAAGAACATAAAACGGAGCTGACTGGGTCTGCTGGGGCCTGCCGTACAGAGCAGCTCTCTACGATGCTCAGGTAGATTATCGTCTTACTCTTCCCAGTTCCCAACAGCCAGGCCTCGAGGAGTGAGGAGCGGAAGGAGAATGGTCTCTGCGGGAGTCCTCCTAACTGGGGTCAGTCACTCTAGAAGGCTCAGTTTCCACTGGGTTCTTGTGTCCATCTTTGGGGGTATCAAAAGCTCAGCATCTAAAAGAAAGGGAAGGGAAAATGGTCACAGACACTCTCGTTGCTGGGAGCTGAGGCGAGAACTCCAGCCTAGAAGTAGACGACTGGGCTTTGCAGCTACAAGACAGGCATCAGACCAGAGCTCATGTCTGTAAGCCTTGCAACCTCCAGTCGGAACAAACACGGCCTGGAGGCCCTGCCCCAAGAAGAGGAATGTCCACTTCGGGCATGTGGAAAGACAGAAGAAAAAATGTCCATTGAGTGATTCGAAGTAGAAGAATGTTCTAGATTTTGAATGGGAGAGGCTGGTGATAGTGGTTACAAGGCTGTATATGATCACTAAATTTCATCACACTGTATACCTAAGATCTGTACATTTCACTATCTACAAAATTTAGCTCAATTTTAAAATTTAAAAAAAAGTGGTGGCATGTTATTTGGTAAAGAAAGTTAAAGAAAACAAAATACTCAATGACCAAAAAAATTCTACAAACACACCGATCAATAACAATGTCCCCACTTTTAGAAAAAAAGCAAATGGAGGAGGGGAAGATGGTTGGGGTAAAATTGTTACTGTTAACTAAAACTCTAAAAACTCCCAGGCCCTCTTTCTTTTTTTTTTAAATATTTTATTTTTTAAGCAATCTTTCCATTCAATGTGGGGGTTGAACCCACAACCTCTAGATCAAGAGTCACATCCTCCACCCAGGCCCTCTTTCAATCAGATTTGTGGTAGCAAGAGATTATCTACAGGTAGCAGAGATGTTAGAAAATAGGTACATACAAACGTGTTCTTTCTCAGTATTCATAATAAACTGCCAACAAAAGTACATCTGTATAAGTGAACCTTACAGACACTAAAAAGTATTTTCAAGAATATTTAATGTGAGGGGCGCCTGGGTGGCTCAGTCAGTTAAGTATCCGACTCTGGCTTTTAGCTCACAGTTCCTGAGCCCAAGCCCCACATCAGTGCAGAGCCTGCCTGGGATTCTTTCACAGCCCCTTCCTCCCCTGCCCTCCCGGCTCTCCAAATAAATCAACTTAAAAAAAATTTAACATGAGAGAAATGCTCAAAATAAAATGTTTTTAAAAACATGATTGTCATATTATACACAATACATGTACTAAAAATGATCAAATTTTATATTTTTGACATACTCTTCTGTACAATCCAGATTTTCACTACTATTCATATCAGTTTTATAATTTCATATATATAATTAGTGCTTTCAACTCCCCCAAGCAGAGAGCTATATAGACAAAAATACCACAGGGGGTTTTCTTTATTTTAGAATATTGTTACTGGAAATTCATTATCAGCAATGCCTATCATTTCATGGAAGGCAGTTGATTAAACTTTAAATGAGACAAACTTTTTTTTTAAAGCATATGAAAATATTCTATTTTACTAAAAAATCAGACACAATCACATTTGATTTCTACACTTAACTAAGAATACCAAGTATTGACTTTTTGACGGGAAAGCCTAATTGTTCTGACAAACTATATGATGACAAGACATGGCATCTTTTGCCTTTCCACATTTGAATTTCACAGCCACAAAAGTTATCTTTACAAAAATACTTCAAGAGTTTTATTAGTTTTTCCAAGACTTTCTTAATCTTTTGATTGTCAAATCATTCTCATTTGAAACACTTACTTTGTTATCAATTGTAACTAACAAACCCAACTCAGCTATGATGATTCAAGCATTTCTGAGAACATTTTAATCCATTTTACAAAATTCTACATTTTGTAAGACTTGTAACTGATCTGCATGATAATGCACTGTAAACATGAAAGAGAAAATGCCCATCAAGGCATGGACACCACCAGTAGGAAGTGTGAGTGCGCTTAAAACTCCCCTCAGCTGGGGAGGGGCAGTTGAGGAATATTTGCATGGAACTAATTTTGTCAGTAGTTCATGTGCCTATTTTTAGATTAGGAGACCCTCTCTTTTCCTGCACTATCTTGTAATACCCACAAGGACACTGACAATACTTATGTACTCAGATAATGAGCCTCAGAATATTAGTGTCTTTAAGGCTGAGCTGGAAAATGAAAGTGCTCTTTGATACAGCCACCAAACTACTCTAGAGAAAGCAGTTGACCAGACTTGACGGAAGGTCAGCACCTGGCCAGGAATGAGGAAAGTGGGGCAGAAATCACAACTGGACTGGACAAAGTACAAACTGAACAATTACTAAGCTGCCTCAGGTCTAAGGTGAATTTTTAGCATCTCGACAATAAGTGTATGCTCTGGAATGATAACAAGAAGAAGGGGGGCTAGGAATACAGCAGTCACTGTCCAGAGAGATGAGCTGAGCTGGGATGGAAAGCAGTTAATTTATTCCTGGTAGCAACATAGCTGTTAAAATTAAACTTAATGTGACACCCCAAAGGCTACTTCAAATGTCATCAGAATGCTAGTAAAGAACAGCATTGAAATGGAAAAAATAGAGAATGTTGCCTGTCACATTCTGGAAAATGCAAAACACAATAGCAAAAACTACCAATTATTTCAGAATAGGTCCCTAACGTTTGAAAGCTAAAAGCTTGTTGGTATGCCTGACTGATCCACCTAAAGGGTAAATACTCAGGTACCAAACTGATATGTCTGAAATTTCTACCCAAATTAAAAAAGAAAGGCTTTCACAGGTCATGGCTTCGAGCCCCACATCGGACTCTGTGCTGACAGCTCAGAGCATGAAGCCTGCTTCAGATTCTGTATCTCTCTCTCTGACCCTCCCCTGCTCACACTGTCTCTCTCTCTCAAAAATAAATTAAAAACAAACAAAAAAAATTGAAAAACAAAAGGAAAGGCTTTAGGGCTTTTAACTTTAAGGGCCATGCAATCTAATCAGGAATCATCCCCCCCCCCCCCCCCCCACCAATAAAACTTTTAGGTTTTAGGTAAACTTAAATAGGAAATACAACTAAAATGCTAGCATTCTTTAGAATTGCTTTCAAACTTTATTATCAATCCTGAAGATGATTAAAAAGGTTCAGTTCTTAAGCAACGATTATGAAAACGTCCCCAGGATGCAATGCATAACTGCCAGCAGCCAAAAATGCTAATTCGGAAGAATCTTTAAAATATATGGACTATGCAGACTCAGACTAAAACTGTGATGCGCCTGTACGGACAAGTGTATGCCACGGTATAGACAAGTTGGTATCAAGAAAGTGTTTTTAAAAAATTATACGTTTAATCTCATGTTGGATTCCCTGCCACTCAGATTCTACCCCTCAGTAAACCAATTTAACTAAAGATATTGTCATAAAATTGAAAGAAAATTGTAGTCACTACCCTATTTCTCCTCATACTGCTGATCTTCTTAACACTTACAGAAAGATATTCCTCTGCTTAGTTCTGTGATACTTTGGAGAAAAAAATACTAACCAAGAACAGGAATTGCAGTCTTCTGTTGCTGGTAAGCGGCCATGACACTATTTGCAGTGGCATTGGGACCCAGAACCTAAGGAGAACGTAGAACAGCAAAGATTATCTTGTACTTCCCATGACCGCAAATACCAAAGGCTGCATCCCGGCCAGCAGCAAGGAGCTGGTCACCTCTAGAGAATCAAGCACAGCACTTCTCTTTCCCTTCATGATTTTACTTTGCTAGTTTTCCCAGTCTCAACTCAGACCTCCACATCTCCTTTTTTCCAGAAGACACAGTAATGAAGAAGGGAAAACGTTGAGAAGGGAAAATCTCAACGATATATTCCTGGTCCTTTATCCTGTGGGGAGGAGTAGAGTACAAGAGACACAGAATATACAGACCATCAAATTGCAGTCAAATTGTGAGAATTTTTATATGAAAACAAATGTACATATCATGGATGCACGTGTGCAAACTGCACACGCGTTCAAGGTAACACACTAGACATCACAGGAACTCCACACTGTATGAGCCTCAGTGGGCACAGGCCAGGCCCTCTGCTTCGGCTTCGCTTGGCTCAGCGTGCACACCCTCAGGGTACCACCTCAGCAGCAATGTCAATGTCATGCTCAAAGCACCTCCATGGGACTTATAGCCATTACCATACTTTACCAAGCAAAGCAAAACAACTTTCTGCTCATTTTCCCTGGAAGACTCTTAAAGTCTGTGTCTCAGAAATTAATAGGATCTGAATAAAAAGGGCAGAGGAGGGCATGAGGGGGTACTAGACATTGTTAAGCTTCAAAACCACTACAGATTTGAAGATGATCACATTTCTTCTAGGCAATACCTCTTTCAGTAAATTCAAATGTTTGTGAGGTGCTGATTCTCAAGTGCTTTTATTTTCATGAAATGCTACATGCACCTACATCTGCCCTGTTATCTAACCTTCAGAGTATTCCAGTGAAGTGTATAGGGAATTATATCCCATTTACAACTGAGGAAATCAAGGCCCAGTAAAGCTATGTTTCTAATCAGTGAGCTAAATGCTCATCTCTCTCCTGACTCAAAACCACCCTTCCCTACAGTGCTTGTGATGCTGAGAGCCTGAAAAGACGTCCGCCTTTGCACTTGCACCTGGCTCATTATGCCCTGACTGCAGAAGATACCAGAGGGAGAGTGCAAGGTTGGAGGAAGAAGCAATGTGTTGGGGCGCCTGGGTTGGTTAAGCATCCAACTTTGGCTCAGCTCATGATCTCATGGTTCATGGGTTCGAGCCCTGCATCAGGCTCTGTGCTGACAGCTCAGAGCCTGGAGCCTGATTCATATTCTGTGTCTCCCTCTTTCCCTGCCCCTCCCCTGCTTGCTCACTCTCTCTCTCTCCAAAAAAAAGAAAAAAAGAGAAGGATATGTGCTCCTTCACTTACTTGCTTTCATGCAACAGCAGCTCTTTACCCTGGCAGCGGCTGCTCATTCCAGTTTATTTCTATACACTTAGAGCCATCATGCTCCCACGGAAGTATCAGCACCAGCTAGCTGGCACCCCTTCTCAGAAGGTGGAGAGCCAGCTCAGCAGGGCCCCACCTCCAAACTTCTAAGTTGTTGTAACCCCAGCTCTTCTTTGCTCCCTCACAGTTAGCATCTCGTGTTCCATCTCTGTGCTCCCCTTTTGCCTTTTCAGTCCTCCAATACATGTTCAGCCAGCTCCCGGTATTAAATTCTCTCTGTTAAAATAACAGCTTGTGGTGGTTTTCCTTAATGGACCATCCTTGACACACCAGCCTTTCTGAATCAAAACAGAAACTCTTTACAATAGGCCTGAGGTGTGAGAGACTGAGCAGAGGTAGAAGCAATAGAGTTCTTGATAGGACACAGCTGCCTTAAACATAAGTAGCAAAGCTTCTCATGACAACAGAGTTCTTAGAAGTGACAAGTCAAATTTTCCATAAAACAGAGGAGAAAGCAATTGTCTGGGTTACTTTAAAAATGTCTGATCCCATCCAAAGTCTGAACAGGGAGACGAAGAGGCCAATTCTGGCCCGAGCTCCCCCTACCCCCGCCCCCCACCCCCCACCCGATGTCACGGGAGGCAGGGGCAACAGTCTGACTCGCCCACCTTCTCCATGACCACGGCTTCATGCAGAAAGGAGAAATAAAAGCAAACTTAACCTAGGCCAAGGTGTGCTCGAATAGAAAATCTTCTTACTGACAGCTTAAACATAAGCCTAAGATAATTTAACTATGGTATGTTTTTTCTAATATAATATAAAAGAAAATCTTTTGCTTTCACTTTTAAGAGACTGTGTGAATGTGATAACCTCGAAAATGATTTTTTAAAAAAATGCACATTCTATCTCTGAAGGAAACTTACAGACGTAGCTGAATTCTGCTGGTGGGTGCGAGTCCAAATTTCTGGAATTGACCTTTCCATTAGATGGAGAGTATCTTCAAAGACCTTCTGTAATTCCATTCCTTGCTCCTCAAACTCAAATAGAAAGAGCACCTTTAAAATCTGGTGTACTTCATCTAGAAAGAAAAGATTTGAAAAAGTGGTGTCTTGGGTCCACAGCTCCATTGCTGGAATCAACCTAGTTTCCTTCCCAATCAAGAAATATTAAATATCACACGACAGCTGCCATCTCCCACACTGTCTTCCTTCTTCCCAAATGCTGGGATAATTCAACGTATCTACTACAAAAAGAAAAAGGGACACATTGGATCCAGAGTGGTTCAGGAATGTGCTCTGTCAAAATGCTTCCTGCTGACAGTTTTTGTCTTGCTTCAAGCTTGGAAAATTGTATCTTAATATTCAGTAAAGTCTGTGCTATCCATTTACTTTTTTGTGTGGCAAGAATCATTAGTATTGAGAATATACCTTTCAATTTTTCAGTGCTCTGTACTACTTCATTCAGTGCCTCCAAAAGGGCCAGATCCTCTAGTGGACTCCCTTCTTTGAGGCTATGCTTCTTCCGCTCCGCTTTGCGGCGATTCTTAGACGATCGCCTGTTAGCAATCAGAAAGAGGTGATAAATACTGTGCTGCACAGATTAAAATCAATGTGCCTGTTGGCCACCAACTTTCTAGGAACCCAGAGAGTCTACAGATCATGTGTGCATTTGGAGGAAAACTGGATGAGGTGTTTAAGTGACGCCTAAAATAAAATTAGGAGAAGCAAATCTTACAGGCAAGAATAAGGAAACCCCTAAAAGGTAGTATCTGGCCTTAAAATTTTGATTAAAATAGAGAATAAAATGATGTTATGTTTAATAAGAGCTAGAACAACAAAGAGAAAACCAACTTGAATATTCTAACAAAAAACAAATTCAAAGGCAACAAAGTAAAAATTTAAATCAGGGAACAGAGACATAGCACGTTGAATTTGAATGCAATAAAATATGAGTCCCAGATCTTTCCTGCTCAGAGGTTTTTAAATTACGCCACCTGTCTCTCGTCCAATTCTAGTTACCTCTTTAGCAATTTCTGATCACACCACATAACCTCAAAAATCTCCATTCTGAATTCCCAAAGCATGATGCACTTCGAATACACAATCTTGCATTGTTTTACGCTTCCCAAGGATGACTATAAAGCGCTTATAATTCATATCTCCTTTAAAGTTTTTGCTAATGTCCACTACAACTTGCATATGGGTGATCTGACCAGCTGCTACACTACCTAAGTGTGATGACTTATTTTATGTTTATACCTTCTCCTAATCCTGATTTTGAATTGAAGACGTCTAAATGTCTTTCTTTGTAATCTTTTAATTTTTTCAATGCTTACAATTATAGTCACCTAGTATTTGTTAAACGAATAAAATCAGAGGTCATAAAATTGAGTACCCAGTTTTAAGAGCTTTGTGGGCATGAACAAACACACAGTCCATGAAGCTGCAACAGAAAATGTTTCAATGCCAAGTTCACTTTCTAAGATATGCGGGGAGAGTCCTTGCACAACTATATCATGGTCTTGAGAACTGTCCTCTCTCTCCCCTGCACTGTCCTGATGAAAAACTGGCCTACTTACCTGTTCCTTCTCCATACACCCAGGACACGGTCAATATGCCGAATAAACATGATACGTACGCTGATATCCTCGAGTTGCTATGGGAATATCTGCCGCTCATGTCACTGCCACTCAGGACACTGCTAGTTTCAGAGAAGAGGTCTGACTCTTGACCCTGGGGCACTTCATCATCTAGAAAAATAGAACCAGACACAGAATGAAAACTCCCTGCTGTTGTGAGTTTACCTTTAGTGGGGTAAGTGGACTGTAGTTAACCGGGCATATCTGAGGATGGATGACAATAATCATAAAGCAGATTCAAAGTGAAATGAGATAATATTCAATACAGTTTTTATTAGCATATACAGTGCCAAACTACTTATTTTTTCTTCTTCTTCTTCTTTTGTTTTTTCCCAAAGCAAAGCAACTTCTGGAGACAAGGGGGCTCATTTTGTAAAACAGAGAAGTCAGCTACTCTGCTTGGTGGGGGTGGAGGGCACATGTGGCAGAGCTCTTTCCATTCATGCTTGGACCTGCCCCTCAGGCCGCCCCTACACACGAACACAGGCACACACAGCCCCTAAGGGTTTCCCAGAGGCCTCAGATGTCCCTGGGCATGTCCCTGGGTCCAGAGCGCAACCAGCAGCTAAGACAAGGTGTGACGTGTGACGTGTGTCCCCACCACGCCCAAG
>NC_043712.1:23400760-23417694 GCF_006229205.1 Suricata suricatta | reverse complement strand
GTGGTGTTAATGAGGAAGAGGAGGAGGATGCAGCCAGGGTAAACATGTGAATACGTGTACATGTCAGAAAGGCCAGATTTTACTCACAGGGCAGACTGTGCTAAAAATGGAGGGCTGAGAAGCAACCTCCCACTCCCAGAAATTTCTGTAAGCCAAACTGATGGCTTTCTTTTCCACTTTGCTTTTAAGGAGTCACAGTGACCACCTGAGTATTCTGGGAAAATTCATCTGTTTACTGTACAACTATACCCTTCACTTAGATTTACCAACTGTTAACATGTAGCCATATTTTGGGCTTCCTGTTTCTCTCCATTCATACACAAAGCTACTATTTTTATGGAACATTTTGAGAGTAGGTTGCAGATATGATCCTTCCCTCCTAAATACCTCAGTATATCTCTCTTAAGAATAAGGACATTAGCAGGGCACCCAAGAAGGGCTCAGTCTAAAGTTAAGCATCCAACTCTTGGTTTCGGCTCAAGTCATGGGCTCACGGTTCATGAGACTGAGCCTGGCATCGGGCTCTGTGCTGACAGCATGGAGTCTGCTTGGGATTTTCTCTCTCCCTCTTTCTGCCCCTGCTCTGCTTGTGCACCCTCTCTCTCTCAAAATAAATAAACTTAAAAAAAAAAAAAGAACACTATCTTAAATGACCACAATACATTACAAAATGCAGGAAATTGGCCCTTGACAACACACTATTATCTAATGTCTAGTTCATATTCAAGTTTACCAACTATTTCCAAATATGAATACTTTTAATCATATCTTATCATGTGTTTTTAACATTTAAGTATTTTATATACTAACATTTAACAGTTCAACATATTTAAAAATCCTGGTCAGAAGTAAGTATTACTAAACCCAGTGCAGAGTTTTGATCTCCTCCCTGTAACACACGATTAAAGGAAGTCCTAACAGAGGGAAGGAATGCTGTTCTCTCGCTCTTCTGCATCTCCACACTTCCAAATGTGGAATTCTAAGATGTAACACTTACCTTCTAAAATGGAAGGCTTTACATTGGTTTCTATAATATCGGGTCTGTTGTATTTGTACACCTAAAAAGAAAAATACAGTAATTTCAGGCAAGAAAACTGTAAGTCACTGGAGAGTTAAGATCTGTGGAAGGAAATGGATCACCTTCAGAGGTTACCAGGGTATTTTCCAGAGCAGCAGGCCTCTACAAGGGAGCTTCAGTAAAAACCAGTAATATTTCACATTTTAAAAATTGATTAACTCAAAACATCAAGAATAAATTTTGTAAATGGTCTTTAAAATACTATTTATCCTTAGACCAAGAACCTAAACTATTTTTGCTTAATTTCGCCAGCCTCCGAAGACCAGGGATTCTAGCTGACCCTTCTCCCCGCACTCTCACTCTAAGCACCTAACACAGGGATGATTTTGAAAGTTTTCTTACCAGTCTCAGAGCTTCTTCCCAGGCAGCTCCTTCTAACAACAAGAGCACAGCTTCTTCATAATCCTGACCGGGAAACACCAAGAAGATTACAGGTAAATGGAGCAGATGCCGCGAGGACAAACTGCCCACAGAGTGGCCCCTCTACCCATCCAGCCCAGTCCCCAGTAGCGTGTCTGGCCCAGAGTAGCTGCTCAATAAATAAATACTGATGCAAAAGAGTAAGGAGTGAGGGGTGCTCTAAGGAGTGAGGGGTGGTGCGGATTCTGAAAATAACCACAAAGTACATGGTTTCAGCTCCCTACCTCCCTGAGCATCAAAACCACCAGAGAGGTCTGACAGAAATGCCCAACACCCCAGACACACGACCCAGTTTGACTGAGCAGGTTTAGGGGGGGCTCCAGATTTAACAACTTCATACTTCAAATAAATGGTAAACTAGAATAGTAAACTTCTATCTTTTTGCTCTTTGATGTTTATTTTTCCCAACTTTTTAAAAAAATTTCAAAGCAACAGGAAACTGAAAAATGTGTGTAATAAACATTTTTGATACTTGTAGTCTTACCAGCAAAAATTTTTGAGCATGTACCAGTTATGTACTTACTATACTTATAAAGTATATAAAGTAAAATATTTTTATATGTACAATTTGTGTTTATCTTTTTACTGTTGAAGTACAGCTGACATACAATGTTGTAGAGTTTCAGGTGTACAACAGAGTGATTTGATAATTCTATACATCACTCAATGCTCACCATGTTAAGTACAGTCATGTCTGTCACCACACATTATTATATTGCTGATTATATTCCCTATGCCATACTTTTCTTTCCCATGATTTATGTTATAACTAGAAGTTTGTGAAACTGGAAATGAGTGAAATAGAACACATTTTAAAAAGATGAAATATTTAAAACAATTGGCTGGGTTTCCTCCAGTAATCACTGTCATAAAAAGAGAGGGGGTGAGTATATATTAGACTGAAAGAGATTTACGGGACAAAAGACGCATAACGCAATACGTGGCCCTAGACTGGAACCTATGGATCAATCTACTGTAAACAATTTCGGGACCACCGAGGGAACTACTCGAATTTTAACTGTTAGATAAACAAAATGTGCGGACATGGAAAGATGGAGATCATATCCAAACAAAGCAAATTTAAAAACACTACAGTGTTTTTGGTTAAAAAGGCGTGTGTGTGTGTGTGTGTGTGTGTGTGTGTGTGTGTGTGTGTGTGTAGAGTGATAGCACCCTAAGACTTAGAAATAGGAGGGAAGAACAGGAATCTCCCATTTGTTTCTTCCTTTTGGTTATTATAAAAAATATTGTCATGAACCTTTGTATACAAGTTTCTTTGTGGACATACGTTTCCATTTCTCCTGAGTATATATACTTAGGACTGGAATGGTTAAGTTACACAGTAATCTATGTTTAACATTTTAAGGAACCATGAAACTGGTTTCTATAATGACTGTGCCATTTTACATTCTCACCAGCAATGTACAAGAGTTCCCAATTCTCTACATCCGTCCAACTTTGCATTTTTTAAAATTAAAGCTATTCTAATGAGTTTTATGGTTCTGACTTGCATTTCCTTAATGAACAATGATGCTGAACATCTTTTTTTAAGTGCTTGTTTATTGGCCATTTGTAAGTTTTCCTCAGAGAAATATCTAGTCTTTTGGACATTTTTAAAATGGATTGTAAGTCAGGCAGAGAAAGACAGATACCATATGTTTGCACTCATAGGTCTAACAGGAGAACAGGAGAAACCTAATGGAGGACCTGGGGGAGGGGAAGAGGGAAAGAGAGTTGGGGAGAGAGAGGGACGCAAAACCTGAGAGACTACTGAATACTGAAAATGAACTGAGGGTTGAAGGGGGAGGCGGAGGGGGAAAAGAGGTGGTGGTGATGGAGGAGGGCACTTGTGGGGAAGAGCACTGGGTATTGTATGGAAACCAATTTGACAATAATCTATTTAAAAATAAATAAAAAAAATAAAAGCTAACTTAAGTAATGAGAAAAATAAATTAAAAAAATAAAATAAAATAAAATAAAATGGGTTGTCTTTTTGTTGTTGAGTTGTAAGAGTTCTTTACATATTCTGGACATAATAAAACTATAAACCAATATCCCTCATAGACAAATACAAAAATTTTAGGAGATTGAATCCACCAATAATGAAAAAGGATAATACATTACGAGCAAGATAGGCTTAACCCAGAAATGCAAGATTAATTTAACATTCAAAAATCAACGTAATTCACCCTAGCAACGGTCTAAAACAAACAAAAATACCTTAACTGAAAATGTATTTGAAAAATTCAACATCCATTCACAAAAAAAACTCCGAACCAAGACTAGAAGGGAATTTTCTCAACCCAAAAGGGCAAGGACTGGCAAATTTTTCTGTAAAAGGCGGAGTCAACAAATATTTTGGGCTTCATAGGCTAGATCATCTCTGTCACAACTCCTCAATTCTGGATGTAGTTACAAAAGCAGACATAGAAAATATGTAAAGAAATACGTGTGGTTACGTTCCAATAAAACTTTAGTTGTGAAAACAGGTGGCCAGCTAGATTTGGCCCATAGGCTATAGTCTGTCAACTCCAAAAGCCCTACCAGGTTCTCACATCTATTTAAAAATCAGTAGTACAGATCAAACTTAATGCTGAAAGATTGACACCCCCCCAACTCAGGAGAAAGGCAAGGGTATCTATTCACTCTTATTGCTTCTATTCAGCACTGTACTGGAAGTTCTATTAATGCAGTAAGGCTAGAAAAATATACAAAGGCATACAAATTGAAAAGATATGAAACTGTCGTTATTCACAGAAGCCGTGCTCGTTAACATAGGAAATCTTAGAAAATTTAGCCCAACACTCCTTAGAAATAAAAAATAAATTCAGCAACATTGTAGGATATATAAAACAAAAAACAAAACAGAACATTATATTTGTTAACCAGCAACAAAAAATTAGGAAGTGGGGGAAAAATACTAGTCAAAAATAAAGCTGACTCCAGCTCTGGCCAACACCTTGACTGCAGTTTGCAAAAGACCCTGAGCCAGAGGCCCTAACTAAGCCCCACGCAGATTCTGGACACAGAGAAACAAATAACGAGTGTTTGTCATTTTAAGCTAAGTGTTGGGGTAATTTGTCATGCATCCCCTGGTATGTGACACGTCCAGCTGGGTGAGCACTCACACAGGCATTCACACATCACTGGCGGGGACACACAACTACGGAGCCTCTGCAGGGAGGCCGCGCATCCATTCCCCACGTGACCAGCATTCCCGCGCAGGTATTTACCCAAGTGACATGAAAACATCTGTCATCACGAAGACTGGTGCCAGCCTGTTCACAGCCGCTTTATTCTAACCTTAAACTGAAAACAATCCAAAGGCACACCAACTTGTGGATGGATCCACAAATTATGACCTGTTCTCACAACAAAATAACCACTCAGCAAAATAAAAAGGAATGCACAGATACACATTATAATATGGATGAATATCAAAAGCATTATATGGCTTCCAGTTTCCAGTCCAACACACAAGGAACCTGGAAGAAATGCTCCATCCTAACAAGTAAAAATCTGAACAAACTGAAAATTAACAATTCTCCTTAGACTGGAGAACTGAGGTCATAGGGCAAACTGCTGCCCCTACAACTGGGCAGGCAGACGCAGAGAATTCAAACTTGGCAAAACGGAACAGAGACCCACAAGGAGATATCTCTACCAGAACCAGTACTGGGGTGGGAACATCTAAACTGTAAGTGACCAATGGCTGAAGGATCAGTGCAGAAGAGGCTCAAGTTGAAAACTCTACGTATGGACATCCAGCCTCAGGGAGGCTCCTACACGTCTGAAGTTTTACCTCCACAAGCCCCACCAGGGCCTCATAGGGAGAATCAGATGGAATTCTCCTGCTTCAGGCAAAAACAAAAATGATGTCATTTTGAATATAGCCAGAGCATGCTGCTCTTAACAAGGTCAAGAGAAACTATTTTGCCAGAACCTAACTAAAGTGGAATTTACCAGGGAGGGAAGAGAAAGAAAACTCCAGCTCCCCCTGGCCTTCCTGTCCTATCTAAGGAGTGAGAAATCTAAGAAGTACTGGTGAAGTTCACAGTCCAGGGACACAGGCTCAATAAAAGACTGGGACTTAATCATAGGGCTGCAGAACACTTCTACCCCCACATCGTACCATCACTAAAAGGCCTATTGACTGAATTTCCTTTCACCTACAACATCACGGCAGGCTTTCTACAAAATAGTGCAAAAAGGATAAAACACAGCTTGAAGTGCCAGAGCAAACATCAGAACAAGACTCAGACAGGGCAGGGGTATTGAAATTATGAGGCCAGGGATTTAAAATAAGTATGATGATACCTGAACCTACTATGATACCGTATGTTAATTATATTTCAATTAGAAAAAGAAAAAAAAAAAGAAGTATGATTACTATGATAAAGGCTCTAATGGAAACAGCAGACCACATGCGGGACCAGATGGGTAATGTAAGCAGAGAGATGGAAATTCTAGGAAAGAATCAAAAAGAAATGTTAGAAAACAAAAACATTATGTGAGTGAAAGAAGCCAGACTAAAAAACCACATACCAGATGGTTCCATTTATATACAATTCTAGGAAAAGCAAAACTATAATGATAGAAAGCATAGCAGTGGCTGGTAAGAGGGTACTGAGAGCACAGGGAGAAGACTGACTGCACAGGGCGAAGCAGAGACCCTCTCTGGGTGTTGGAAATGTTCGATTACCGTGGCCACAGTAGCGTTACGCAGCTGTAAGCGTTACACATTGTGTAAGCATACACGACTCATCCAACTGTTAATTTAAAATTGGTAAATTTTACTATATGTGAAGTATATCTAATTAAAAATACACAAGCTATAAGTGTATATGTTAAATATAAATATGAATTAAAATCTTCATTCATAGATGGAAAAAAGATGGTGGCATCTTATTCATTTAATTCACCACCTTAGGTAGTTCTCTTTCTACTCTAGCCTCATTATTGTGCATAATTTATTCATTGATGTTTTCAGCTCAATCATCCAACATAATTTCTTGCCAGGATATAATGGTATCAACTTTTACTGATCTTCTCTCACTCACCCTTATTACATCAAAGGCATTCAGGTATTTTAAAAGCACAATTAAGTTATATAAATGTGCCCACTAGTAACAACTACAAAAAATAATACTCCTTGTCAAAGGCCAAAACTCTAGAAGGCAGTAATCCCTGGTGTCACCTGTGTACCTACATCCTGTTAGTCCGTGGCCAGTGTTGGCGCACAGTTTTACTAATTACATAATAGATTCTACAATTCTGGGGGCACCTGGGTGGCTCAGTCCGGTAAGTGTCAACTTTGGCTCAGGTCATGATCTCGTGGTTCATGAGGTCAAGCCCCGCAACAGGCTCTGTGCTGACAGCTCAGAGCCTGGAGCCTGCTTCAGATTCTGTGTCTCCCTCTGTCTCTTGCTCTGTCCCTCTCCTGCGTGTGCTCTCTCTCTCTCTCTTCAAAGTAAATAAATAAACATTAAAAAAATTTCTACAATTTTATCAAACACTGGTATAGGTATTCATCTTTATAATCTGTTAGAAAATTGGAATCCATCAAGCAGAGATAAAAGACACCTCTAAAAGAGAGAATGGTTGTAAAAGCCAAAAAAGTATCTGAGGTTTAATCTCTGTTTTAGAATGGTCCTTTCTCACTATTTCTACTTGGCAATTTAACCTAAAAAGCACAACCCCCTTGAGATTTACTTCAGTGCTTTCTTCCAGGGTCAAACCACTGGTGCCTATTCATTGGTATTCTATCTCACAGAACTTATTATTTAGAGAATTAATTATTTGTGCTGCCGGGTGGCTCAGTGGGTTAAGCATCCAACTTAGGCTCAGATTATGATCTCATGGCCTGTGGGTTCGAGCCCCGTGTCAGGCTCTGTGCTGACAGCTCAGAGCCTCAAGCCTGCTTTGGATTCTGCGTCTCCCTCTCTCTCTGCCCCTCCCCTGCTTGCACTCTGTCTCTCCCTCTCTCAAAAATAAATAAACATTAAAAAAATATTTTAGAGAACTAATTATTTAGAGGTCTATTAAATTTAGATTCCTAGGTTAAGTCAGGAAGATGGCAGACCTGCGGAGCAAACAGTCTCTGAACTCCCTAATTATGCTGAGTTCTTTTAATTTTCATGGCACTGAGGTACAACCGGGAAGATACTGCTTGTTGATTGGGTGATTTAAGAAAGGAGGAACTGAGAGGCATCTGGGTGGCTCAGTCAGGTGGGCATCCGACTCTTTGATACTGGCTCAGGTTATAATCCCAGGGTAGTAAGATGGAGCTCTGCACTGGGCTCTGCGCTGAGAGTGGAGCCTGCTTAGGGTTCTCTCCCTCTCTTTCTGTCCCTCCCCTGCTCGTATGTGGGCTAGCTGGCTCTTTCTCTCAAAAAAAAAAAAAAAAAAGAAGGGCTGGCCTGAGGTTACCTGGGCGTACTGTTCCAAGACTGTGGCTGCATCACCATGCTTCCTCTGCTCAACCAGCTTTCCTGCAAAGATAATAAATAGTTGACCACAGTTGGCTTGCTAAGAACAGTATTACCAAAGCTCAAGATGAAATGATTTATGGAGGTACTTTTTAAATAAAAACGGTCCCCTATAAATCAGAGACTGAACTCTACAGTGGACATTCAAATGGAACTGCTTTATTTATTTATTATTTTATTTACTTAAAAAAATTTTTTTTTCGGGGCGCCTGGGTGGCTTAGTCGGTTAAGCATCCGGCTTCGGCTCAGGTCAGATCTCACGGTTCATGGGTTCGAGCCCCGTGTCGGGCTCTGTGCTGACAGCTAGCTCAGAGCCTGGAGCCTGTTTCGGATTCTGTATCTCCCTCTCTCTCTGACCCTCGCTGCTCCAGCTGTCTCTCTCTGTCTCTCAAAAATAGATAAAAAGCATTAAAAAAAAATTTTTTTTTCAAAAAATTGTTTTTAATGTTTTTATCTATTTTTGAGAGAGAGAGAGAGACAGCGTGAGCAGGGGAGGATCAGAGAGAGAGGGAGACACAGAATCCGAAGACAGGCTCTAGAGTCTGAGTTAGCTGTCAGCACAAAGTCTGATGTGGGGCTCAAACCCACAAACCATGAGATCATGACCTGAGCTGAAGTCAGATGCTTAACCAACTGAGCCACCCAGGTACCAAATGGAACTGCTTTAAAACAGCATTTTCCAAAGTGTTCCCTAAGACTGCTACATAGAATAATAAAAGGTAGTATCAAACAACAATAAAAACAACAATAACAACAGCCAACAACATTCTAGGATCAAGAAAGTCTCTGAAGCACTGGGTAAAACAAAGCTACACAGATTCCTTCGCTGAAGTGGTCACTAGTATATCTGTATTATGTATCGAACGCCATTGGGAACTTGTCAGGAAGTAGGCAGGAATGCCATGGAGTCCTATCTTAAATGGCAGTTACAATCTAAATTTAGCAGGAAACGTGAAAATCGTGTATAGTCAAAATTAGCCATGAAAAAAGCTTACAGAGGCACACGTATGGGAGGCTGACCTAGCATCTCTCCCTCAGCCATTTCTTCCTCAAACAGGAAGAGACGGCTGTGCTTTGGTTGAGCACTAAGATGAAGGTCATGCAGGATCTAGAGTCCCTCGGCACAGCTGAGATGGCCCTGCTGTCAGAGGCACACAGAGCCTGAAGCGGACTGCGGGGCTGGGGACTCATGTCTCCCGTCTCACGCAAATTCCCTAACAAAAACAGGTAGTACCATCTCCACAATTTAAACAACTATCTTTCTTTTATTGTATAAACTGCCTAAGTTTAAGTACACATGAAGTGACTCCACCTTATAAAAGTTCCCAAAAATCTTTGACCATCGCTTCCCCTACCTTTTTTGCTAACCATCTGGGAGAACTTGGTGTAACCCATAAGGTAAGACAAATAGCAAGAAACAATAATAGGTCCTATGAAGAGTGCTGAAAGGTATAAACTACCAAAACCTAAGTTTCTAAGGTAGAAATAACAATGGAGGTAGCATGAATTCTTAAAAGGCCTAATATAGGGAATTCTCAAAAACTAAAGAGTTCACCATGGAAATTAAGAGGGCTTATAGAAGAGTCTATAGATCTCATTACCAGAAAATGCCAGAAAAAGAAAAGTGATAACCTTAGACATTTCCATGACCCCAGGAAAAATGAATAATGCAAATAACTAAGGAGGATATACACATATATTTAACAGGATTTAATCTGGAATTTTTTCATGACTGCATTTTTTAAAAAAAACCATAACGGTATTTTTAAAACTCTTTTAAAAGGGGAGGGGGAATATACCTATCCCTTACCTCAGCACAGCTGAGAGAACAGAGCCCCTATTCACTTCTTCTCCCAGGCAGGTGGCCCTGAGGCTCTTCCCCACTCAAACAAGTCACACTCTGATACAGCCTCCCGCTGGATCAGACAATCCCAACACCCTGACACAGCTAAACTGCTTTTGCTTTCAGAATGCTTCCACATGTAGCCTCTTCTTTTACCTCATTTCTGAAAAATGCTACTCTTGTTCCCAACGATCTGCCGTCTATAACTGAAGGGCCCCACTCTGAAAGTCACGTTCACCTTCTATTGGGCACACAGCTGTGCAGCTACTGTGCTAGGTGTGGCCGTGTGATGTAAGGTTTTGCAAATGAGATGGAACAGAAATAACGGTGTAACTTTGAGATCATTTCCAACTTAGAGCATTCTCCTACAGCTCTAGCTTTCTCCCCTTCCTAAGGACTGGAATGCAAATGGGGAGAAAATCCAGCTACAACCATCTGCCTGAGATGACGGAGCCGCACAGTGGAGGAACGTCTCAGTCCTTACGGGAGAGAAGACAGCAGCTGTCTTTATTACGCCACTGTGCTTGGGGACGCTCACTGTAGCTGTTCTGAACCATTCTAAATTACCTAATTAGTTTTTATTAAGGAACAGGAGACTGTCTCAAGGTATGCTGCCCTAAATTTACTTGCAAAATTGCCAAAGAAAGGAAGAAACGAAAAACCTTTGGAGAAGTTGTCATTTTGGAGAGCCCAACCCACTGTGTTTACCGGCCAGAGTTCTGCTGAGGCCCGCCAGCTGGTCTTTGGTCCAGTTAAGCTGGGCTGCCATGCAGAGAGCTTGCTGCCAGCTGCCACTAGCCACAAAGGCGCTGAGAGCTTTCTCGTGGGCGCCACAGCGGGCAAACACGAGCCCGGCTGGCTCATAGAGGTGCTCCTGCGTCAGGTGCTCCCCGTAAGCAACGCTGATCTCCTGTGGCAAGAGGAGACATAGGGTTGGTAAGGAAAGATGACAGCCAGGTTTGAACCTCCAATGGAGGCTGCTTCAGTTACTGCACTGAAAAATCTCTTGAATTACTTATGAAAATCCTGTGGCTAATCAGAGAATTCGATCATTCTTCTACTGAAAACCTTACTGAGGACGTGCCACATGTTCACTCAACAAGTAACTACTGAGTACTATTCACGGCAGTGGGAATCACATGGTGATGCAAAATATAAAAACAAACAAAACACCAAACACCAACGGGAACCACCACCAAGTTGCCACTCCTGTGGTGATAGGGAATGGACTTATAAACACAATACAGTCTGTGACATAGTGCTACAGGGACAGAGAGTGAAGACAGTGCTATTTTGGGGGGCAGTGAGGAGAATACGCCAGGTGAAGGGTGCCAGAAGAGTATTTAGGCCGAGGGCTACGGAAGGCACCATGGCCATCAGGCAGGAATGTGTATGGAACACCTAGAGAGCACCAGAGGGGGGAAGAAACAAAGAAAATAAAAGAGAAGAGGAAGCCACTGGCCAAATTCTCTATCCTGGGCTCCATGCAGGCAGGGACACAAAGAGGATTATAACACAAAGCTGCTGCCTTTCAGCAACCCACGGGCGGCTGGGGAGACAAATCAGTGCATCAGCAGTTTATTACCTGCTGTCACTGAAGTGAGAAGGTGCTCTGGGAGCTCAGTGTGGGGCACCCCGCCTCAGAACGGCTTTCTGGCAGAGGAGACCCCAGAGTTGAAGGGCAAATGGGGCTAAACAAAGGGGCAGGGTGAGGCCTGGAAGAGGCAGCTGACGCTAACGAAACAGGAGCCAGATCATACAGCCACGGGCAATTTGCAGACCAAGTGCACACGGCCTGAGGGTGGCGAGGACGACAGTGGTCACTGGCATAGGCTCGGGGCTCAGACAGCCTGGGCTCCGCATCCCACCTCCGCGGCTTCACACTCCAGCTCCTGAGGCAAGTTCTTTCTGCATCTGTTCACCCTATCAGATTTTATGAGGCTCATATAATTCATTTAGCAAAGTACCTGGCATATAAGAAAAACTAAATGGATGTTTGTTTAGACAAACAACCAAACTTCATCCCTTTATCCTAAACTACCTGAGAAAGATCTACAAGCCTCAGGATGATCAGTCATGTGATTGCAAGGCTGGGCTGGAGCAAGCAGTGGGACGGAAGCAGGGAAGCCTATCGAGAAGCTGCCATTCACCAAGTGGTATTCATGATGAGAAAGAAATGGGGGACAACGCCTAGGCTTCCAGCCTGGGCGACTTCTTCAGAACAGGAGCAGGTCAGGGCCATTCTCCCAGATAAGAGCTCAAGATGAGGCTAACTTGTTTCCAAGAGCAGTGTTATAGACTCAGGATCCTTACACCCTTTCCAGCTAACGCACAGCACCAAAAGAACCTCATTTTGCACACCACTCACCTTGTACTGCTGCGAGTCTGATGGAAATAATTTCATAGCTTCCTTATACAAGTTTTTATCTTTTATTAAGTTTAAGCATTCTGGGAAGTATTCAGGTCCTAAGGAATAAGATTCATGCACACAAGTTTAAGATTTCGGAAGCATAATGAATTTCATTTATACCACTGGTCCCTAAACGAAGTCAACAAGGGACCTTTGTAACACCTGAAGAATCAGAGTTATCAGGAGAACAGAATCCAAGAATTTTAATTTTAGCAAAGCACCATGGCACATGTAAGGTGTGAGAAGCACGGGTTCAGATGGGAATTCTACTCAAAAGGAATTCTTTATATACAACCCCTGATAAATGACCACCTAACCTTGTGTTTTCTCAACCTCCTTACTGGAACCCTCTGGGGAGCTTATCCCCCATACAGACACCTGAGTCCTATCCCAGCCCAGCTCAGTCAGGCTGTCCAGGGAAGCCTAGTAACACCCAAATAACTCCCCGTCCTAGCTCATGGGGAAGAGCCACAACTGCTGCAGTCAGCAGCTCCAGCATGAGACAAAGGTGAGGTGCAGCACACTGTCACTACCAACTACACGTGTGTCCTTCTGGGAGCTGCCAGTAGGCATGGCTACTCACTCCAGACAAGCCGTGTTTCCCTCAGGTGTCGGCAAATACTAGGGGAGAAGTGTACACTATCAACCAATTTTCATTCCGAGATACTGAAATGTATTTACAATCATCCTTAACCCAAAAAAGATCTGCACTGTATTTTTAGTTAGGGAGCTCCTCCAGTTCATTAAAATTCATTTGCTTTGCTTTCAACTGTTTAGAACACATGATAAAATAAGATGCACACAGGTAACCATGTTTTGGTTTCAGGAATAAAAACTGAAATCCATCTATGCCTATGTCTAAACTAATACTTTAACTTACGCCCTTCATAGCTCCAAAGAAGGTCTGGAGCAGAAATAAACCTACTAGTCTCACACTTACCACATTTGCTGAGGTGCCCAATGGCTTTTTCATAGCGCTTCAAGTATTTGTCTATGGTGAACCGCTGATAATTAGTTTCCATTTTCTTAAGTGTATTAAGAAACGGAAGATATTCTTTGGGATCCTAAAAAAACAAAAAACAAAAAACAAAAACCCAGCAGGAGACCATTATTGCTTATAATTACATTCACTTATAACAATATAAATAACATATAATATCAATAAACCCAAAGCTGCATAATTTTTAAAATATATTGATACATTAAAATTTTTTTTATAGTTTATTTATTTTTGAGACAGAGAGAGACAGAGCATGAATGGGGGAGGGGCAGAAAGAGAGGGACACACAGAATTAGAAGCAGGCTCCAGGTTCTGAGCTGTCAGCACAGAGCCCGACCCGGGGCTTGAACCTACGAACTGAACTGTGTGATATCATGAGCTGAGCCAAAGTCGGACTGAGCCACTCAGGTGCCCCAATATGTTGACATATTAATTATATATTGTATCATAGATAAAATGAAACTACATAAAACAAGTTTTGGCAAAAATGCTTTGACATATAGGCATTATTTGTTTTCATTCAGAATAATGATGATGAATTCTCATATAGTCTCACAACAACCATTTGTTTCCTAGGCTAATAAGGAAAACAAGGTTTCAATCTAGAATATATTCAACAAATGCATCCAAATTTTCTCTGGAGGTGGAAGGCACTGCGCTTGGAGCTCTTTGCATGACATTTCATGCCCTCCCTCTGCAAGTTTTAAAACAAAGGTAAAATTGTACTGAGTTAAACACAAAACTCTGAGGCCCTGCCAACAAGATTTTATTACCACTGATTATCTGCAGCTTTGTGCTACACCCTGAAAATTGTTCTAAAAAACAGATGCTCCCTGTTCTTAATGCAATTTCACTAGGCAGATAGGATAAATATACAGAATACACAGGTTAAAAAAACACACAAGAGAAACAAATAATTAAATACTCATGCATGTAATACAAAGCACAACTACAGGCTGAAGTATTCAATCAACAAACATTTAGTAAGAATTCACTATGTACAAAAAATAAAACAAACCCCTAACCTCACGAAACCTACAATCTAGTAAGAGGAGCTAGAACGATGGGCAGGGAAGGGTAGGCACTGGGTGCAGTGGACGCACATGAGGCCCATCTCATCCAGTCCCTGGGTGGTGGGCGGGACAAGACTGGACTACTAGGACGACATTACCGTGGCATCCTTTACCTCAGGTGAGAATTAGCCCGGTGAATGGAAGGGTGAGAGTGGTGAAAGCCACAGGCCTACAGCAAGCAGAAGTAATGCTACCTGCAAAGCTGTGTGACGGCTATGGGGACAAAAGCATTGTCTCCCCTCTGCAGGCTGAGAAAAAGGAACAACATCAAGAGTTGAGCACAGATAGCATATCCGGGGATGGGGGGTGGGGGAGGTATTAGGCAATATTATGGCTTGTGAGCTCTATCCTAAGGCAATGGGGAGAGCCTATGAAGGATTATAAGCAAAACAGTGAAAGATCAAAATTTCCTTTTGGCAAAGATCACTATGGCAAGAGCAAAGAGAGGAATGACAGGATGAAACTAATGCTGCAAAAAACAGGTTAAAAAATGTACAGAGGCACCTTGGTGGCTCAGTTGGTTAAGTGTCCGACTTTGGCCTAGGTCATGATCTTACTGTTCCCAAGTTTGAGCCCTGCATCAGGCTCTGTGCTGACAGCTCAGAGCCTGGAGCCTGCTTCAGATTCTGTGTCTCCTCTTTTTCTGCCCCTCCCCTGCTCCTGCTCTCTCTCAAAAATAAAGAGACATTAAAAAAAATTTGAATGTATAAACCAGAGGTGCCCCAACTTTTCTACTATAGCAAGCTAAGGTGGGACAAGAGGCCCCAAACCTTTCCATTCTCCGTGTTTCCTCTTTGCACTGAGAAAAACAGCTATGTAACAAAGAACTGGATTGGAATTGGAGTTATTTGCTCTATTCCCTTTACAAGAGGAGAATTTGTTCACACACATGACCATAATCTTAAAGATAACGAAGTAACTTTATTTCACTTGTTCAACCTAGCATTTGAAGCTTTGATAAGCCCAGAACTATGACAGAGAATGAGGCTTAGAGGCGCGAGCCCTGTAAATTCACAGGCCTGCATCCAGGCCTACATACGCAGCGTTAGCATCAGGCAAGACACTGCGCCATCGGGGACAGACAGGGTTTCCTACCACCATGATTCCTAAACAAGAACCAAAACGATGTCCAAGTGGCAACTCCACTTACCTTCTGTGACTTCTCAGCCACCATGAGGACCAAATCAAAGTCATACGTCCCAAGAGAATGATCATACAAGTCATTAACATCTACCAGAAGCAGCAAATACTTCAGGGCCTCTTCAGCACTCACAGCATCAGCAACAGGCGAAGCATTGCCTATCAGAGTGTAAGAAAACAAGACAGAACAAAGGGATTTGCCTGACATGGGGCTCGAACTCACAGAGTGTGAGATGGTGACCTGGGTCGAAGTCGGATGCTTAACTGACTAAGCCTCCCAGGCGCCCCAAAGTAACAAAATTTCTTGACCAAACTGGATACCATATGACTTCTTTTGTACATGCTTTATAGGGCAGCGCTCAAAGAAACTGACACAGGTCTTCAAATGTCCAAAAAGCCACATATCAAATCTGTGATGTGGCACTGAACTGGTCAGTGAGATCTCGAGAAGACTGGAAGCTGTGTGACACCGGGGCCCTGTTAAACACTCTGCGAAAGGGCTCTACCTTGAAGCTCGTGCACCTTCTGCAGCACAATTTCTAGTTCTGGGGTTGTTTTCTTCACGTGAGAGGTGAGTATGGACAGGCAGTACCTGAGGTAGTGAGTAAGAATACCAGAATGAGCAGAACGAAGAAGGACATATTGAATCCCTGTGTAAGGACAAAAGGACACATCTGGGCCTTAAAAGACGCCAATAAAGGCAGCACACACACTTGTGAGGGTTTATGTTCTCCATGGCTGCTCTCAGAGCATCGCAGATAAGGTCTACTTTTTTCCCATCAGGATCCTTGGACGGCTGGGCAGTGCTGGTAACCGGCGGAGGATACATGGTCTTTGTAACATCTTCTTCCCTAAGAACAAGTTATTAAAAGGTCACTAACTGAACATGTGTCCAAGCTACCAAAACTAACATGTACTCAGGTATGCTGAGGTGATAATAAAAATGGATTTAGAGAACAGTTTCATTATATTCACATTAGGTAGAAAATGAAAAAGCAAACTGAGATATGAAAACATGTCCCCAAAACCTTGTACAGTGATATTATATTCAAATTAGCCCCTAAGTGGGTACAGAACAGGTGTCCAACTACAGAGGAACAAATAAACAGACTACAGTATATTTGCACTATCGCACACTGCATGAATGAACTAGTGATACCAGCAAAACCACGGGGGACTCTCAGGGTAGCATGCTGAGTAAAACCAGCTTAACTTACAAAGAATAAATACTATATGATTCCACTTATATTAAGTTCTTCAACAGGCAAAACTGATCTATGGTGAAAATCTCAGAACAGTGGTTGCCTAGGAGGTAGGGATGGGACCAACTGACAAAATGTCTGGAAGAACTTTCTGAGATGCAGGAAATGTTCTCTATCTTGACAGAGGTTTGGGTTACATGGAAGTACACACTGGTCAAAACTCCCCAGATGTTACACTTATGATCTGTCCACTTCATCACACATGAATCTGACCTGCTGG
>NC_043712.1:23390670-23400660 GCF_006229205.1 Suricata suricatta | reverse complement strand
TTTCCTCTTGGCATCTTAAAATAAATAAATCAGAACAATAATGTTTTTAATTTAACAGGAAAAATTTAAGTACCCAGGATACACTACTTCACCTAACTCAACTCTTCATATAGAACTACCACAATACTATAAAACGAGCACACTTCCAGGAGAATCTAGTTGTGCTCAATATTTATTTTGACTTCCAAGAGAAGCTTCCCCTTCAGCCTTGCTGGGCACAGCCTGTATCAACACCCGTTTGTGTAAAGCTAGCAGAGGACTTAGCAAGGAATGGCCTATAGTTACCTATTACATGTGTAAGAGGGTCTAAAACACAATCGGAAACACAGCCAGAAAAATGAGCTTACCTGTAATACAAGCTTGGTGTCCTGGGGCACAACGGTGACAATCCGTGAACCCCTCTCCACCTTCCGCAGAGATTCCCCCGCTCTGGACGCATGGCTGCTGCTCAGACCTGCATGTAATGCTAAAGACACCACGGGCTAAGCCAAGAGAACCACTGTCCCGACAAGTCACTTTCCATTAACTGCCGCTGAAACTGAACATATTCTCCAAACTAGAAGAAAGCAATTAACAATCCCACCCCTTGGCTCTCCCATTCAGCCACAAGACCGGCAGCCTTCCTAACAAACCACCTCATTCCTGGAACTTGCCCTCTTTCAGAGCCCTCGTGCAGATTCACATACATAGCTTCTCAAATGATTTGGGAAACACAGGGAGGATTGGGCAGCTTCTCTATTAACATTATCAGTACACTCTTATCACAACTGTGAAAGAGTCCCAGTTGTCAAGTTGGGAGCAAAGAAAACAAGGGGAAGTTTTCTAGAATAAGGAAAACACATACACAGTGGTGGGGGAGGGATATGTGGAATTCAAGAAAAAGTGGGAGTTTCCTACAAACCACAAGATGGAGTGTTTCAGATCTACAATAGAGGGTGGCCACAGCCAGCAAAGGAAGATGACAAAGAAGTGAGAGCCGGTCTGTATCTACATGGGAACTTAAAGTGTACCACTGGATTAGTTATAACACTCCTGAAAACAGTTTGCTTAATTTTACAATGTTCTGGTTCAGGAAGGGGCTCCTTCCCTGGAAGTCTTTGCTAACTGAGATACTGTGCTGCAATTAGGGGCTAAATATGCACTCCAAAGGTTTTCTCAGAGTCTGGGACTCTATGATAAAAAGCCCAATTAACTGGTGAACTTTAAAGTCATCAAGACTTCAAAGGACAGAAAATATTAGAAAAGGGACTATTTTCTAACTTACACACTGAACACTTACTGTTAAATGAAGCCTCTCTCAAGCAAAAACACTGGCAGGTATGGGAATGGGTTGTCAACAACAAAAATTCACCATATACAGCAAACGATGTGATATTTGAAGCAACCTACAATAAGATAAAGGGGAAAGTTAGCTTTATTTCTTGGAGCCAACAATAAAAAGGATCCTGCACCAAACCCAGCCTTGATACCTCAGTGTCACTGATGAAAAAGCGATACCTGTCAGTCAGACCAAGGACACACTCCTGCAAAGAAACAAAACTGAAATTACAAACAATTCTAACCCAACTAGTTAAACCTAATTTGTCTATTACACAGTTCCAGTGCCCGGTGGCTTCACCTCTAAGTCCATGTCGTCAAGACTGAATACAGACACCTGAGATGTGGTTGGCTCAGCGCAAAGTGGAGTAGCATGCCATCCAACCCGCCAGCAAGCCCCATATTCCCATCTGCTACGTGTGTCTCAACCACATCCCCTTCTGCCTCTCACCACCTCCTCTCCAATGGTCCTTCCACTCTTGGCCCTTGCCTGCCTACTCTCCACTGAGCAGCCAGAATAACCTTTCAGAGCGCGAAGCAGATCATATATCACTCCCTGATTAAATCAGCAGCAATTTACCAACCCTTGTGAAATAAACAAACCCACACTCCTTCCTACAGCCTATCCCAATGGTCCAGCCACACTGCTTCCACTTGGTTCCCTGAATAACCGGGGTCCTTCCAAGTTCAAAGTGCATGCAGTTCCTTCTCCCTGGAACTCTCTCCCTTTCCCAGGGACAGAGCTTTCTTTCCCTTCATATCTCAGGATGTAAGCCATGTCAGAATGGCTTTCCAGGACTGTCCTCTAGTTAGCCCCCAAACACCGCAATACTCTCTATCACCACACCTTGTTCATTTCCTTCAGTCTATCAGAGAAGATAATCAGTATCTATATTGATAGATTACCAGTTCCAGAAGAGCATGGATTAATCAGCTGGTTTGTTCTGTAACCACTGTATCCTATCATCTGCCATAATTATAGACATTCCAATTTGATAAATGACAACCCAATGAACACTATTTTCGAGATTACATTTCTGTTGTCCACAAAAAGTATTTAATAAAATTCTGAATTATCCATACAATGGGAGAAAGAAGTCTGCAATTTTTCTATCTTTTAATTCATACCTCCAAGGAGAGGAATCAGCTAATTACTACATGTCAGATAATCCCTTAATCCCATTTCATAGATAAAGAAGTTGAGGCTCAGGAACTTCTCACTGTTGCCAGGGGAGTAAGTGGAAACCCGGTCTACTTCCAAAGCCCATACTCTTTTACCTAATGCCATTAGTTCCTGGGCCACTGTTCCAAGTGGTAAATTGTTCTGCCCTGTGTTCACTTACCTCTCCTCCAATCATGGCCAATTCAGTCTGTGTGCATGGATACGGAAATTGAAGAGGATATCCACTCGGGTTCTTCCATGGCTCAACAGCCAGAGAGGGTGCCTCTGCAGGGGAGGAGCTGAGGGTTACCAAGAGCTATACTTGCTGAAACACTTAACATGCAATTTGGATTACTTTCCAAATATATTTTGGAAACTCACACAATACTCTAGTCCACTACAGGAGAAAACAGAGGAAGAATACACCTGCCAATTCCACTCTATAGCTTTGGGGTTTCCAGGATAGACCTAACAGTCAATGCAGCACTGACAAGATTCTCACAAGTACACATCCTCAAGAATTAAACATTTATCATAAACATGCTTTCCTAACATTCTGATACTCACCCCAAAGGTACTTAAGTACCTGGCCATCAGCCAGCTGCAATGCTACTGATTTGGTCTTGGAACTGCAACACAGACCGATTATGACTCCATCCACTGTCACAGATGAACTGACAGAAGTAAAAACAGGGGAATGGGGGTGTTGACTTGAGCTTGGTTCTCAAAAATAGTAGCACCTCACTGATTATGCAGAATGGAAAAAGAAATAAGTAATTTCCCTTTGGGCTGCACTGCCTATTTCAATATAGTATATACACAATACACACACATACACTGATAAATGGTGCAAGCAGTGGCCCACATAAATTACCTGTCACATGACACTGTTTTCCACAAAGCCAATAAGCTAGGTGGCTACACGGTGAGGTCATCACTCCCATTCTGGCAGCAACTTAATACAACTTATAACAACTCATCACCTTCACTGGACATGCATGGTATCATTTGTCTCCTTAAAAATATACTGCCTTAAATAAACCAGTGAATTTACAGGAAAATGAGCATACTCAGTATCTCTTATTGTCATCATATTCATTCATGACAGTCTGTAGGTCTTCATTATAGGGAAGAGGGGAATCTGTTATGATCATTATGTATTTTCCTGTGTCTGTGAACAGAGAATAGGCATGTCTTGACAGAAGTCAGAAGAGAACAATAAAAGCAAATGTTGCCGATGCTAACGTTTATTCAGAGAGTTTTTACTCAACCTACAAAAAACTCAAAATGCCTCAAATTTTGTGAGGATAAATTATGGGTGACCGGTTTGAGAGAACAGATTCCGGAGTGAGCCTGAATGGGGTCGGATACAAGCTCTAGCTGCATGATCTCAAGCTCAGTGTCTCAGTGGTCTCAGTGGTCAAAGAAGGGTGCTAATGATACACACTTCAAAGAGGTAATGTGCGAAGGAAGTGGGTTACTGTAAGTAAAGCACTGAAAAGAGTATCTTTTACAAAATGCAAGCTAGAATAAATGTAAGGTATCAAGACCTGTAAGCTAACTGAGGCACATTATATCTGCTAATGACATTAATATTTTGTATGAAAACAATAGCTTTTTTTGAGAAACAAAAGTCAAAGCAGCAGAAATATATTTTAAATGACTTCTCATTTCCTTTACAGCAAATGAGATGACTTAGCTTTTCTTTCTACAAGCTAATGATAAAGAATTTCAGGGGCGCCTGGGTGGCTCAAGTCGGTTAAGGGTTCAACTCTTTATTTCGGGTCAGGTCATGATCTCACAATCATGAGATCAAGCCCCTGAAATGACAGCACAGAGCCTTGGGATTCTCTCTCTGCTTCTCCTCCACAAGCGTGAATACTCTCTCTCAAAATAAATAGAAATTTTAAAAAATTTGGAGAAGTAGAAATTTGTACAGTTTAGGTATTTTTTGATTTAAAGTATTTTATTAAGTTTTTATTTCAATTCTAGTGTAGGTGTAGCATAGTAGTTTATTAGTTTCTGGTGTACAATGTAGGGATTCAACAATTCTATCCATCACCCAGCTCTGATCACAAATACTCTCCTTAATCCCTTTCGCCTATTTCACACATCCCTCCCATCCGCTCTGCTTTTTAAAAGTAAGCTCCTGGCTAACTATGAGTGTTGCATACAGTGAACATATCCTTGATCCAGACATATTCATAAGAAGCTTTTTAAAAATATGAAGCACTTTGAGTCAAAGATTAAGAGTAAATGACTACATTACAACATGTTTTTTGTATACTACAAGGAGAAGTTCCTAATTTTGCAATAAGGGTTTTCAGAATTAAAATCTAACCAGGTGGGGCGCCTGGGTGGCTCAGTTGGTTAAGCGTCCAGCTTCGGCTCAGGTCATGATCTCATGGTTCGTGGGTTCGAGCCCCACCTCGGACTCTGTGCTGACAGCTAGCTCAGAGCCTGGAGCCTGCTTTGGATTCTGTGACTCCCTCTCTCTGACCCTCCCCTGCTCACACTGTCTGTCTCTCAAAAATAAATAAAAAACATTTAAAAAAATCAATAAAGTAAAATAAAATCTAACCAGGAGGCCTTAAATTGCAAATGAATCTGAAGATTAATATCAATAATACGAATATGCTCAATGTACCACATTTTGACACGGGAAGCCTGAGGATTCTCACAGCTGTCAAGGCAACGCCATCTCCCTCAGAACAGGGCTTGCCTTACAGAAAACAGCACCCACTAAATGAAACCTCTTCCATGACAGAGGTGTAGCCTGGGATCAAAACAGAACTTGGGGGCCAGGAAGCAGTGAAATTTAGCAAAGAAAAACAGACACTTTCTATAGTAAATGCGGTCGAGCACCAAACAGAACATACAGATGAGGAAGCCAGAAGAAGCATTTTAAAGTCACCACATCAAACGAAGCACACGGATATAGTACTGAGACTGGGTGGCTCAGTCGATCAGGTGCCCAACTTTGGCTCAGGTCGTGATCTCACAGTTGGTGAGTTCGAGGCCCAAGTCAGGCCCTCTGCTGTCAGCATGGAGCCTGCTTCAGACCCTGCCCCCTTTGCTCTCTTGTCCCTCCCCCGCTTGCATGAGCTCTCTCTCTTTCAAAGATATCTAAAAACATTTAAAAATTTTTAGCACATCTTACAAAAGGTTTTTCCCCATCTAATGGCATTTGCCCTATGTTTCACCACTTGTTGATACATATTAGGTTTGTATTTTGACATGACTCAAAACTACACTTAACCATCTTACTAAGCATATTTAATGAGGAAGCTACTGCCCTCAAACTCACTCACCAGAAGTCAAAAAAAGCCCTATGCTCAGAACAGGCACAAGCATCACTCCCCGTCCCTATCAGCACGCAGTCCGAAGGGAAGGGCTGCGGTACCTGGCACTGAGCTGTCCGTGCTCGTCATCCACCTCAGGAGGCACCACGGTCAGATGGTGAATGACAGACTGTGGGCGGGAGGGACTGTGGCTGACAGCCAGGAAAACGTCTTCCTGAATCCAGGTGAGAAGGCTGAGCTTCAGCGGGTTTACTTCTTGATCTTCACCATTCTCAAACTGAATTCTGTTTTCAACATTGAAGAATATCCAAGACACAAATAAAACTTTAATATCACTGAGATTTTCCTAAATGAAGAGAGAATGAAACCCCCTGTCTACAGCCAGCTAATTATTTGGACCGACCAAACCTGAGGCAGTGCCGAATACTACACAATCCAAAAATAATGTCTGCCAGGTTTAAGAATGGATTTCATTGTATTTAGACCTGTCCTATTCTAAGAAAGACAGTACTTCAGGAAAGTGGCTACACAATAAATTACCACCTCAGACCCTACAGTAACAAACCCCGGGGGCTGTCCACTGTCATCATTTACTAGCTTTCAAACCAGGCTCCAACAGGTACCTGGGTCTCAGTCAAGTGGGTTATTTTTAAGTATCTCACGTCAGAACGAGTAATTAGCCTGAGAGACGGTATCTCTGGCTTCTAACAGCTTCCTCCTGTAACATTAACACATCGGAGGAGAGCACGTTTTTGCCACCTCAGGCAGGAACTCGTAATGGCTACTTATCCTGCCTTTTAGCTAAAGTGGCAAGTCCTCAGCATGCACTGAAGAAGCTGGGTCACTACCCTGATCGTCCCACTCAACCAGCTCTCCCTGGACTCAGTCCCTCCACTGTGTTCTTCCCCACACAGGGGCCTTCCCACCTCTGGTTCCCACCAACATGCTTCCGCCCACCGTAGCCAACACTCCCAGTCCGTCTCCGAGGTCCCAACGATCTCTTCTTCAAGGACCAAGATAAGTATTCAAGTTGTTCACGAAATTTTCTAAATGGCTTAGAGCTATCCTCTCAATTTTTTAAAAATGAAATTATATTCTAAATTGTCTCACACTAGGGCATGTGGGTGGCTCAGTCGGTTAAGTGTCCGACTTCGGCTCAGGTCATGATCTCACGGTTTCGGAGTTCGAGCCCCATGTCGAGCTTTGTGCTGACAGCTCAGAGCCTGGAGCCTGCTTCAGATTCTGTGTCTCCCTCTCTCTCTACCCCTTCCCCACTCATGCTCTGTCTCTGTTTCTCTCTCAAAAATAAACATTAAAAAAATTTTTAAATAAAAAAACAAATTATATCACACTTCCAAGTTTGCCTTAAATCAACCCTCCAGTAGTTTCTAACCCACATAAATGTTCTTTGAAAACAACTAAGCATTATAGAGATAGCCCCCACTTCATACATATTGCATATATTTAAGAAAAATATTATTTATTAAATTCAGCTCTTTATTTTAATCCATTTATCATTTCTGTTAACTTATAAATAAATCTTCTCAGGAGGTAGTGTTCAGTAATTTCAAACATGGGCTTATCAAATAGAACAGAATCAAATCCTGGATTCTCACAGAAGTGATATTATAATTAATAATTGGCTTTGGGGTGGTTTTACAATGCCTACAGTGTACCTGAGATACTCAGTTATACCAAATCATTTACAGTATTGTTTCGATGGGAAAATGCATTCTGATTTCCAACCTGGGAAACTCAAAACATAGCAACCTGAAGTTCTGGAGTGTGGGATGTGACAAAGACAGAGATCGCGTTCAGTCTGTCATATGCTGATAACATGAACCCCCTCGCATATGTAGGCATACACAGCTTGGCCCTATCACCGTCCTCTCCACCTTTCCCAGGGGGTTTTCTCTGGCGAGCCAAGGGCTGTCAGCGGAAATGGGTTCTAAGCCAGCTTTCAGCTTGGCTCCACTGCCACCATCAGCACATGGCATTCAGATACACAGGCATCAGATACACAGGTAACAGACCTCCGCGGCCAGGGTGAAATGCCAGGGCTCAGGGGTTCAATCTACTTGCTCCACTCAGCAGCAGGCACAGCTTAGTAACTAGGCCAAATTTAGAACTAAACGCTGTTCACGGAGGTCCAAGGTAATTAAGAACAACCTACTTGTATCTCTTTTCCAGATGAGGTGTTCCAAGAGAAACTTTAAATCCATTTCCACCCACAGCTCCCAGTTTCACTGTAGGGTCCACACTTGGACTGTCACCTAGAAAACAAAAATGCAGATACTATCGTAGTAAACTACACACATTTTCCCTGATACTAAAGATATTAGATCCTATATTTAATAGATTCTAGAAGGAAATCCACTTTAGAAATAAAGCAATCTAGAAATAACCACATCTCCCTCTTTCTTAAATCCATGCCTACCTTTCAGGATGAGGATTTAGGACAATTTGAAAACAAGGCTACAGTACCATGTGCCAACGTAATTTATAGCATGACCCTGAACTCACAAATAAAATAATCAAGAAAGCAACCAGAAGCTGGCAGCCATGGGACTGTGGAAGGACAAGTGGATTAGAAGCTAGAACACCTAAGCTGAGATCCTTGTCTACTCTTGCTCAAGCAAACTGCAAACATGCCGGCATTCTCTTCCCGCACCTACGGAACAGAGAAACCCCAGGTCTGACGCAGCTCGTAGGAAGGCTGTGCTATCAACTGAAAGTATGTGCAAAAGGCACTGAAAACTGTAAAACATGTTAAAGATGCATTAAATTTTAAGCTACTTCCAGGGTTGGATATTACTCTTAAATAACTAACTCTTCAAGTTCAACAACAGAAGGAATTGCTTCTATAAGCCGGAGTAGGATTAATCCCCCTCCCATCCCAAACCCCATAAGCCAGTGAGACATGTTCATAATGATATTAATCACAAACCTCACAATTTTTAAAAACACTGGCAAAGAACCACCAAGGCAATACCATATTATAATCTGCGTTTGTGTACAAGGAACTTGGTTCGGAACATCTTGATAACAGTTTGAACATACCACATTTATACACAGAAATCTGGTTACTGGCATCTAAGACTGCGAGGTCATTACTCTTTTGGGGGTGTGCAGAGAACATGACTTGATTCACAGGGTGTGGGAGCAGCAGTCGGTAGGTGCACATGGGAGGTGGAACGACACTCTGCCGGAAGACTGTCACCAGTACTCTGCCTGCGTGTGACAGAGAAGATGAGATTAGATACGTGCATGCGTCGTTTGTAAATACGCATCTGACAACACAGCACCACTATCTAACAATGTGGTAGATAATCCTAGCAATTTCTAAAAATGTTTGGAGCTTTTATCATAAATAAACTTATACCCAGTATAAGGGAAAACTGAGTGGGTAACCTTCAGGCCCGGAGCAGTCCAACCCTTGTGAACGAGGGTGAGGCAGCCAAGAGTTCTAGCTTGAAACCCAAGCCTGCAACCAAGCCAATGAACCAAGGGTTTGATTCCCTTCAAAATCCTTAAAACACTTCCCTGCATGTTTTTTTAGTAATGAGACATATCTGATTAAGTTCTCTGTACAGAGCATATGATTTTAAAATCAGTATTAGGACCACTACATAGAACAAAATTAGTACACCACCACACATCATAATCTTAGGAACAGATTTTCCTTTATGTTACCAGCAGTAAGTACACTATCTATCGAGGTGACTCCTTCTTGCCCCAATTTCCTCCCTCTCAGCAAACAAAATACACTGACCAATCCTCATACTAGACAGATGCCTGTGACCTGAACTTAACACACTGGATATGATATAATTAACAAATATTATACCAAATAACAAAGCAACCCAAGTGGAGTGGTGCAAGGATCAGTGTAAATCTATGTCAGGGCAAAAAGGTAAGGCTGACACCCAATGCCACAAGACTACTGTTGTCTTCCTCTGCACCTGAAGTCAAAATTTTCAGTGTCTTCAGAGGCCAGACAAGTAAATTCGTGAAGATCAAGGATGGACACATCTGCAGGCACAGACAGACTCAGGACCCCCTACAGGCTCACGGACACGCTTTCCAGCTTCTTACTTCCATCAATGACAGCCACATTTGCCATGTCGCTCGAATGATCTCCCGAGCTCCGGTCAGTCGTCCAGTGCCAGTCATAGCAGAGGTAATGCCAGCCCTGACAGAGAACGTGCA
>NC_043712.1:23364231-23390570 GCF_006229205.1 Suricata suricatta | reverse complement strand
AGACACAGAAACGGAAGTAGGCTCCAGGCTCTGAGCTAGCTGTCAGCACAGAGCCTGACGCGGGGCTCGAACCCACGAACATGAGATCTGACCTGAGCCGAAGTCAGAGACTTAACCGACTGAGCCACCCAGGCGCCCCTGAAATGTCTTTTTCATAAAGAGTTACAGAAGCTGCCCTCTTAGCACAGCTGGCAGTGTGTCAGTCTCATAAAGAGTTACAGAGAAGAAAATTTGGCAATTAAATTAAAAATATTAAAACCCTCAATCCAAGAGCACTAGATTGGCATCACTTATATTGTTTTAGGCTCAAGATGCTTATTATTTTCCTCCAGGCGCTTTCCATGCGGTCATGTCCCAGGCTATCTGGCATTAAGCATGATTCAGCTATCCAAAGAAGATCAGTACTTATCCTTTATCAGCAATTATTCCAAAATTTGGGAAAAGAATAAGACCTACTCCTGGGGTGGGGAGGAAATGGCGGGGATGTTGGTCAAAGAGCACAAACCTTCAGCTGTAACTTCAGGGAAACTAATGGACAGCATGGTGACTGTAGTTAACCATCTGTATTGTATATTTGAAAGTTGCTATGGAGAGTAGGTCTTAAATGTTCTCACCTTAACAATAATCAAAATGGGAATTATATGAAGCCAAGCATGTTAACCAACTTTAACTTCACTGTGAGAAACATCTCACAGTATACATCATCACAGTATACATCTTGAACTTACACAATGCTGTCATGGCAATTAAACCTCAATAAAGCTGGGGGGGGGGAAGACCTGATCATGTCGAAACCAACCTTTATTAAAGAGAAAACCATATAAATGAAAATCTTAACTGTATTAAGTAATTTCTTTTCTTTAAACATCTCCCTAATTCTTTTTTTTTTTTGTAATTTTTTAAAAAAGTTTATTTAAGGGGCGCCTGGGTGGCTCAGTCGGTTAAGCGTCCGGCTTCGGCTCAGATCATGATCTCATGGTTTGTGGGTTCGAGCCCCGCGTTGGGCTCTGTGCTGACAGCTGGCTCGGAGCCTGGAGCCTGCTTCCAGTTCTGTGTCTCCCTCTGACCCTCCCCTGCTCACACTGTCTTTCAAAAATAAATAAAAGACATAAAAACAAAATAAAATTAACCTTTAAGAAAATAAATTAAATAAAAAGTTTATTTAAGAAACAGAGAGAGCAGAGGAGGGGCAAAGAGAGAGGGAGAGGATCTCAGGCAGGCTCCGTGCTGTCAGTGCAGAGCCCGATAAGGGGAACTCATGAACCGTAAGATCATGACCTAAGCCAAAACCAAGAGTCTGACGCTTAACCAACTGAGCCACCCAAGTGCCCCTATTTTTTTTAAGTACTGATGTGTAGTCCCCATTCTAACATACTGACTCCAACTCTGAGATGAGGCCTAGATAGTAGCTTTTTTCTAAAGAAGCAATCAGCATTGAGAAGGTTTGTGTCATGAATGAATAACTAAATGAACCTCTAAATCACATTCTGGTTAAAGAAAAATTTCTATTGATTAAAAAGTTTGGAAGCCATTTAAAAAACAAGTGAAAAGCTTTATGAACAAAAAGGTTGAGTGCACTGCTATTGACATGAAAAATTACAAAACTTTCAATGCTTAATAGCATGAGATTTAATATGGTGTGGCACAAATACCACACAGCAATTATAAATGATGGCGATGGGTATGTGAGATGGAAGTATGTTTGTGACTTAATAAAAACAAGTTATGAAACCACATGTATCACGCCTATATACTTAACAAAAATGAGATCACAGCTATACTCATATGTACACTTAAAATCTGGAACACAAGTTTAATAGTGCTCATTATTGAGTAAAAAAATTATGGAGTAACTTTTGTTTCTTTTCATATTTACTTTCTAATGTATTCACATATTACACACACCCTGAAAAATACATATTTATGATCTGATCTACAGTTAAAAAGGCATACAGATGATTCTTACTTATATCTAATGTCATTTGCAGTTTTCCTTTGGCTAGCACTTTAACTTCCTGCAGTAACACCATCCATGCAGAGAAAGCATTGATGACTTGTGATGTTTAATTTTAGATGTCAACTTGGCAAGGCTATGCAGTCTAGCCATTTGATCAAACTCTAGTCTAGATGTTGCTGGAAGGTATTTTGTAAATGTGATCACCCTTTATAATCAACAGACTTTAAATACAAAAGATACTCCTTTATAGTGTGGGTAGCTCTCCTGCAAAGAGTTTATGGCCTTAAGAGTGAAAACTGAGGTTTCCCAGAGAAGGAATTCCTCCTCCAGACTGTAACACAGAGCCTGCCTGAGTTTCCAAACTGCATGCCTGTCCTTAGAGATTTAGGACTCAAGACTGCAACATCAACTCTTAATGGTTGTCTCCAACCTGCCAGCCTGTCTCCTGAGTCTAATGTCTAGAGAACTCTGATAACTGACTAAAATTCATAAATAATCAAAACCAAACCACTCCCTCGTGCCATCTCCCCCCTCAGTTATTTCTGAATCCGCTACAGGACTAAGTAGAAGGGAGAAAGGCAACTCCACAGCTTACTTTCAATCACAGTTCATGTGGCCTAAGGCTAAGATACCAGTGCTGTCTTACCATATGTTTTTAGCATGCAATTTTCTTCCCTCTGAAGGTCCTCCAGCCAAACTGCAAGCACGGTGGAATCTGCATTCCAGAACAGACCATTTACCTAGTAGGGAAAAAAGACGTGTCACTGGCCTTCAACTATGTACGTATTTCATAATCCTTACGAGAGCTGAATTCCCTGCTCTCACAAACCAAACACTTGAGCTGATCCCTAGCAATAAATTATGAACCTACAGAATCAGTAAATAAATCTAGGTAATTGGTCTTAATACGTAGGGGACTTCTAACAAAATGCATTGTGGTTAAAAATTTAAGAAACTTAACCAAAAAAAGAGACAAAGAGAGAGATGAGACACTTAACAACCAAATGCAAGTCAACATTCTTAAACAATCAGAAATTAGAATATAGACTAGGTATTAAATACGACTAAGGAATTATTATAATTTTGTAAGGTGTGAGCATGGATTTCTGGCTATATAAACTGTTTTCTTAACTGTTAGAAATGAATATTAAAAACACAATTTCTAAAATTAAAACCCCAGGAAACAAAAGTAAGTGTGGGGGAGGGGGTATGTTTAGGCTAGAAAGTGGTGATTGGATGAAAACAGCTCTGCAAAATGCTAGCATCTGTTGAAAGAAAGAAGGACATGGGAGTTCATTAAACTTTCCTCTCAACCTTTAGCTTACGTTCTTAATTTAAATGTAACAATTTTATTTAATTTTTTTAAACATTTATTTATTTTTGAGAGAAAGAGAGAGAAACAGAGTGCGCGTGGGGAAGGGGCAGAGAGAGAGGGAGACACAGAATCCAAAGCAGGTTCCAGGCTCCAAGCTGTCAGCACGAAGCCTGACAAGGGGCTCGAACCTGCAAACCGCAAGATCACGACCTGATCCAAAGTCAAGCACTTACCTGACTAAGCCACCCAGGTGAGCCATAAATGTAATAAAATTTTAAATTATGCTTATGTTTACATAATTAAAGATCACCATTTGGTGCTTCTGCTCCAGTAAAAAATCTTAATGGTACACAAGCAGCTTAAGGTGTAGATGTTATCAATGAAAATTACCTATCATTGGAAACATTGTTTTTGTCCAAATAAATAATACTAATTACGATTTCTATTTCTACCTATGTTTTTTTTTCTTTTATTGTTTATTGTCAAGTTGATTTCCATATAACACCAAGTGCTCATCCCCACAGGTGCCCTCCTCCATGCCCATCACCTCCCTTCCCCTCTCCCCCTCCCCCATCAGCCCTGTTTGTTCTCAGTGTTCAAGGGTCTCTCATGGTTTGCCTCCCTCCCTCTCCCCAACTACTTTTTCCCCTTCCCCTTCCCCATGGTCCTTTGTTAAGTTTCTCCTGTTCCACTTATGAGTGAAAACATATTCTACCTATGTTTTAACTAGAGTAAGAAAGAATACCATTTCTTTCCAAAATACTCTTCAAAACACTGTCTCCTTCAAAAAAAAACCATTCAGTTATAAGAGCCCACTATTTTTATCACTTTCTACTCTGGAGCCTCTATTTTACACGCCCACATCTGATACAAACTTCTACAGCTGAGGAAAATCCCCTAGATTTGATGGTGAAATAATTCAGGCACTTACCTTAACCTCATCTTTGAGGAAAGGAAGTGTAAAATGTCCATGAAGAAGGCCATTTTTCTCAAAAAACACAATATCCTGCTGATTGGGTTTCTCTTGTGTAGATGCAATCAAACTACCTGAGGGCCTTAAAGCAAATACTGAGCGTTAGAACGCCCAAAAGTGCAACCAACTGGCTAAGAACAAGAAGAAAGTCAGAGAAACGACTTTTCCAACAAAACATCTCCACCCAAGGAAGGTTTGGAGCCCACACGTGTCCTGGCAAGCAGTTCACACTAGGGTGGAGCTCCACCTGCCCAGAGGACAGCATGCCTCTTCCTGATTTGCACAAAGGCTCCATCTGTCCACAAAGACTTACCAATGTAGACTGCACCAGTGTGGCCTTTAAATTATTTAAACTATTCTATTTTAAATATTATGTCCCATAAAAACATAATGTATTTCTCCTTCAATCTATGACTTCAGCAACTATTCCATGCTTAGTTATTTAAGACCTCAATCTACAGAAAACATCCCAATCACCTCATCTTGTTCATAGTTTGTCTCTATTATAGTTTTAACTTCAATACCTTTCTCTCTTTGCCCTCTCATCCAACTGTCACTCAAATACTGGTGGGAAACAAGATGTCTACAACCCAGAGACCTAGGGGTTTAGCATATAATAGATGCTATGGAGACAGAGACATTTCTTCAGTCTTTAACCAGGGCAGGTGCAGACACTAACCAAGAGGTTTACTGGGCCCCAATCCGGCCTGCATGTTCCTTGGCAAGCAGAACCCTCTAGCATAAGAGCTTGTGGCTTGTGCAGAGAAGAAAGCCCTTTTCCTAATTTTCACCAAAGCTCCACTGCCCCCAACAGCTTTGCAGACTGTGACTTTCCTTCTATGCACCATTCTCTGTTACACACAATGACTTCATGCAGGAGCTCCCTACACGCTGTAAAATGTGTCAGCCCGGGAATGACATCTGTGAAGCTCTAAATCTACTATTCAAATTGAATTCAGACTTCAGAAAAACTAAAAAGAGAAAGATACAGCCCTACAGCCAAATGAGTAAACGTTAATATCCTTTTGTGTTATATAAACACCTGTACTCAGCAGGCATCACCACCCCTACCCCAGTTCCAAAATATTCTCTGAGGAAGAAGTTACAAGGCTTCTTCTCCCACTCACTTCCAGGCCAGAGCCGGTCCCAGTCCTGCCACAGGCTCACTGGTGGACTGTAAAGCAAACTCTCGGTTCCATACTCTCACCTTCCGAGCTCCTGGAAGGCAGGTAGAGTTACAGAAACAGATACACTTAAAATATTGTCAAGTCAGAACTGTTCCAACATCTTATTAAGAAAAACTGCCATGGTTTTACAAAGCCAATAGATTAATCCTGTTAAGAATTTGTACCCACAAGTAGGAGGCAGGAGCATATGACCTCAAAGAATTCTTCTAGTTCTTAGCTCTAAATTCATTTAACATCTAAAGCAGCACCTCATACGTATAATTCTTAAAAGCCTATAAAGAAAACCTTTCTGAACTTAATAAAATAATTTTTTTCCCCTTTAACTGCAATTTATTTCCATACCTGTCTCTGGGCAAACAACACTCACAGCAAAGAACTGGCCATCACCACGCCAGGTCACTTGTGGTCTATGGTCATCCCAGGGCAAAGCCGACTCATACTACAGAGAGAAAGGAACACAAATGTTACTGGAGGACTTAAATGGCCCAAAATCAAACAAGCCTAAGACTATTAAAGTCAAATATTTTACGTGAGATTCAAGCTATCTAGAAAACCAGCTTCACAGAATCCTCAGGAACTCTTCTAGAAGGCCTCTCCGACTCAGAAATCATCTAGAGACCAAAACAAAATCCATCTTCATGCATAAAAAGAAGTGGCCTCCAAGCACAGCAACAGAGGAAAGGAGCTGCAGGTCAGATACTAAATACAATGAGTTGAGGGGCTCCTGCGTGGCTCAGTTGGTTGAGCCTCCAACTTTGGTTCAGAGCATGATCTCACTAGTCATGAGATTCAGCCCTGCATCGGGCTCCGTGCTGATAGCTCTGAGCCTGGAGCCTGCTTCGGATTCTGTGTCTCCCTCTTTCTCCCCTCCTCCCCTACTTGAGCCGTTTCTCTCTCTCTCTCTCTCTCTCTCTCTCTCTCTCTCTCTCTCTCTCTCTCAAAAAAAAAAAAAAAAAAAAAGTACAATGAGTTGAGGAATCTACCGGGTAACTGCTTATCTAAATTTAAGGGGGTAGAGTTCTGGTCATTTAATTACTGTGTAAGCTTTACAACAGTGCAGAGACAAGTCAAAAAGATGAGAGGTAGGTGGGCAGAGAAAAACCAGTGGCGATAAAGCCAGCAGCGATGATGAAAACACAGAAGAACTCTGTGTTCCACAGTGCAGGAAGCCACTTACATCTCAGCCCTGAAGGCCTTGAAGACAGAGGCAACTGTGCAGGTCAGGGGACAAAAGATCACCTGAGCACCCCTTAGCACACTCCAGCGACAGGGTGCAGCGGAACGGCACCAGTGCCACACTCCGCACAGAAAACACAAGCAGCCTAACAAGACATATTCTCAATTGGCAAAAAACACAAAGATCCCCTCCTCTGGTGAAGGGCTGAAATGAAACAGGAGTTACAGAGAAGGTAGTCAGCGACTAATAAAGATGGGAAATGTAAATGACAAGCAGTGCCTTATCGATCCACCTGTCCCACAGAGCTCATGGAAATGTCCACATGGAACGTAAGTAATATGGTTCTATTTGCTCAGCCCAAATCTTGGGATCATTCACAGTTCTTCCCATCCTACATTTAATCTATTATCAATAATTCTAATACCTCTACCTTCAAAACGTATTCAGAAAAAGGGAAACTAAAGAGTTTCATCCAAAGGGAAAAATTAAAAAAAGTATCTAATATATGTATGCAGGAAAAATAAAACATACATATGAATGACCAACAGTGAATGCAGGATAGCAGCTCTTTCTGGGGAGGAAAGAGAAAGTTATCAGGAAAGGTTACACAAAATACTTCATTTCTATCTGTGATGATACATTTTTTTAAACTGAATACTGGTTATAATTATTCTCTATATTGAAAAAAAATTACAAAAGCAACTTAGCAATAAAAAAGGAAAAAGGATCTTTCTAGAATGACTCATTCCGAGGACTCTAAAGTTTCAGTTTTACTAAAGCAGAAGAGCTCTGCCCATTATTAGCCACTAACAGAACACCTAAGATCTCCTGGTTGTTGGCAAAACTTCTATCTGTTCCAGTCAAGGTTCTGTATCCATCAGACCGATCTTACCATTTGCACCTGAAAGGCCGCTTGCCGACCTTCTGATCCATGGAACTGCGTCTCCTTCCTGCCCCATCCAACAGTGATAAACTTGCCTAGAGAGCAATTGATTGAGAACATGCAAGATACCAATAAGCTACATGAAATGAAATAAAAACAGTTCCATTGCTATTCTTCATTAAGGAGGTCACTGGCAATTACTTGTGCCCTCTGAGACCTCTCCATAAACTGACTAGCACTCAATATTTGAAAAGCCAATGTTCCATATTATACACAGCAGTGATTTTTGAAGAATTTGAAATGGTCTTTCTTGGAAAGCACTTCACTGTCATCTTACATATTCTAAATTCCCTTGATGATAGTAAACAATTCCCACTTTACAAGTAGGAATCAAACATGAAGAATTTACAAGATACATCCATGGATAAGAACATTAAACTCAAGACAAGAGCTAGGAATAAAATCTGATTATAAACATTTGTTCAACTAAATGTATCCAACCTCCCTGACAGCAGTGGTGAGGACTACAGATTATGGAATTCACTCCTCACATAGAAAATGAGACCATCTAGTGGCTAAACCAAAATTAGAACACAGGGTGTCCGCCTTCCTCTAAATCACAATGTTTCTCTTGCATATAGTGCTGCAGTAATGCAGCCCTCTGTTCCACCAGGTAGGAGCAGCCTTCCACATTGCAATAAGTACTACTGACATTTCCCTGAAAGCATCCAACAGATCCAGGACCCAATACGTCCCTCCTGCCATTGAACCTGACGAGCAGGGCTCTCATCATTTCTCTATATTAGGGTCAGCACAGCCATCTACTGTGCACTCTGCAGGGGCACGTGGGAGCGCCACAACGGCACACCTGGCAGCTGTCTATGAACAGCTGATGTGCACCCATGTGCTTCTATCTGAAAGTTTCTAGAGATGTAAAGGACCAAGGAATGAAGAGAACTTTTCCAACGGATTCAGACAGCAAGTGATGGGGTGAGAGCAGGAATTGGTAAACTACAGCCTGTATCTACATTTACAAATAAATTTTTATTGAAACACAGCCATACCCATTCTTTTATGTATTGTTTGTAACTGCTTTCACACTACAACAGCAGAGCTGAGAAACTGCAACAGAGGCCATGTGGCCTGCAAAGCTGAAAATAACTGCTATCCCGCCCTTCACAGAACAAGTCTGTCAACCCCTGGGTTACAGGAAAAATATGTATTCACCACAATCACAGAGTGTTTTTTCGTGCTGACAAAAATATGTCTAAGACCTAAGTCCCTAACTTAGACCCCCTCTCCCTTGACTTACACTCTATTATTAAGCTTCTTATGAAAAAGTCAGTGGGATTAGTCAGACCCAGTGCACTTTCTCATCCAAAGGTTGCCGGTCACTCCCTCTGTGGCTGTCCTCACAAAGGAAGCCCAGGAGTTCCACCCTAGACCCTAGACTCTTCCAGCACCACACCTGCCCCCGAGTAAGTTTATCTCCTCGCAACACTGTAAAGATTCCCTACATGTCACTGACTCCCAATCCACATCTCTGGCTTCTCCTGAGCTTCAGTCCCTTATATTTGCCTACTCCACATGGTGATCCCATATGGTTCTTAAATAAATCCAGAACAGAACTCACCAGCTACCACTTACAAGTCAGCACTTCCTACCTTCCCTCTCAATGACTGGTGTCTTTATTCCCATCACCTGAGCTTCTGACTGGAGCCCCACCAAACTCTTTCCTCCTCACCTCACAAACCCAGACCCATTTATTTCACATTCTAAACTATTTCTAATTGGCTAGGGCAGGAGGGGAACCATGTGTACATATCCAAAAACACTTCTCAGATAATTCTAAAAACGCATCCCTCTCCTCACTGAAAATCAAATTCTTCCTGAATTCATTCCTTCTTTCGGCCCCACGTCCACCTTCCTTATCTCTTACCTTTATTCCTTTAGGACCTCCTATCTGATCACCCTGCCTAGTCTGTTCCTTCTCCACCAAACAACCAATAAATCTGGCATCATCAAAACTGGTCCAAACTTAATCAAAGTCTATCCTGTTTATTTCAATCCACACTCATGTCCTGCCAGCAGCAATGGCACCATACTCACGGCTGCCTGAATAAGCCATGATGGACTGGGAAGCACCCATGCCCGGGGGTGGTTGAATTTCCTTGCCTAGACTACACCCCCTACCCTCAACTCTCACCTACCCAGCACCAATTTAGCCAAGACTCAGCTCAAGCCAGCCTTCTTTCAAGTTCTCCCTCTCCATGCTCCCTTCCTCCCTTCATGGGACCCTAATACCTGCACATGTTATTATGGGACTCTTTAATGGAAAAGCTGAATTTTCCACACCACCAAACACAGTGCTAGGTTCACAGGACCTTCTCAAAAATTATTTCTGAATAAATTATTTTTGAATGAATAAATGAGTAGCAACTTTCTAAATGACTTCTCAGAGTTGGGAGAGCATAAAGGCATGAGGTCAGTAATCAGCAAAAGTTAAAATCCCTTCTCCCCCATGCCTCTCCTCAAGCAGGCCATCTACCTGGTGCCCTTGAGTTGGCCAGAGCTTCTTACACTCCATAAACATCTCCTCTTCTCCCCTTTCAATACTCCCAGGGCCACAAGGTCCAAATCACATCCAGCTACATCTTAGCTAAGAAACAATCTTACCAAGATGGCTCCCATTAAAATGGAGATTCAGGTCCAATCAATAGGAACAAAAAATCAGCCTTCTATCCCACCTCTCTTGTTTTTGCCCCCTAAACTGTACCTCAGAAATGCTTGCTTCATTTTTGCTAGCACAGTTCCTTTCACTGAAGCCCCAGACTAAGCCTGCCCTGAGGTCTGGGTAACAACTATGCAGGCGACATTAAGCAGGTTTCTATTCCCCAGTTACTGGCAGTGTGAACTCTCAGAGCCGCAGACACCAGAGGAATGCCTTGTATGGTCTGGAAAGGGCTCAGGGAACTGGGCTACCAGACATTAATGCATGAGGCTTCACCTTCCATAGTTCTTTGGGTTTATGAAAATGATCAAACCTGAGAGGAACTTTGGGTCACAAAATGTTTCAAAGCTATACTCACTTTCACCAAAATCATCCTGGTGGATCTGCTGTTCCATGATTGGCTCAAAGTCTTTTGTCATCATAATCAGGGTCTGTTGACCTTGGGTGGGCACAAACATGAGTGATTTTGTTTTCAGAGAACAAATGTGTATTTCATAAGTATCTACAGCACTGGAAGCTACGGAGCTGGAGTGGAGGAGTTCAGTGTGAGAACAGGGAAGACACAATTCACTCCAAATATTTTGACTCTCATTTGGAAAAAAAAAAATAAAAAAGCTCTGCCTGCCTGGGTAAGTTACCTGGTGCTCATTCTCAATTGTTTATGAAAGCTAACATTAAAGTCCACCAGCCCTCCTCCACTAACTTCAACACTGCACCAAGGTGATCTCTTCAAATACACACCTCAGCAGGGGGGCCAGTTTACAGAAGCTCATCTAAAATGAAGACACTCAAAGGGAAAAAAGTAGTTTTCAAGAGCTTATAAGAGCTTCTTAAAGAGTTGGAAGAGTGGTCTTTAGAATATGTTTAATAACAACTCTTCCTTTGGAATAGATTAAATATTGCTGGCATTTTTAACTATATTATGGACCTCAGAGTTTTTCCAAGTTTTATGACTTTGTTTCCCATTTCCAAAAACTGAAACAGTATGTCAAAGAAATTTTCTGAATAAGCACCCAAAACTTAAGCCTTCAAGATATTATGAAACATGTTTTATGAAAGGCAGAGCAGGAGACCAGGACAAGCTGACCTGTTGCAAGAAGCACCAGCTCTTGGTCGGGACTCCAATTCATGACGGAGATGCCGCTGGCCACACTCCCAACACATTCCAGCTGCGTCAGCAGACAAAAGTGCGTTTTAGAAATCCAGTTAACATACAGCTGAAGTGAAGCTACACCCACGCCAACAACTTTTTGTCAAGAAATATATAATGCAAAGACTCTCATTTGAAAAATGCTTAAATATTATGGTTGATATTTTCAACTTCTACATAAAACACGTGACTTGAGGATGCTGGAGATTTCCTCCTCACTGGACCCTTCCACTCACCTGGCTCGTGCTGAGATTGCAGAGGATGACATCTCCAGAGGCCGTGGCCACACACACAGACTCCTGATCCAGCAAGTCCTGAATGCCAACAATGCAGCCACTTCCGTCCTCTGGAAGAAAGCCTTCCGCCACTAAAGAAATCTCATTTTTCACCTTTCACCAAAACAAACACATAAGCAAATTAGGCCAATTGACTTTCAAGAACAATTCATAACATTTCCAAAAATAAAATACGTTTCAATGCTTCTTTTCTAATAAAGAAGTTTTCAAAAAATGTTTTCTAGATTAATATTCAAACTTTCATTTGAGAAATATTACAATCCTACAATCTTTAACAACCAAAAAAATATTTCATGGGGGTGCCTGGCTGGCTCAGTCAGTCATGTGATCCTTGAATCTTGGGGTTATAGGTTCAAACCCCATGCTGGAAGTAGAGATTGCTTAAAAATAACCCCCCCCCCCAAAAAGATAGTTAATGGACCTTTTTGCCAAGCAAATACTAAACAAAAGCAAGAAGCCTAGTCTCTTAAAAAATACCTAATAAAACATGAAGCTACTATGGTTTTCTAAGATTTCTATAGTATAGGGGAAAAGAACTAAGAATATAATCACCTAAAATACGTAAGTAGTAAAATATAATTAAGGGAAGTTATCAGAATCAACTCAAAGAGCTTTTAAATTTGCAATTTTCACTTGCATTCCCAGTTGAGATCTACTATTATAAATAGTGTGCATGATGGGAAAGGTAAAAAGCAGGACACCCACACAAACTATAATGTCGGAGTTTTGCCAGCTTACATTTGAAACAGAAGCAGAGTTAAAGGTAGGTTACTATTCAAGTAATATTTAATATAACATCAATATAAAGCAAAGGAAATGTTCCTTTCGGGTGATACAAACTCAGTTAAGATTTTAAGTAACGACTACGGAGGAAGTAAGTGTGGAAAAAGAAAGGCCAAGTCCTGCCAGTGCTGGGCATTCTCCATCAATACAATAACTTACTTCTCTAGTCACAGGGTCTACTTCCATCAGTCCATGGTCTGAGCCAATGAGCACTGTCCTCTGTTCAGTTCGGAGAGAAAAGCATTGAGGTTTCCCCGGAGCCTGGATATCCCTGAACTCCAGGGTCCGAAATAACTTTAGATTTCTCATGATGAAGCAATTCCTGAAAGTACAAAGATCTCTTGATGAAGAATTACTCTGAGAGAAAGGAATAACTTTCCTAATAGTGACAAATGACAGTCAAATTAGGCAAAACGATTCAGGGCAGGCATGTAGTAGTTAGAATAACCAAGAAAAAAAAAAGACCTAATCTGAACCCACATAGGGTTGTGGTTGCAACCTTACCAATTCATTGTGTTTATCTATGGTCTACAATGGAGGTTCTGAAAATTACTCTTTGGGAGAGGCAAGATCCTCAACTTCAACATTTTTTCTTCAAAATGATTTAACATCAGTTATTTCTCAGGAAAGTTGGAAAGATCAAAATAAATAGGAAAACATTTTATTTTTGCATATTTGAATATCTTTAAATCTGATTGATTTACAAAATCAGGGGTGCCTGGGTGGCTTAGTTGAGTGTCCAACTGGCTTTTGACTTCGGCTCAGGCCACGATCTCATAGTTTGTGAGATTGAGCCCCACTCAGGACATGACCCCACTGTTCATAGGATCAAGCCCCATATCAGGCTCTGTCTCAAATAAATATTTTGAAAATAATAAAATAAAATCATATAAAAAATCTATATACATACCCTGTAAGTAGAAGAAAATCTAGAATAAAATGGCTTTAATGTCACCAGGTAATTTACTGGTAAACTGATTTTATATGTTCATTTAAAAACTAAATCCTAGGGCACCTGGGTGGCTCAGAAAGTTAGGCATCTAAGTTCAGCCTAAGTCATGATCTCATGGTTCATGGGTTCAAGTCCCACCGCAGGCTCTATGCTGACAGCTCAGAGCCTGCAGCCTGCTCCCAAGTCTATGTCTCCCTCTCACTGCCCCTCCTCCTCTCACACTCTGTCTCTCTCTCCCTCAAAAAAACATAAACATAAAAAAAAAAGACAGAAATAAGATACATTGTTCTCAGGGAGGAAAAAAAAACACACTACTATTATGGCAGTCACAATGACGACCAATAAATACTGAGGAATTTGGTGACTTGATGTAACTACTTTACATAATTTGGCTTTCCTGGCCTGGTTTTTACCAGTACAATAGAAAAGGTGAAAAAAGAATGATAAATAGGAAACCTACTTTGGTCTGGCAAAATCAGACCTGCTTAAATGCATAGCATTAGCTAAGAGAAAAAAAAAAGAATGTTAACATACTGGATATTCATATTCAGATACCTTTAAAGTTTATACAGTTTATAACTGGAAATCCCTAACTTGGGGGTGGCAATATACAGACCACAATCACCGCCTTATCACCTTAATCCAAGGTGAAGTCTCTCATCTTGCACTTCATACACACAAAAATGCAAGAATAAAGATGAGTTAATCTTCACAGTACCACAGCACAGTAAGTGTAATATGAAAATACAGCATGTAATGTGGATTAAGAGAAAGACAAGACCATACATTACATGGTGGGAGAGAGGAAGAAAATCAAGGCCAACAATGGTTTTGTAAGCTTTGGTGACATTTACGTTCAAGAACTTCTAGAAATTATTTGACACTCCTATTACATCATGTAGGTTTTAATTTAGGTCTAATTCTATATAGAATGCTTGGGTTTTTCAAGAAATATAAAAATCACATATCTTTCCTCTTTAAACATCATCCAGATGACCACTGACACGGGACAGATCTGAAAGGAAGGCTAGTTGGAGATGAGAGAATGCCTGGCTACAGAGGAGTAAGCACATGACAGAGAACCAAGAAGAGAAAACAGACAGGAAAAATGGGTCCAACATACAGTCTGTCTGTCTTTCGTGCTAGTTTATCTAATAATCATGCTGTTACTGTCCCGATTATCAGATCATCAAAATGTTCTCCTATCCCCCCCTGTGAACTTGGATTCCATTTACCAACAAGTCCCTGTCCCTGCACTCCCAGCACCAACCTCATCAGCCCACCCCAAAGATACCAGCACTAAGCCGGCAGTCTCTCTCCAGACACAAAAATCCAGAACGCAGCACTCCTCTGAATTCCAGAGTCTCCAACACCAGCAGTCAGAGTCCCGGCTTTATGGCGCCTCTCCTCCATGATCAGGTCACGTAACTCCACTTTCCCTTGTTTTGAACCTAAGCCCCGAGCTAAGTGTTACAGCTACTTTCATCAGTTTACATTTTGTTACTTCACTGCCCCCTTTTGCTTCTTACTCCTCTAATAGCTACTTAACCAATTCTTCATGTTAAATTCAGTTGAAATACTGTGTGGTTTCTACTTTCCTGATTGGACCCTGAGTAACAAACGCAGCAAACAACTGGAATTCTCAAGACACAGAGCTTCCAAAATCACTGGCACAGGGGAGCTATTCATTTACCTCCCACCAACCCAACCCTTTGAAGCTCAAAAGGAACTTCTTTAACTTTTCACACCCATCATCCTTATTCCCTTACCTTCTCAAAGCATCCACTACCCCTTCTCAAGGCTAGGGAAGTAATGGCCTCCACACTCCCCTGACACCTCAACTTAACTAGTACGCTTTCTTTTACATCTGCAACCTCCAACTCCTCAATGATTAACCTTTCCCCAGCCCTGAACTGTGCTAAAGATCTCTTCATACCACAGAGCCATCCTGTATCCTCTATGAAATTCCCGCAACTCCTCCTCCATCCTTTCGCCTCTTGGCTAATTATCATGTCCATGACTACAAGTACCAGGCAGCTCACTAACATGCTGACTAGATCTGTCTATCCCTGACCGCCCCCAAAGTGAACAGTGAACCCACATTTTCAACCTCCTGATATTATCACCAGGACGTCTCACAGGCACATCAAATACGACCTGGAAAACGAAATACTGCTATCGTCCTGTTCAAACGAGTTTCTTGAGGACATGGCATTTCTATTCTCTCTGTCCCCCAAGATAAAAACGGTCTTCCCCTTGTTTTTGCTTATATTTCACATTAAACTATTGGCTGGTTAGTTCACTCGCTGTCAATACAGTTTCAATCCTTTGCACAGTATCCAGTTAATCCCATGACTCGGTTTGTGGACTACATCAAACACCTACTTAGCACTCGGTAAGTGCTAGGGTCTGAAGACAAGAGAAGATTCTGTCACTGCCTACACGGAGGTCACGGTTTGAAGGGAAAGAGGGGCACGTAATATACCACATTAGATCGAGAAGCACAGGGGGGCACCTCCACGAAAAAGTCAGATGCGAGAAGCAGCACGCAACACAAATTCGCGTCAGTAATAGCAGTCGCATACTAACTGATTCGCTTTATTTGGTGCATTAACTGGTTAAGCGGTATTCTCCACTCCTGCCAGGAATCCGGAGGCTGGTAAACGTGCCGCCCGGGGAGCAACACGTCTTCCCCGGCCTGCCGCGTGCCGCAGAGACCCCGGATGGCGCAGGTGGCAAGTCTGCGGGAAGAGAACCTAAGGGCAAAGGTGATCACGCCGCACTCCACTCCCCGGTTTCCTGCAGCAGAGAGTGTGCACGCTCGGGGGTCCTCTTCATCTGGACATCCCTTGAGACGCGCCTGGCTCCGTGCCCCCTTCCCTCCCCCACCCCGAGGGAGTCGTCTGAACGCTCACCTGCACCGCGCTGACAGGACCCCCAAGCAGCGGGGCTCTGCCCTCGCCTCCCCAGCCACGCGCGGCGGGCCTGCCGGAACCCGCCCGGGGCTGCACACACGCCTCTCTGTCCGCCGCTCTCCTGCTTTCGGCACGTGAATTGCGCCTCCGGGCCGCCTGACCCCAGTGAGTAGTGATGGAAAGGGTCGAAGGGACAACCCGTGAAACGGCAATGAGCGTGCGAAGCAGATGGGACACACCACCAGCGGCGCGTGAGTGACGTCACGAGGCGGAGGAGGCGTGGCCGGCCTTCTCCGTAGCCCCGGCAAGGTAGCGGTAGGGAAGCTGCGCCGCCCCTCCACCTCGGTCCCTCTGCCTTGCCGCCCACACTATTGTATTCAATCCCCGCGTGACGTCGAACTCCAAAGCACCGTAATGAGAAGCGTCGGTGGCGGAGCCTGTGGGGCCAGGAGAACAGCGCGCGTGCGCACGCCGTGAGCCGCACGCCGGAAGTACGCCCTCCTCCGGGGTCTGCAAAGAGGAAGTGCTGGGGCCCCGGAGGGCGGGGGTAGTTGCTACCGTGGTCGCCATGGCTACCGAGCCCGGGGCTGCGGAACCCGCAGTGCCTTCGCTCGTGGATCGTTACTTCACTCGTTGGTACAAAGCTGGTAAGAGGGGAATGGTGTCGGTCTCCATTTGGCCGCACTGGCCTGAGCCTGTAGGGACGGTGGTGACAGATGATAAGCCACGTGTGGCTACCCCGGCGCTTCCTCCCCACGTCTGGAGGAACTGGCGACATGGTGCGAGTTCAAGGATGGGTCGCTTGCGGGAAGATAGTAGTCTAAGATGAGGTCCCCATCAAGGAAGGCAGGGGCTGGAGTGGACTCGCTGGAGTGCCTGAAAGGATTCGACGGGCTCAATCCTATAGCAGTGGCCATACACACTATGATTTAAAGGATCAGGTCGAAAACTATAGTAGAGGCAGGGATGGAGAAAAGAGATGGGTTCGAATAGAGTCATTTAGAAAGAATCTAACAGTTTTTCTAAAAGTTGCCAGTATCATACACGTGTCAGTTGGAAGTAGATATCGTGTTGTACTGCTCCGTGGTAGGAGCATCCTTGAGGACTCTTCTCTAGGCCCTACTTGCCCCCTTTTATTCAGGGATAATAGGTATACTCATTTTTTAAAATATGGTGGTATATAATCTTTTAGCCAAATTTATGGTGACTTACTGTCCCAGTTTATCCAAAACTGAGGGGTTTCCCAGAATCTGAGACTTTCAGAGCTAACATCAAGACTGTCCTGGGTAAATCAGAAAGAGTTGGTCACTCTAAAATTGACCAACAAAACATATGCTACTCTATTATGTAATGAATCCATTGCTAATGGCACTTTTTTCTTAGAAATAATGAGTGTACTCATTTTAAATGTATACTTTTTAATATTAATTTTTTAGAGAGAGACAGAGAATGAGTGAGGGAGGGGCAGAGAGTGAGGGGGAGACAGAATCCAAAGCAGGCTCCAGGCTGACGTGTCAGCACAGAGTCTGACACAGGGCTCGAACCCACAAACCATGAGGTCATGAGTTGAACCAAAGTCAGATGCTTAACCGACTGAGCCACCCAGGCACCTGAGTGTACTCATTTTAAAGTGAGGATGAAGCAAGATGGAGCAAAGAGTTAATGCTCACTTTAATATTGAATGAATGAATCCATCTGGGCCAGAAGCCTTTATGTATATCTTTTTGTGTAATGAAGGGATACCAAACTATGAGTTCCATCTTCAGAATTATCTGTGTGAACCAAAGAAAGTACCATACGGTGGCAGTAAATGCTGACCCAACAACCAACAGATTCATTCATTCATTCTAGATGTCAAAGGCAAACCCTGTGAAGACCACTGTATACTACAGCACTCCAACCGGTAAGCAAATTGGGAATTTTGAATTGTAAGTTTCTGGTATCGTAGCCTGGTATGGTCTTGGATTGAACACATGGTCATTAAATGATTACCTAACACTGTGGTGAAATGGCATTTATTATAAGAGTTGGGCTGACAAGAATGAGCCTTTCAGTGTCTACTCCAAACAAACTTGATTACCCAAACATACAAATGGAGAACCCTCACGGGGAGGGCGTGCCTTCCTTCTCATCTACCTAATGACGTCTAATGCCCTTCCTTTTTCTGGGCAGGAAATTCACTCTCACTTCTCCGCTTTTATTATTGCATTCCTGTCTATAGTTAAGCCCCAGCAGTAGCCAGAGGAAAATGGGGGGAAACGATAGTTTGAGTAGGAGTACTGTGTAGTATGAGGAAGAATTCTCCCAAGCAGTAACACAGCACCACATTTTTGCTCCTTACAGAATATGTGTCATCACATTGGCAGAATCTCATCCAGTTCTTCAAAGTGGAAAAACAATCAAAAGCATTTCCTATCAAATCAGCACCAACTGTAGCAGACTTCAGAACAAGGTCTCTGGGAAATTTAAGCGGGTATGTTCCTGTAATTCTCTACTTACATCTTCAATGTCATAGTAGTGATGGATCCAGTCAGTCTTAGAATCCAGTGAAATGTGCTCAGCATACTCCCCTGACAGTTTGATATACTGATTTTAAGAATACTTTAACCTTTAAGAAATTCTTAGGCCAAAAAATGAGGTATTACAGGAGGAAAAGGATTTGTCATATTTTAGGTTCTGTGCCACTGTTCCCGTCATTCCCACGGCGGAGGATGGAGAAGGCGGACCTCTGAAAAGACTCCTTAATAACAATAAACAAGATTTTATGTCTCTTCTTTTTTTGTTTGTTTGCTTGTTTTTAATGTTTTTATTTTTGAGAGACATAGAGAGACAGTGGGAGCAGGGGAGGATCAGAGAGAGGAGACACAGAACAGGAAGCAGGCTCCAGGCTCTGAGCTAGCTGTCAGCACAGAGCCTGATGCGGGGCTCGAACCCACGAACCGTGAGATCATGACCTGAGCTGAAGCTGGATGCTTAACCAACTGAACCACCCAGGCGCCCCTTATATCTCTTCTAAAGCCAGCATCTTGAGTTCTATAAAACCTAGGTGACCAACTTTTCTTTACCATGTATTTTCAAATGTAAATTAAAAAAAATATATCCTGAGGTAGTGAAAAAAAACTAGTCTGAAAAAAAAAAAACAACAGTATTTGCTCCTCACTAGTTTCCATTCTTTCATCTTTACCAATTTAATACACATCTAGTCACCTGTAGCGCCATATAGTGCTCAGTTGTATATAACGTTCTCTCTACCCTCCACAACTCTAGGCAGGATGGACACATTTTATTAAAAGAGAGCATCACACCAAGGACAATTCAGTAACATACTGAAGTATCCTGAAATAGCTACAGGATAGGAAAGTTTCAGTGGATGATTTAGCTCCTTCATTTTCTGACTTGATACTAAGTTTCTGCTAATTACCCTCACTGTTATAGGAGACCTTTGTTTCTACTCCCCTGAAACCCCCTAATAATGTACCTTACAAGTACTGATTTCTCCTTGCTTAGGAAGCATATGGACTTAGAAAAGCATGAACCTTTCTTAAAAAATAAAGTCTACAAATTACAAGTATAACAGCTAGTGCTGTGAGGTTCCTAGGATAAATCTTTGTCCAAAATAGTAGCAATATTGTTACTACTGAAGAATAGAGAAGGACCTAAATGTGGAACCCACTACAGATAAGATGTGATTGAATCTCAGCACTCCTATGGGAGGTGATAAAAAGGGGTCAAAATTTCTGTTCTTTTAATACAGACCCAGTGATGGACACACCCTTAGGGACAGATCTCCAGCCCTCCCCCCAAAAGTGAGGAGTCATACTGACTAGTATTTTGAAATGAAGTATCCGCATGCAGAGGACTAAAGCCAGTGGGGCGCCATCTGTATGCTCTCCAATGTTCTGAGTGGTAGAGAGGTCCTAGAAAATAGCATCTTGACCTCAAATACCCGTGTTCACCACAGGAAAAATTTCTGGGAACAAAGTGAGCAACACATGAGAAATCCATGCATGAGTTTCCCGTGAGCTTCCTTGTAGATATTTGTCAGAACCTCCCGCAAACACATCCATAGAGTCGAGTCTATGAAACGATACCCATGCCTAACATGCAAACATGAATGTCAAAACGTAGTATTCGGGGTTATAATGGGTAAACTATTCTTATTTGCTATTTAAAACTTCTATTTTTCTAAATTTTCCTTAAAGTAAATTCTTTTTAACTAGAAAAATAGCAGTGCTTCAAAAAGTGTTAGTAATGAACCTTAATAAAGAAGTTCCTTTATCTAGTAAGTTCTAATATAAAAAAAAAAGTTAGGATCTTAATGAAAGTAGCTTTGTATAATATTGCTGTCAGACTGTAATGCTGAATTTTACATTAGTGCTTATTGATGGATTTTCGTACACTTTTAAAATCTTTATATGTAACCGTATGTAACTTTCTCATTTAAAGTTGATAAAAAATATATTCTTAATCTTTAAACTACCCGTTACCTCATGTGTCTTAGTCTGCTCTTTCCCCTAGATCCTACGATTATAGCGCCCCATAAATGTTTGAATAAATGAATAGTTTTTCTGTACTAAAGTCATCTTTACTTAAAACACTAGCTCCAGGAATATATGACAACACTGAGGGCTGCCTCTGGAGGGAAAGTGGACACATGACCACTTAATGAATTCTTCCCTTTTACCACAGGGGGCGCAGTTTCTGACAGAGCTTGCACCTCTGTGTAAGATCTACTGCTCAGATGGAGAAGAATACACCATATCTAGGTGAGTGACTTTTTAACCACGATTTAGGAGAAACAAAGGAGGTAATATTTTTCTTCAAAACGATTTTTTTTTAAATAGCTGTGTTAGAGGCCGGTTGATGGAAGTGAATGAAAACCTTCTCCATGAGCCATCTATCCTTCAAGAGAAGGTAAAGCAGGGAGAAAAAAGTATGATCCCATCTACACATTTTACCTGATGTTCCACATTTGACAGTATTAAATACTCTATTTCCTTTCTAGCCATCCACGGAAGGCTACATTGCAGTTGTGTTGCCCAAGTTTGAAGAAAGCAAAAGCATAACAGATGGGTTACTGACACAAAAACAATATGAAGAAGTCGTGGTGAAGCGTATTCAGGCCACGACAGCTGCGTCATGAGGGACACAGCACAGCGTGCACACGCCTCCCAGGCCTACGCCACCAGCGCACGGAACCAGCCCATGTGAAGATGCTTCACACCCGGCTGTCCACACACGCCTGATGTTAAAATGAACCTACTTTCCTGTCTTTGTCTTGCATAGCAAGCCTCTGTTCCTGTTTTGTCCTCTGTCCTGCCCATGTCCTCTGTTCTCCTTTTGCTTTTATGTAACAACTGTCAAGCAAGGGGGTGTGTTTTATTGTTGTTGTTAAAAACCAAAGCACTTTGAGGAAAATTTGGACAAGACAGCTATTTCTTAAGTAGCAGAGTAAAAATAAATTTACCCATCAACCTATAACCCATTGGTAAATATTACTACATTTTGATGCGCTTCTGTTTGAATGTTATGGCACGGTTATTGTTTTTGCCTCAATTTTCTCTCAGTTTGAAGTTAGAAAAACAATTGGGCCTTTTGTACGGAATCTGGATCTGAGTGACACTACGGAAAATGCTCGGGCCGCCCCTCAGCCCCAGCCTTCTCCCTTTAGGTCGCAGGGGAGAGCAGAGTGTGGACTACCCCCCTCTGCTGCTCACACCACTGGGGCGGACAAGGTCGAGTGTGACACTGAGGCCTCCTGAGCCAGGGAGTGAGGCAGAGGCTCGGAAAGGGCTTCCTCCCACGAAGTGATCTGATGCGGCGTGGTAATCGCTCGGCCTCACGCTCTGGCCACAGGGTAGCCAGCCAAGAAGCTGCTGTAACCCAAAGACACGCGTGCCTTCGGATGGAACAAAAACTTTCACATCATCTAAACTAAAAACAAAACTGATTAAGGGTTTAAGATTATTTATACTGGATTTCAAATAAAAGGACATTTTAAATTGTTATTTTTTCTTCAACGCTGCAATACATGTATATTTAAATATCTCTATAAATAAAACAAGATTTAATTTAATACAGAGGAAATCACCTTACTTGTAAATTCCTTTGGTTCTCTATCTTATGCTGTTGAAGTCATAAGTCATACCTTCCTCACCCCTACCTGAACTCACCCGAATATTCTCTTTTCAGGTGTGTAAAAGTATTCTGTAAATCTACAAGTTATTTTTGATTCATAAGAAAAACTTCTTGACTTGAGTGCCAGCATGACTATACCCTAAATATATGCACCAGACATAATATAGGTAGTAACTTTACAAACACGTACACTGATGGGGCTATGAGCTGAAAATGTAAGCACAATCCAGCGGATCCCCATCTGAGTAGCGGAAGACACATAAAGATTCTGAAGACAGGAAATAGACAATACTGTATGTGTATATGTATACATATACGTGTATATATAGTTTTACATGTAACATTACCTCACACTGTTCTCCCATTACTTCTGTTGTAATCTAGAAGAATATTTTGGTTTCACGGAATAAAGTGCATGCTGCTTGATAATGTTTATAAAAGAAATGTTTTATATAGGTCATTGACCAAGCTGAACGTATCCCATTTTCTCCTAAAGACTTATAGTAAATTCAAGTTTCCTTCAATAAAATAGTGACTAGCTAATGGGTAGTAGTGTGCTTCTTCAGGATCTTGTGAATACTGATTGTGATGGATGACCTCAATAACAATCATCAGACAAGTTTAGATGACTATCACCATTTGGCAACTGACATGTCCTATCAGATTTCAAAATGAATTTCAAAGCATTAGGGTATAAGCACTATCAAATTTTTGAGTTCAAAACAAAGTTAACCATACTAGAAGGACAGAACATATAAACTAGATCCTTCAATGAAAGCCCACCCCCAGCATAAATAAGAAAAACTTTAAAGCCTAAATTAAAAAGATGTAAGGTGTTTGTTTTATAATGAACATTCCAAAGGCACATATACAAAATGATTATTCAGAATTTATTTTGAAACATGTCATTTCCATTTTTCTCTGTCTCATGTCTTCCATTCCATCAGTCAGTACAGAAAAGGATAGTTCAAAGACTGTTTTTTTACACCAGTCAGATAGGCTTAGGATTCCAGCTAATCCTGAAGGCAGACAGGCCAGCTAGGGTGGAAGGAGAAGTAAAAACCATCTCCTAGTGAGTTCCTATAGGATTTTGTGGAGTGAGCTCCATGTCCTACATTTGGGAATGGGGGAGGGGCACACGCAGCACAAGAGACGGTCTGTGCTATGAAATGTATGTTAGAAAACAAACATGTGCTCGCAGCATGGATGATCTGTTACAGGACAGCAGAGGCCAGTCACAGTTGGTGTACAGAACAAATGAAGACGAACCCACAGATTTAAGGAAACCCCTGCGTTCACCCAGTCGACTAAATATTTTCTGCTGAAAATTAGTGTTCTAGATGGTAAGCTTAAATAAAAAGAGAAAAGAAGAAATTAAGGTATCTTATGCCAAAGCTGAGCACATATTCAAAATAGATTCTTTGGATTAAACCATCATTAAGACAGCTGGGATATTTGGTCTGACCTTCAAGAATGTTGTTAGCGGCAATGTGTCATTTTAAATTCACACTGCAATTAGGAATCTAGAAACTACTATGGCATTTATTGTCAAAAAGCTTCACAATCACTTTCATGATCAGAAAATAAAGTAAGATTTCATTACTGTCTTCTTTATAAAACTTGAATTTCTGAAAATATAAAGGATCATTTGCTTTCTAAAAATATCAGCTTTGCCACATGCAGTTCCAAAGATCTGACCCCAAAAGCTTCTCAAGTTTTACCGTCCACGGAGTCTTTATTTGTAACTGAGACCCATCTGTTGTTTTCCATCTGAAGCTGGAAAGAGTTAAGACAATTAGTTTCTACTTTGCTTTTATTTTTTTTTATTTTTTCTATTATTGCTAGTAAATTTTTTTAAGTAGTTTATTGTCAAATTGGTTTCCATACAACACCCAGTGCTCTTCCCCACAACTGCCCTCCTCCATCACCATCTCTTTTCCCCCCCCCCCCCCCCCCCCCCCCCCCCCCCCCCCCCCCCCCCCCCCCGGTCCTCCATTAGGTTTCTCCTGTTTTCCTGTTAGACCTATGAGTGCAAACATAATGGTATCTGTCCTTCTCTGACTGACTTATTTCACTTAGAGGGTGTCATGCTAAGCGAAATAAGTCAGGCAGAGAAGGACAGATTCCACTTTGCTTTTAAAATAAAAATTCCAAAATTAAATAGTAACTATTTCTTTTGCATTTTCCTTGAAACTAGTTTTAAGATGTGATTTTCATATTTACCTTCTTCAGCAGTTTATAGCAAAGTGAAAGAAGTTGGACCAAAATAGCCATCATGGATCTTGTCTTCGTAATACACTTATCAACCTATAATGACAGCAGCAAGCACATCAGCTTCTACATGGAGTACTTCAAAGGCTGTGGCACTGATGTAGTTTTAAACTGATAACATTTTGTCACTATGGAAATCTAAAGATCGCAAAAGGCATATGGATTAGGGAACATGAGCTGACTTGAGGCCCCAGAATACAAGTGCAGGATTGTCATCAGGACTCATGCCTCTTTCATGGAGCCCCAAGGAAGAATGGATGGAAAATCAACCAGTTCTATTTCCAAGTTGTTTAGGTGCTTTTTAAAACACTCCAAATAGTGGCAGTGAACCCCCTACTTCGTAACTTCTGGCCTCTGCTTTGTTGGCATAAGCTTCAATTCCCTAACACAAACAATGGGAGCCCCTTCTCTGAGGAATTTGTGCCCTGGTTAGACATGTGATGACATCAGGTTTAAGGTAAGCTGCTCAGTGTTGTGGAATTAAATATGTCCAAAAAGCTAATTTAGTGAACCTACTGCTCTGCCGAGTCTGTTATAACTATAGATGATAAATGATTTTTGGAACCAAAGCCTGAAAAATAGAAGTAAACTGCCCTTCTGTGGGTAATAACATTCTCTCTGAAGAAAACTGGGCTAGAAGCAAACCTGGTTAAGTGTGAAAGTTTCTCAAGCATCTCCCCACTCTTCCTTTTACCTTTAGAAACACTTGATTTTGCAAAGGTGTCTTAGTTATTGTCTGAAGCTGGTGGCATAAAGGAATTAGCTTGTTTATTTCCAAGAGAAGCATAAGCTTGTCATCATCTTTCAGCTGAAAAATAATTTAGGAAGTTATAATAACTCCAACAAAATATCACCTTTTAAACCTTAAATACCCTTATGCCTTAATAATATATGCCCAAAGTGGGTATTCACAACACTACCAGTAGCACCAAGCAGGCAGACCTGTTGCATTACCTGTTTTGAGAAACCTTGTACACTTGAAGCAAGCTTTAAGCCTTCTTCAGCAAAAACCTAGTGGAAAGGAAAAGTATCGCTACTTAGATGTATATCTTATGGATAGTTCATAAAAAATATACTCATGGCTAATTGTCATATCTGTCATGGAACTCCTGAAGTTTTTCTTCTACTCAGGAAACACAAGTCTTCAACTGTATTCAGAAGGAGATTTCCCAGACCTGACGCATAATCAATCCCTGGAGACTCTCCTCTGCACCTGGAAGCCTCCAGGTACTCTGGTCATACAGACCCATGATACTTAACTATTCAAATTATGTCCAGGCTCCCAGAAGGATCTGGAGCTCATCTTACAATATCCCAACTACAAAATGGTGATGAATTATAGACCATGAGATCAAAAGGGTTAGGACTTCCCTACTTCCAGCTAAGCAAGATAAAATTTGTCACCTGGACACATTCCTTAACCAGTTATTTGAGAGATCCAGTTCAGATCAGTTCTTGAGTATTCACCATGCATTCTATAATTTAGTGAGGAAAACAGGAGGATGGCAAAGAACAGCGAAAAATAAGGCTGGACAGACAAGATTAGGAATATTTAGGATGATTATTTTTAAATGGTAACAATGCTTCAGAGTGAGAGACACCAGGGAACAA
>NC_043712.1:23309762-23364131 GCF_006229205.1 Suricata suricatta | reverse complement strand
AAAATAAAATAAAAATAAATAAAAGGGAAACCAATGAGTTTTATACCTAGATTCTAACCAAAGAGAATGACTCACTCACCCATACGTTCCTCATTATCCCACATTACCACTTCTGTTTACATCTCTTCCCTTCTGGCCCACAAACAGATACCAGTCTGTCTCCTAGAGGGTCATGATTTTACAACCAACTTAAAGCTGATGACTTCAACTCCCTCTCTCCATTCTTGAATGATCCGGACACCATTCTTTTATATACTACTTGAACAAAACAAAACACTTGATTTCTAATCTCTAAATCTGGTTTTCTCCCTCAGTGTTCCCTAGCTAAGTAAATGGCACTATCATTTACCCTGTTAGTCAAACCAAAAACCTTTTAAAACCAAAGTCAGATCCTGCCACTCAGGATCAAAACCCTCAATGGGTTTTCCATCATACTTGGGGAAAAGTCAAAGTTCTTCTAGTGGCTACAGAGATGTCATACCTTACCACTTTCCTTCTGGCTCACTCCATTGCATCCATACTTGCCTCTGTATTATTCTTCAGACCCCTCCAGCCTACCCCAACATCTCAGGCCTTTGCACTTGCTCTGTTTGCCTGAAATATTCTACCCCCAAATAACCACCCTGCTCACTCTCTCACTTCATTAATTACTCAAATGTTACCCCCTTAGAGGTCTTTTCTTGTCATCTTTCTATCGCCCCTCTCTTTCTTTATTTTTCGTAATTCTGTCTCTAAATGCTTATATATGGACATTGTGTACTTAACTGTCTACCTCCTCCCATCAGAATGTAAGCTGCAGGGCAGCAGTGGCATTGTTTTGTTCTCTTTTCTCCAAGGAGCACTTACCCCCAGGATCTGACACACAGTACAAGCTCAATAAATATTTGATCAACATTTCAGGTCCACCACAGTTAGTAGACACCCAGTAGACATTTGTTCAATGAGTAAGCTCACACAGGAAGAAGGTGACAAGTGGATCTTTTGCAGTGAAATGTCCCCTGTGGTATGGTAGGACTTCAAATGGATATGAGCCAATCTGAACATAATGAATCCAGAATTTATTCCAACTATTTTAAAGGAAAGAGCTCATTTATAGTCAACTTTGCAAAACAAGAGAGAGAGAGAGATTTTCTTTGAATCCTCTAACTCTGAGAAGGATCACCCTCCCAAGCTGAAATCCCTTTCCTGAAGAGGCTCAGGTGGCAGCACACAGGAATGCCAATGGAAACTATCAAGGGTGATAAAGTGGCAGAAATCGCACCTTTCAAATGCAAGAATGCCCTTGGTTCCAGAAAAGCAAACAAACTAATGTGAGAGTTAGGGAGAGTAATCTCGCAACCCGCTCGCCAATCTAAAGCCTCTACCTGAAGGAGGAGAGTTTGAGACGGGGCTACATGGAGTTCATAGATACACAGAGGCACAAGAGTGGGTGGGAGCATGTCGGTCCCTTCCTGAAGGCCTTCACTCAGCAGGAATGTGGAAAAAGAGGCCAAAAAGCCTTTCCGGCTTTGAGGAAAGCGTGCAAGATATGCTTCTGCTGACAAGATATTTTCACCTATTTGGAAAAACCTAGAACTTATTGTGATTGCATATACTATCAGCAAAGCCCATTCTGCTATATCCCTATAATATTTGAGTTTTACTCCACAAGATAACCAAAATCACCCCACAAAATGCTACTGCAAGCCCTCTACTTTTTCACTTTTCTCTACACATATGTGTGCACAGGTAGGCATACAAACATGACACGGTATATCATTTGGAAAACCAGTTATTATACACTTTTAGCCCAGAATTAAATTAGTAGCATAAAATGGAAATAAAACATACCTCTAGTTGATGAATTAAATCCTGGGAAGTTTTCAGTGGCCCCTCTCCTCTGAAATAAAATGAATGATCACGGAGATCTAAGAAAAAGCTACTGTGTGAAATTTGGTTGTATAATATAAAACTTTCAGAGCATTTTGTGTATTAATAGATCCCAAATTTTGAAGAATAATATTGAATAGACTAATAATACTATGACTTTATTCTTAAACAACTTTAATATTTAACTATTACTTCTTAAGACACTTTACATGTTTTCAGTGAACTTTACATATGTAAATTTTATAATGTAAAAGAATTTAACACTGACAAGTAATATTTAAATTTTATTTTTCCTTTTTAACCTTTTTCATTTTGCTTCATAAATCAAATACATGAGATATGATGATATGTCTTAACCAAAAGGCCTTTGTTACATAACGAAAAGACGATCAGACCAAAAATTTTTAAAAAATTCTAGTTTTTAATTCTAAAACTTTGACAAGGCATGTCATTTAAGTTTCAATGTTGAATATATAAAAGTCATAATAATATTTGTGCTACCACTCTCAGAAGATTAGGGAACATCAGATTGAAAGCCACCAAGAAGAACCTCTACAAATGAAAAGCAAATCACAGCAAAGAGAACAGAATGCATTAGGAAGAGCAGCAGACTAGGCATGAATCAGAAGAAATCTATTATCCAATTCTGCCCTTAATATGTATAAGATGTGAACAAATTATTCCTGTTCTCTGATAAACCGTTGTGCTGAGCAAATGAAAGTATGAGGCAGAAACCACTTGAAAACCTATAAGGCACTTGTAAGTTTGAAATTTTTTTAAACTATAAGGTACTAGAAAATCTTAAATATATAAATTATCAAGAAATAGGGGTGCCTAGCTGGCTGAGTTGGTAGATCTCAGGATTGTAAATTCAAGCCTCATATTGGGTGTAGAAATTACTTAAAAATAAAATCTTTAAAATCATCAAGAAATATGAATTATCATCCATAAACTACTAAGAAATTCTGTAAATTGTTAAGAAGAGCCTGAGGAGAAGCTATAAAATTACCCAGGAAAAGTATAAAACTAGATCCTGTAAAGGCTAACAGATGACTCAGAAACAAGCAGCTATATGAAGTTGGTAAACAACAGATACTGAGGGAAAACAGAACAAAACAAAATTTTGTCAGGGAAAAACAGATATAGTGTGGGCAGAAAAGAAAGCCAATTTGAGATTTTACCATAGATAAATCACTAAGATGTGTCAAAATGGCACCAGGTGTTACCCATTATGAAAAATCATTTTCTTTCCCTGAACTCAGCATTCCTGTCTCATCACTGCCTCTAGTAACAAGTCCCATTCCACAGAGCTTTAGTTATCTCCACCCCTCATAATGCAGCCCCTCATGCTTCCCGCTCTCCATAGGACGCATGTCATCCACTATTCTGACTCTGAAACCAAAAATGCTGACCATATCATCTTGGAATATCCTGAAACAAGAAACAAGAAATAAAAGAGGCAGTTAAAAACTTAACGAAGCGGCCGCCTGAGTAGTTCAGTCGGTTGAGCGTCCAACTCTTAATTTTGGCTCAGGTCATGATCATGAGATCATGAGACTGAGCCCCATGTCTGGCTCTGTGCTGAGCATGAAGCCTGTTTAAATTCTCTCCCTCCCTCTCCCTCTATCCCTCCTTAGCTACGTGCATACTTTCTCTAAAAAAAAAAAAAAAAATATATATATATATATATATATATATATATTTTTTAGGATATATATATCTCCTAAAAAAATTCTGATGAATCCTCTGTTTTGGATGATTTTATGCATCAAACTACATTCAGTTAGTAATAATGATATTCCTCTAGTTTTCACCAGTCAAAAAAAAAAGATTTTGTTTAAAGATCTGCTGATTTTTATCACCATGAGGAAACTAGCATGATTGCAGCCAAATGTCAAGATCTTTAGTAACTCTGCTAATCTGTGCACATTCGGTGTGGGCAAACGAAGGAGTTCCATTGTACTTCCTTCTGCAAAGTTGACTCATCTGATTTTTAAAAGACAGGAACTAAGAAAAAAAAAGGCCAAAATTGTGTTAGGAAGATTCAATCCCAGGAGAAGCTTGCTAAAAACAATTAAGAACAAAAGAAGGAAACCACCAAAGAGAAAAGGTCACCAAAGCTGGAAAATATGGTGAAGTATTAACAGATGATGGCTAAACATAGGCAAAATTACTCAACTCCTATCATTTTTCCCTCTCCTTCCAGAATTCTCTATCTTGAAAAGCTAGATTTCATCAATGGGAAAGTGGATGTTTCTTCCTCACTCTTGACCTTCCTGCCATTCGAATGACTTCACTAGCATGACATCCCCCACTTCTCTCAGCTCTCCAACTTATTCCAGCCTGCAGAAGTGTGTGAACTTTTATTTGGTTTTTCAGTCTTTTGGGGGACTTTGCAAAAGTAAGTTGGACATGTAGCCCTTTCCTTTCTCCTTTTTCTCTTGGAAGTGAAGATGTCTCTGGAAGACACCTGCTCTACTAGGTGTTCAAAGAGACACATTCTGTCCCTACGAAGTACAATTTCTTAATTCTAGAGATCATTTTTTAAAATCTACTTGATTGTGGATATAAATGACATTATCCAATAATAGTTTTATCAATATAAATGCCAATGGCCCCTGTCTGCCTATTCTTTTGCTTAGTTTTTCATTTTGTTCAGAACTTGGGTGGGAACAAGGGTGCTGTTTATTGAACCCCAATGTCCACAAAGTTCTGGAGATCCTAACTTTTAACTGAGCTTAAGACTCCAGACCAAATGGATTACATTTCAGAATACTGTAACAACTTACAGGTGTGACCCACCACCAATAATATTTTCAAAATCAAAATGAGTAGGAGAAGACCCAAATATTTTCCAGGTTTCCAAAAATAAAAAAGACAGTTCAGAAAATTAGTGAAAAGTTTGAAGTCATTTCCTTGAGAAAATTCTAGAACAGATTATTGAGCAGATAACTGATGAATGTTTAGCAACATGAAATTACTATACTGTATGTACAGATTGTTGTGGAAGATTGTGGAATGTGATCAACACAGACTTCACTGAGGCATTTGATCAAGAGTCTTGTAATGTGGACAAGACAGAGAAGGTAGGCTTTTAACAGTAAAGTTAGGGAAATAACTCTGCTGTATAATGAAGACTGATTCTTGGAGATTTGGCACCCCATTGAGGTGGTAGGTCTCATGGTTCTATTCTTTGATCTGTATTATCTAATCAAGTATCAATCACTTACATAACGAGTTAAAAGGCATGTTTTCTAAACTTATTGATGCTGGTTAGGAGAGACAGATATAAAGAATGACAAAAAGCAGAATGAAAAATTATTTCAAAATTATGAAAAGGACACAAACCTGAAAGAGGATATCTTCTAAATCTAAATCCTAATTAAATGTCTTCTTGTTGCATTCACTTAATTATCATAAGAACTTAATGGTCTTTTTTTTTTACCATATACTGGAAATTGATTTTATTCTGTCGATGATTTAACATGAGTTTTTCTTTACATTGGATACTATTAAATTGATTTAAAAAGATCAAAACATCGCTATATTTACCTAGTAAATAAATACAGAGAATAGGCCATACTGGACATGTTCCTCCCATTTCGAACAATCTCATTTTCCTGATCCTCCCATTTCTTGATCTCACAGTTGGCATCAGAGGTAAGCAAACCCAGCTTAAGTCCAAGCCTTGCTATCTTGGCTTGCTCCTATAAAATACATGTTTTCATCACCACAATACTGTCATTATTGATGTAAACGGAAGTTTAGAAGTAAGACTGTTAAAAGGAAAAGGTCTTACCTCAGAGTCAGGCTTATCTGCCTTTAATGATTTCAGGTTTGCATTATTCTTCTGTGACAATGAAAAGATTAAGACATCTTAAAAAAACGGTACAGTTATGGTGAGGAAATACAACAGTAACAGAAAGCATAGCAAAGTACCTGTAATAAAATTTTAACTTTTTCAAAACATACTTAAGCTATATTAAAGTAAGTTGAAACAAACTAATTGCAAGCACTCCTAGCATGCGGGTTCAGCTCTGAACAGGTGGTTAGAAAGCCAGGGCCAGGGAAAGCAGATCATGCCCCAGGGCTTAAGGGCCTGTGCAGCCTCGTCAGAGTCCAGTATTATATCTCCAAGCATTCCTGGCCCCTCTGAGTTATTCTTATGAGATGATATCATAAAATTAGCCGCTATACGTAGCTCTCCATATGCTCCAATTGTTACAATTCTGGAGTTCAGTTCCTTTAACTAATTTGTCCCGTGAGAACTAATTTCGGCCCCCAAGTGCCATCAACATCCCAGTTCCTAATCCTCTACTCCAGGTCATACAGGAGATTAGATTATACTTAGAATTTAGCACTTCATATTTGAATCAACATGCTTGATGGGCCTGATTTTTCAAACAGGAAGTTTGTTTCTATGTAAGCTCTATGGAACTCAGAATACAGTTCCCCTAAGGTGAAAGTATTGTAGTTAGGTTATCAGGCCAGCACACAGATGCCTATTTTCATAAAGAATAGAAACCACGACCAATAGCAATGTCTCTCTGTAACATGTGTGCAGAAGCTCTCAGGACGTAGTAGCCTAGGTTGGCCGTTCCCCTCACTCTGAGGTCTGGTAGGAGCTCCCCTAGTCAGCCAGGGAGTTCCAGCCTGCGGCTAGTGAACAGGAGAGGCTGGGAGCCGTTTTTTTCTTTTAACATTTACTTAAACTATAAACACATACACATACACACACTGAGTAGATGTACACAAAGTATAAACTGTAACATAGTAAAACAAAATACCCTAACCCCCTTAGCTTAAGAAACAGATCATCACCAATACTGTTGAGGTATATGTGTACCTCCTCCTTTTTTGTTTCCCTTATTATTCCCATGACTTGATCCCTCTGACCAGCTATTCTGCCAGGAGTTTCACTGCAGAACACAAGAGCCTCAGCTTTCCCCTTTTGTTTTCTGTCTCCTGGTTTATATTGGCTTGTTGAACATAGCCCTTTAGAGATTTTGTAATGCTGCGTACTGGAGAAGAAATAGGACAGAAAATGAAAATAGGGAAACTATAAAGTTGCTCACATGTACAAATGCAAGCTGTCTGTTTTGTTCCCTGGAAAATGTAGATGATCTGTGATCTCTCTTGCTGGCCCTTCCTTGTGTAGTCACATCCTCCGTATCTTCCTCCCTAGTCTGGTAGACTCTAAAGCAATTGATAGAGCATTTAAAAAAGAATGCCCTGCAAGTTTTTAGGTTTTATTTTATTTAGAGTTTTACACCCTGTCTTATTCTTTTAAATTCAGTTGTGTTTTCATTATTTTTATTTTTGCTTTTACAAATTATTCTTATTAAAGTGTTTAATGAAGACTGAAAGGGAACTGCCTGAAAAGGTACAGAAACCATCTTATTTCATGTAACCAAGCTGGCCACCTAGTGGACATTATTTTGGAATGCAGTCAGATGCATCAGTTTCAAATATATAATTTGAATTCCGAATAAAACATTCCAAAATGAACAAAACTCTTCTACTTACCATTGGCCTTGGAAGTGAAAGGTAGCCATACTTCTCTCCTACAAATAATACATACAGCTTAAAACAAATTTTCTATTAGCATATTTTCTATTATTCACATTTAATTTTTAAAATATAAACTACAAATGTTAGTACATTAGTTTTGATAATTTAATCTGTTATAAACGTGTTTCAGAAATGCAATTGTAATTTGATTGGTGAACATGAAGATTGTCAACAGTTGTTATATCCCTAAGGTACCTGGCTGGACAATCTCTACCTCCCCCAATGTAATGGTGAAAAAGCTAAATATCTCAGTGATAATTACTTATATTGACAACAAGCTTCATTCATAGTGAAATCGTTTATATCAGCCTGCCTCTACTGAAACCAGATTCTTCTTTTATCAGTAGGAGTTATCAGTGCTTGCCTCCTTTTCTGTGAGTATTGAACCAAATCACTTACAGCTCACTTCATAAAGTATTCTTCTAGTCAGAGAGCAACTCTAGTGCATGAAGTAGGAAGATGAAATAAACCAGGTAACAGTCTCTTAGCTGTGAATTAACACGTGGCAGGAAGCACAGTAACTACAGAAAGCAAGATACTGTATAATGCCCACTTCATCCCCATGCTTTCCTCTTTCAAACTTCTGGATCATGTATACAGTCAGATTGCAATGGATGGTAGATTTTTTTTTGATAGCTTAGTTTGTTTATCTGAGGAAAGAATTTACAAGATTTGAACAGCAATTACTTCCTAATTCAAGTAATGGAAGCTTTGTTCAGCTGTAATATATTAGGTAGAACCATGTGAAATCGCTAATATTCAACCACTTTGAAATACAAAAACAGCAATTTCATATAGTTTCACCTGATAAAAGTAAATACAATGTCAGAGTACTAAGTCATACGCTTTCTTACAGAACTATTACATGAGCAAGGTGAGCCTGTTCATAACATATTTCCATCTTCTTCTAGAACTGTGCTGTTGAATATCGAATCCACTAGACATTGACTAGTGAGCAACTGAAACACGACCAGTCTGAATGGAGATGTGCTTTAAGTATAAAATACATATTGGAGGGGCACCTGGGTGGCTTAGTTGGTTAAATATCTGACTTCGACTCAGGTCATGATCTCACAGTTTGTAAGTTCAAGCCCTGCATCGGACTCTGCACTGGATCCTCTGTCTCCCTCTCTCTCTGCTCCTCCCCTGCCCTTGTGTGCACTCTCGCTCTCTCTCTTTCAAAAATAAACATTTTAAAAAATAAATAAGATACATATTGGACTTTGAGCACTTAATATAAAGGAAAAGATGTAAAAGACCTCATTAATACTTTTTAAGTATTGATTATAAATAGAAACAGTATTTTGGATACATTGGGTTAAATAAAAAATATTAAAATAAATTTCACCTGTTTCTTTTTAAAAATTTTCTTGTGCCTTATACAAAATTTTAAATTACATAAGTGGCTCACACTGTATTTCTGTTGAACAGTGCTGATCTAGAAAATGGACCGTCATTATGGGTCAGCCATTGGTACTTGGAAATAGTTTTATGATTCAAACATTTTCTTTGTAATGTCAGAATTGTAAGGGAATTTTACTAATAATTTTCTGTTCTCAAAATTGTGAGAGAAAAATAAAACTTAGAGAAGACATTATTCCATGCCTTGTCTCCTAGCCCTGATATGAAAAGTGTCTGACTTAGGTGTGAAAAGAAGACTTTAAGTCACTGAGAACCTCAAAATTCACCGTTTATTTCAACATAAAGTCCAAATCCTATCCATAATATCCCTTAAAAAGTGGGCTTAATCAGCTACAGAAATAAGCATAATCATGACATAATTAGCTTGGGTGTGAGTATTCTTGTATTAGCTACCCTTGGGTTCCTCCATAGTGACTACGTCCCTAAAATGTTCACACTTACTCTCCAAGAGGAAAAAAAAAAACATATTAATCTCTTATTTCTCCAAGAAACAACAGAGTTAAAGAAACCAGAAGGCAGCGAGAAATAAATGTGATGAAACAAAGAGCCTTTATATAATGCAATCATTACCGTTCACCAACTAATTACCTGGTACTTCCAGGCCCTGAGGCTGTCTCGTAGGTACTCTGTTTTGCTCCCTATTCCCAACACTCAGTTGGACTAAGAATGGTTTGCTTATTTGAGGAAAATTGCAAAATTGACCATTCTTCAGATAGTTTTCCCCAAATAGTTTTCCTATTCAGGTAAGGTTGTCCTTCTTTCCCCAAGTTCCAATGTAAGCCAAGTTAAGTTGATAATAATATCAAAACAAAACAAAAGTTAATAAAGATACCAAAATCATTAAGCTGAATCATTTTATATTAATTTTATAGTTGTTTTTTCCATACAAGTCTAATATTGCCATTGATTCTAAGTAGAGCAAATATATCAATTCAGTTATGTTTAGCTATTACATCAAATTAAAGAAGTGGCACAAGCAATTTATATCTCTGATGAAAACATGTTATAAACATTAGAAGTAACTGGAAAAACAGTGATATTTGTGGAGGAAATCGACTTGATATTTGATTTATAAAACTGTTTTCAAAGAACAGTTCTCACAGGGGTATCATAAGTTTAGTGCTCCCTAAATCAGCACCACAGCTGTACCATCTTTACTTCTCATTTACCCTCCAGATACACTAGGTTCACAATGTAGCTCAGAAGCCCCTCTCTCTCCTGGGAGTACCCAAATGATTTCTTTTGAAACCTAATTGAGAAATGCTGCTCTCATTTTCAACATCCAGAGCTTTTCTGCATCTCAACAAACCCAAGCTAATTTCCAAGGACAGAAAAGCCTATTACTTCACTACATATGTGCTATGTTTTTCCCTACTAGAAGTTCACACAATTAGCTCTTTTGATTCTGGAAGGAGCTTTACATGGCATGACCAGAATGACCACATCCCCAGACCTACTTAAAATGAATGGCTAAGTACTTAAGGAAAGGAGATTATTAGCTAACCATAGGAGCAGGATTGGGGTATTCTGATCCAAACCCAGTTTTCATCCTCAAACTTTCCCTTGTCTCTACATTCAATTAATCACCAAATTCCACCACAAGCAATATTACTTGTAAGGTTCTTCTTAAATCAGTCCTCTTATCTCCATTTCTATTATCATCATCTCACTATCTCTTGTCTGATGGACCACTCCCTTGATCCGAACTCCATTTCCCCCCCAAACAAGCTCCTATTTATCCACAAGCATGTTCCTCCTTCTGTCCCATTTCAGTGAAATGTATCCAATCTGCCAAGTGACAAGGTAAGTGCAGAGCTATGGAACAGGGCTGCTAGGTACATCCCTATAGCCTGAAGCCCAGTCATATTAATTCTAAGATGGCTCAAACAGAACACGAGGAATTCAGTTTCCTTAAAGGAGAGGTAGAGTCTATAGGTCTCCTTTTAACGTTTAGTTACCTAAAATAATCTCAAATTCTAAATGCTGTGATTACATATTCAGCACTAAGGGAAAGTAGAATCTTTCTGATTGGGTCCCTTCTGATAAGAAGACCACGGCTTCCCAGGAGATTTGGGTAAGAAGGCAGAAATGGATGAAGATAGAAAGGCAGTAAGACAAGTATTGATTTTTGAGTTCTTAAAACAATACCAGGAGACCCTATTGTGAAATTTGAGTGTCTCAGGGTCAGGGGGACAATGACTTAGCTCTGAGACTGACTTTAAGTATGAGAACATTTAAAGTCTCTTCTCATTGCTTACCATGTGGTTTGCTACTTAATTGGTTGGTTAAATGATACTTGCAACATATCTGATAATTTTTCTAGTAATGAGAATCAAGATATTCAGAGCAGTACAAAGGTAGCTAGAATACAGCAAAGGCTTTTCATTCATCGCTGTAACATGAGTTACAGTAGTAGCAGAAAGAAATGAGGATCCGAAGAATACACTGTCCTTTTAGGGAAGCACTGGGCAGGTGCAAGGTAACAGGCAGGCCTGTCATAATAACCAAACAGAACAGGAAAAACAATACTGTGACGCTGGACTCAGTCCAGCCAATAATGGCTAACCCAGAGTTGGACTTCTTTGTCAGAAAAGCTATTCTTATGAGCTTAGTGATAAAAGTCAGAACAAAGAAAGGCAGTACAAGAAATTAACCAACTCTATCTCAATTAATTCCACATAAGTATCCTTCTGAATAACAAGGTACTTTACCAGTAAACAATGGATGGACCATTGATTAAAGGCAACAGAGATTCCCCCCTAACGAAGAATTTTTCAACCCTAAGAAAGTTAAGGTTTTCCGAGGACAGGTTACTCAAATCTCAAGAAGAAACCATTTACATAATATCCAGCTTGAAAAGAAAAGAAACGATAATCAACTTTGTAATCCAAAAATAAGTATAGGATTTTCCTGTTTCAACTCTGGTCTACCTGTAGTGGATGCTAGTGCTGAGAAGGACAGGAAGCCACTTTTCCTCATTTCCTTAACAAGTCCTATGGCTAAATGATCATTCTTCTTTAAATGTGGATCAATTATATCACCTTTTCATATATGAAATATATATATGAAATATATCACCTTTTCATATATGAAACTTGCCTCACATAAAAATCCATGTGCCTACAAATACTTTATAAAAGCATCAAAATAATAAGCCATTTGGACTATCACAGAAATCTTTAAATGTAAGAAGCATGGCAAACATTTATTATACTTTACAAATTATGCTATATTCACAAAGTCTATCATCTCCTGATTTTTAAAAACAACTCAGCAATTATCCTAAATAGGTGTTTTTTTAAATATGAAATGTTTAAATGTGTAATTCAATAAAAATAAGTATGTAATTTGATGTTACTGTGACTTGAATGACATTTTATTTTAAAAAACAAGCATGCTTGACACTAACAGAAGCTGTTCAAAGGGGAAAAAATACATGAAACACATAAACATAAATAAAGGATATACAATACAATGGGAAATAAACAAAACTCCCAGTTGATAATAAAATAAAGAAGACGATGCCTTCATATACAATGTGCAGTGCTATTCTACATGTTGTAGAAATACCAATGAACTTACCCACCACAGGAAACATTCCAAGATTATGCAGTCATCAAAGAAAGAGATTCCATCCAAGTGGAAGGAAAGCAATTCAAAAATCAGATAACTACATTCATTTCATTATGAAGTTAGTAGAATTAAATCAGAGAATAATTGTATTATAGAAGAGCTTTTATACTAAATCTAAGAAACAATTTAGGTAAAACATAAAATGACTGAATTTCAATAGAAAAACTAGAATATTAGCATTATCCCAAAGAAATCTACTATACTGTTGTACAATAAATTATACTGCTTAGATACTATAATAAAGGACAGACACGTTTTCACAATTTTTCTGTGGAAGATATGTTACTGGAAAAACCCACTGGTTTATAACAAGATAATTCAGTTTGCAACTGAGGTTTGACATTAAAAAACTAACAGAATTAATGAAAATAATAATGTATTTAAATAGTGGACAGTTTCTCACCTCGTCTTCCTTCAAACACGTCATTGATTTCTCTTAGCAGTGTTGACATGTCACTAATTTGGGATTCCCAAGCTTCACAAAAGACATCTAGGTTTTCTTTAGCAATTTTACTAGACGGATGCAATGTCAATGTTTCAGCAGCAGAAATTATCTAATGAAACACAAAGACACAGGCGTATATTTCAAAATCCTAGTTCTTAGACTCATATTGGAGACCAAACTGAAGTCTGTACTGTTCAACTCAGCAAACAACTGTGAAGTGATTTCCACACATAAGCTCCATGTTGGCGGATGTGGAGGTACACAGAACAAAACTCACTGTTTCTTATAATCTGATCCACAAATAGACAGCATGCTTATATACAAAAATGTATTCAGGGAGCGATGATCTTTATTTCAGGAAAACTGTTTCAACGAACTTATTTCCATAGGATAATTCAAAGAACTATTCTCAGACTAAAAAGAGTGTACTGTGCACTGTAGTACAAGAGATGTGGTAGCAGTTGTAGTCAGCAGGGTAGTGGTAGTGGTGGCAGTAGTAGTATTGGTATTAGCAGTGGTAGTAACAGTAGTAATAATGGTAGCAGTAATAATAACAGTAGTAGTAGTAGTAGTGCGGGGGCGGAGTAGGTAGGTAGTATCACTGGTAGTGGTCGTAGTAGTAGTAACATATATACACACCTATGAGTACATGGCAGATACGCTCTTGAGAGACTGTTTTAGGTGCTTGATATACATTAGTATTAATCTTCAGAAACACACAAACAAAATACTTACTTTCCTTCCCAAATACACATTAATCCTATTATACAGCTAGAAAAACCAAGGCTCAGAGATACCAAGTAACTAATAAATGACTATTCATTTACCTACTATGTGCCAGGTACTGTGCCCATGTTCCAGGACCTGGGGAAACAGCTGTGAATGAAACAGATAAATCTGTCTGTCTTCATGGGGTTTACATTATAATGGAAGGAGACGCATAATAAAAACATACAAGCAAACGTTAAGATGTTTTACAAGATGACAAATTGTATGTATAAAAATAAAGGGTAAGAAAGGTAGAGGATGCTGGAAGGTCACTGAAAAGGAGGCACGCAAAAAACAAAGAAGTCAAGGAAGCCATGAGGAAGTCTAGGGCGAGTCATTTGGGATGAGCTGGGGACACTTCTAGTGTATTTAAGGAACAGCCAATAGGCCAGTGTGACTAGACTGACATGAAAAGAAGGTTACCAGTGGCCCTCCGCTGAGGAATACACACAGTAAGGACTGGACTTTACTGTGAGTGACTCAGGAAGTCACTGAAGAGCTTTCAGAAGACTGATATGATCCACGCCACGCTCCCTCTAAGGGAGTGAAAGGTACAAGTTCCTCCTGGGTGGGCAGTGCCATGGGCACAGGGCTTGACAAGTAGGTGGCAGCTTTATGAGCATAACAAGGTCGCCAGCTTCAGGGAAGGTGGGTATTTGGGCTTGATTTCAGCAGTAGTGCCCTCTTGCCCAGGAGTTACCACATGCTGTACAAACTGTTCAACTGTGTTCTGTGTCATTTCCAGGACACGATGGAACACAGCTCCACTGAGCATGCAGCCTGCGTAAGATTCTATCTTTCTCTCTCTCTTTCTCCCCTGTTCACATTCTCTCTCTCTCAAATTAAAAAAATATATTTAATTTATATATATAAAAATTATATTATACATTCTCTCTCAAATTAAAAATATATTTTAATTTATATATAATAAAATATATTAAATATAATAAAATAAAATTTAAAATATGTATATATTTTTTAATTTGAGAGAGAGAGAGAATGTGAGCAGGGGAGAGAGAGAGACAGAGAGAGACAGAGAGACAGAGAGAGACAGTCTTAGGCAGACTCCATGCTCAGTGTGGACCCCAAAGCAGGGCTCAATCCTACAACCCTGGGAGCATGACCTGAGCTAAAATCAAGAGTCAGATGCTTGGGGCGCCTGGGTGGCTCAGTTGGTTAAGCATTTGATATCAGCTCAGGTCATGATCTTGTGGTTTGTGGATTTGAGTTCCTTATCAAGCTCTATGCTGACAGCTTGAAGCCTGCTTCGAATTCTGTGTCTCCCCCTCTCTCTGCCCCTCCCCAACTCATGCTTGTGCATGCGCACTCTCTTTCTCTCTCTAAAAAACAAACATTAAAAAAAATTTTTTGAAGAGTCAGACGCTCAACTGACTGAGTCATCCAGATACCCCTACCATGTAACATTTTAAAAGAAATATAAAAATGACATAGCTAAAGTAGAGATGTCCAGAAATAAATATAAATTATCCCAGTGATCCCTTTGTGATACAAATGGTAAAGACTAGGAGTAATGAGGCTGTAGAAACAAAAATGCTTCTCAAGTTATGGAAGTTGACAACAGGCTCTCACTGCCCTGTGGTAGGAAGCATGGTTGTCCCTAATATTCCTGCTGCAGTTAAAACAGTCAGCAGAGAATTATAAGCAAACAGCGAGTAGGGCTTGAGGGTAACGAGAGCTGACTGCATATGGCAGGAGAGTCAAAACCTGTTCCACTGAAATACATTTAGAGCCAAGGTACACAGGATGCATCTCAAGTGGACAAGCAAATATTGAAACCTTGGTTTTTCCTAATAAACAGAGATCCTCTGGTTATAATAAAATGTTCAGCTGATGATCACTGCTAAGGGTCACTCATGTAGTTCCTGCTTCCATAATGAGCCTTTGGCGCTGTTCTCTTCAGGAAAGCATACCATCCTTCCAGGGTTCATCACAGTTCTGCTAGAGGACACACATCACCGCTGTCTCTAAGTCACTTGCACTGTTCTCAACTATAACTCCAAGGGCTCTACATCTATCATCTAATACTGCCATTAGGAGTAAGCCCCTGGCTGACCATGGTAAATGAAACAAGGACACTGGTAAACTGTATTTTAGAGCTTAGACCTAAAAAAGAAATGAAGTTCTGCCCCTCACTTTTCTCTTTAATTTGACAGGGACAATATTAAAGGAGTATCAATTTTTAAAAGACTCTCACAAATTATGAAGACAAAGCAATATTTCAGAAAATTCAGAAAAAAAAAAACTCACAATACTTCCAAATAAGCACAATAACTTTCATTTCTACATATTCCTATGCACATTTTCATAGTAGCAATTATAGTAAGTATATAAATCTGCATCCTGCTTTTGCCATCTAACATTTTAACAAAACATTTTTCAATGCTGCTAATTCTAGTTGTCATAATTATTATTTTAAGGTCTTAATGTATTATTTGCCTGACTTCAGATAGTTATTTTGCTTCCAACTGTATCTTATTGTAAGTAATGCTGTAACATTGTTTTAGTTTTAGTTTTTATAATTTGCTGTGTCCTCAGGAATCCTAGGTCAGAACATGTAAATATTTTTATGGCTTGGTCCATAATGGTAACTTACTTTTATAAGAGATTTTATTTTTTTAAGTAATCTCTACACCAATGCAGGGGTTGAACCCACAACCCTGACACCAAGAGCCACACACTCCACCAAATGAGTCAGCCAGGTGCCCGATAACTTACTTTTCAAATGTGTCATAACAAGCTGCATTGTGAACAGCTTCACTGAAAATAGATATAAACTAGAGCATCAATTAAATGGGCCAATCTCCAGTTTTGCAGATGAGCAGCTAACCCAAGGCGATGTCATCTCCGTTCAGGCCCGCTACAATGAAAACTCCATTATCTTTGTTAATCTCAACAGATGTGGCCTCTAGTTATGCAGGACCATGCATATCTTCCTTCCACACAATTTGTTATGATACTCAGACAGACATAATATAAAGGAATGATCTGCTATTGATCATACCTGTTGGCCAGTCACCTGAAATGTCTCCTCTGCATGTCCACAGGTTATTTCAAGAGGTTCTGTGCCAGATATATGTCGCAACAATCGACAGGCCTATGAGAAAACATTTCAAAAGTTCAACTTCCACATTCTCATTCTTCATAATACAGGTTTTCATTTCATAATTAAGAAAGAAAATAAAGCCTTACACATAAACTTACTAAAACCTTATTAAATTAATCCTTATTTATTAAAAATAAGGTTGTACGTTACTGAGATTATTATAACACTTTATTGGTTACCAATAGATTTTCTAGGAATAAAGCAGGAACAAATAAGGGTAGGGCATATTGTCTCTTTGTCTCTACTTCTTATCTGATAATGGCAGGTGGGCACAGAATTCTAGAACCAGGAGGAATCTTTGAAAAGATCTCGTGGTACCCACACACTGTATGTATGAAGAAACTTAAATCAGAGTAGTCACTTGCCCAAGATCCCTGAGCTACCCCACATCAGGCTACACACTGTCTACCAACAATCCACATTTCTCCTCAGGATCAACAAATTAGCACACACCTTTCACTGGAGATAACACTGGATTAGGCAAGGCTGATATAGTGAGAGCCTTTATCAGGGAAAATTATTAAAAATCTTGAAACAAGACAGAAAGCCTTTTTTCCACTTAAAAAATTGCTTCAGGATTCCTATAAATAGCAAGTTTGTTTGCAGTCATAATATTTGGTTTATCAACATAACAGCAATGGGGCTGGGAAATTAAGTGCAGGTGATCAAAAGATACAAATCTCCAGCTATAAGATAAATATGTTCTGGGGATATAAAGTATAAGACTATAGTTAACAGTACTGTTTTGTATATTTAAAAGTTGCTAAGAGAGTAGATCTTAGGAGTTCCCATCACAGGGAAGAATTTTCTGTAACAATCTGAGGTGATGGATGTTAAATAAGCTTACTGTGATGATCATTTCACGATATATACATATATGATATCATTATGTTGTACACTTTAAACTTACACACTGTTATATATCTTTTAATATATCTATTAAAAAAACATCAACATCAAATCTATTTTAAAATGGAGAGAGAGTCATTTTAAGAATGCTCCCTAGCAGTTTTCATATGTCAACAAGTAAAGGAGGGGAAGCTAGTTCACTTAGTCTAAAGAAAGTTTCTTTCTAGGGGTGCCCGGGCGGCTCAGTCAGTTAATCATCTGACTTCAGCTCAGGGCATGAACTCTCGGTCCATGAGTTCGAGCCCCATGTCAGCTCTATGCTGGCAGCTCGGAGCCTGCTTCCGTTCTGTATCTCCCTCTATCTCTGTGCCTCTCCCGCTTGCACTCTGTCTCTCTGTCTCTCTCTCTCTATCAAAAATAAATAAACATTAAAAATTTTTTAAAAAGTTTCTTTCTAAACATTGGTCTGAGATTTGGTGAGCAGGGCACAGCGGGTAATATGGAGACAACTATAGATATGGTTCGTATCTGTGCATTTGTACACATGTTGGATGCACCTCATATGTACAAGGTATACACAGGCTAAGTGTGTCTTTTTTTTTTTTTACTAAGAGATGTCTGATTGTCTGATGTTTTCAATAAGTGGAAGGCGTAGAATCTCAGTTGACCATTGAAATTATAGCAAAAGTGGCAGGGGAAGCAATGACAACACAACAGAGACCTGGGCAGGACAGAAGAGGTTCAGAGAAATACTGGGCTGAATGTCTTCTCCTTGTCCGTCCACATCCACTCTCCTTCCTTCTCAAACCTGCATTTTGCCTGGGACACTGACGTATGTGGGCTACAGCTGTTCCGTCAGTGGGAAGCCCCAGCAGTAGAGCAGCAGGAATGAAAGGAGTAAGAGCCTTTATTCTCGTACACTTTCCTTACAAGGTTGCCTCAGGCTGTCTCTGTGTCTGTTCCTGAAATCAAACCTCTCAAGGTTGCTTTCTGAAAGCATCTATGCCTTTCCAGTTTCCAGTAACCACTCATTCTCCCTATTAATTTGGGCCTGGGAGCAGTCCCAGCTCTGCTATCACTAACCCCAACTACCGCACAGCCACGGATCCCCCCACACCCGTCTATGCAATTGTGAATAGCTCCTCTATTAAAGCCTTTTTAAATTATCCTAATTCAAGTATGCCGTCTCTTTCTGCTGAGACCCCACAGATTCAGATAGAAACAAAGTCATACAATATAGCTCCATTGTTCTACTCCAAAGCCTAATCTCACTGAGAGAATAAAGACAAGAAGATTACTAAGCACATCTACGGGTTCCAGCATTTTTTCTTGTTTTGTTTTAGAGGCCAGATTGTTGTTAGAACAGATAAACATTATACCTTTAACACTGCAAAGGGGACAGAGGAAATGCTCCTAGAAGTTAACCGAAAACTGTGTTAATGATAGCACAACTATCATGAAACTATAATTTCTTTAACAAACAAACCTATTACTCACCTCAACAAGCTGCTCTTTCTGTTCAGAGAGTTTACAGGCATATTCAGCCAAACCTTCTAAATTTCCTTCTACTCCAGTAAGTTTTAATGCTTTTAGAACCACATGATCAGCATGGTATTTTAACAGATCTGCTGCCAGCTGAGTTGCTGTACTGTGAAGCTGCAGATGTGGGGGGTGAAGGGTAATGAAAGGAAGACAACAAACAAGAAGGTTCTGTAATCAAGCACCTCATTGCACTTTACAAACGAGAAAGCCGCCTCACTCGATCCACTGAGAGGAAAGTGTAAAGTTCGTGTGGTAACAGTAGAAGTGGGACAGCACTGGGCAGCGCGCAGGTTCTCCCAGGGCGGGAGTGACACCGACATCGTTGAGTCCCCGGATGTTGGCAGCAATGCTGCGTGCAGAAGACGGACTGCTCAGCCAGCGGAGTGGCTGGTCCCTATTCACCCTGCTGTTAACCGGCTCTTTCCCACGCAGCTTTTCTCTTACTTAAAAAATGCTTCTGCTACTCTAAAAGTTAGTAAAAAGTAGAACAATTCCTGATTAAGAGGATGGTATCCAGAGTACTAAGAGGAAAATCAAATGGCAGTTTATGATCATCAGTGTTTTCTAATAATAGACTTTTGAAAAAGTATTGATGTGAGATTCAGTCAATTAGGTATTGTCACAACTTTATTAAACACTCAGACCACAGCAGACACTGTACTAGCGGCTGGACATACATGACAAGTAGGACACAACCCTTCCCCCAGGGGGTTACAGTCCATCTGTAATTCTATCCAGAACTTTACTCCCCAACTCTTGGGTCACAGGAGAAATGAGACATAAAGGGTAATCAAAACCTTAAGGCTGAACTTGGCTTGGAATGGATTTTAAGTACGGCTCACTCTCAGCAAGACACTGTTGGGTCCGATCACTCCAAAATCTTCTTTTCATCTTTCTTTTATTTAAAAAAAGTGATGTGATGGGTTATTCTGGGGTTCTCCAGGAAGAGATCATTTTTAATAACACTGTCCTAAAGAAAATCTGACTTTGAACTAAGCCTATTGAATGAAATGACTTTTTTTCCCCTGGAAGTAATCCAAAGTCATTTCAAATAACAGGACATTCTACAAAATTAACAATAGAGTGGTCCACATGCACGCAATCCAGTGAGAATAATTACAGTCAGAAACAAAGACATTAAAATGTACTTTCCTCTGGAAACTAAATGCCACATAAGAATTTGAAAATATTTTATTTAACCATCAGGGCCTTAGGGAATACCTAATGCCAGCCCTTTATTTTACAGACTATGAAACAGGTCCTGAGGGACCCAGTGACTTGCCCCCAGTCACGTAAATCTGATGAGTGGGTAGAGAGACAACTTATTACCAACCGTCAGGGAGAGAGGGCAAACAAACCAAAGTTCTGCTCTGTGCAGTAAACCGACAGGCGCTCAACAGACATCATCTGCCTTCCTCCTTCTGAAAAGTCTTCCAGGTTGATGCTGTTATGCCCATTTCAGAGGTAAGGAAAACAAAGCTGGTAGAAAGCCACTCAGTCAGGGCACCTGGGTGGCTCAGTCGGTTAAGCCTCAGACTTTGGCTCAGGTCATGATCTCACGTTCATGGGTTTGAGCCCTGCGTTGGGCTCTGTGCTGACAGTTCACAGCCTGGAGCCTGCTTTGGATTCTGCATTTCTCTGCCCCTCCCCCTCTCATGCTCGCTCTCTCTCTCTCTCTCTCTGTCTCAAAAATAAATAAAACATTAAAAAGAAAAGAAAGTCATTCAGCCTATCACCAAAGGATTTTATTCTCTTACTGATAGTCAAGTTTTAACAGTAATTTAGTTAAATTGAATAGGCTCAGAAAAAAAATACGGATAGGCCTTTTTTTAAACCAAAGAAAACCACAACATCCTTTTATGTTTAACAGGATATAGAAATGAACATTCCAAAAGAGGTCAGTACTAAGTAAGATGTGAAACAAATCACCATGTATGTAATTTATAAAAGAAAAAACCCAGTTTCACTCCCTTGAACCCTGACTCTGCAGAAGTGCAGAAGAATAAAGGAATTAGCGATAGGGAAGCTCTGTTTGGAGAGCGGACAGGTGCTTACTGAGTGCCACCTCCAGGCATCCCCAAAGTAGAGGGAGCTACATGACATGGGTGCTGCAGTGAAGGGCTGAGGCCCCACAGGAAGGCCTGTGCAGAACACACTCAAGCATCCATGAAAGACAAAGTCAGCTTTAAACAGAGCCCAAAGCATCCTGTAAGGGTGCCAGTTTCAAAGAACTTTCCACCTCCCCACTTCCTCTCTTCTGGCCCTTAGCCACAGCTGGCAAAGATCAGAACAGAAGCTAAATAAAGGGGGATGAGGGCAAGAAAAGAGACCAGAGACCACACCTTTCCCAAAAGCCCTAGGTGGGGCTGGGAAACAGGCCCACAACTGAATGAATATCGAAGTAGTGATTAATATACTGGAGAAAACGTTCTCATTTTTGCAATGAGATTGTGTCTCAGGACCTAAAGCAAAGACTGGCAAATTCACTCTCTAAAGGGTCAGATAGCAAATATTTTAGGCTTCTCAGGCTGCACAGTTTCTACTGCAACTATCCAACTCTGCTGTTGTAGTCAAAAAACAGTAGACAACATATAAGCACATGGGCAGGACTAGGTCTCCCGAAACTTTATTTACAACAGACAACCTGGTCATAGTTGCAAACATCTAACTTAACGGGACTTGCAATTACCTGAGAGTGATCGAATAAGTCACAGATGGCCAGGTTTTCATTCAGGAAGCAGGGAAATCTCAACCAAAGAATATTGTTAAAAATCAATTTTATTAAGGTTATAGTTGATATGCAGTAAAACATACCAAAGGTGCTATTTGATGAGTTTTGACACACATTTATATCTATGTTACAGTGGTAACTACCACCGCAATCAATATTTACTGCATTTCCATGACCCCAAAAAGTTCTCCCCTACCCCTTTGTAGGGAATGTCCCCCAACTTCTGGCCCCAGGCAGCCACTGATCTGGTTTCTAACACTGTAAATTAGTACTGCTTTTCTAGAATTTCTTCTAAATGTAATTACACACGCGCGCGCATGCACACGCATGCACGTTTTTGCATCTGACCTCTTTGTGTTATGTTTTAGTGATTCACCCATATTATTACCTGTATCGATACTATTCCTTTTTGTTGAATAGTATTTGTTAGAGTTATACCAAAATTCATTTATCGATTCCTCTGTTGATAGAAATTTAGACTGTTTCCAGTTTGGGGCTATAATAAATAAAGCTGCTATGAACATCCATGTACAAGCTTTGACAATGATGGCACTAATAAAATGGGGGCTTCCAAATGGGAACCCATTTTCTGGCACACAGACTTACTAGTACTAATGCATTGCATACATACCATACAGCATGAAAATTAGCAAAGAATTAAAAGAGGCTAGGTTTCAAACTATACTTACTTCTTTCTTAAGTTCATTGAGATGGTGGCTGATTTTCAATACAGAGAGTTCTAGTTCTTCATCAATACTTTTTGTTCTCTTGCTTTGCTAAAAATTAAAAAATATATACACATAGTGTTACTTCATCTTTTAATCTGGTAATTCCAATCTTACTTGAACTATAAATTACAATAAATATTTAATATCATTTTGTGGATTATAAAAAAGTAGATTTTAAAAATTCACCTGTTTATGGTTGGAATGGAAAATAGAATTTTAACTAGTTATATTGTCCCATTCTGACTATAAAAAGATGAATTTTTAAAATCTAATATTCTTTAATAAATTTATCATGTCTAAAATGAATCAATTTTATCTTCTGCCTTGAATGCTCATCTCTTTGCTTTTAACGGGGTTAAAAATTTAAATCCTATTTACCTTCAAGTCTCCACATAAATGTCTCTTTCTCAGAAAGATTTTTTTCAGCTCACACAATCTAAATTAGGCCATCTTCTTATCCATTCTAATCTTCTAAGTAATCATCCTCGCTTGTAATTACATAGTTACTTTTTGATTTTGTTTGTTTGTTTGTTTAAAGCCTATCTTCCCCATGAAGCCTTGGTAAATTCCACGAAGTCTGGGATTACATTTATTTTACTCACCAATGAATACATAATACCTAGCACAGTAAACATTAGGTAGTAGGTACTCAGTTCTTTGAATCAATAAATTGTTAAATGTCATTATCTTCAAAAAGTCTTTTTATTTTATTTTATTTTATTTTAGAGACAGAGAGCGTGAGAGGGGCAGAGGGAGAGGGGGAGAGAAAGAGAAGGAGAGAGAGAATCTGAAGCAAGCTCCATGCTCAGCACAGAGCCTGATGTAGGGCTCCATCCATGGCCCAGGGATCATGACCTGAGCCAAAATCAAAAGTTGGACACTCAACTGACTAAGCCACCCAGGTGCCCTTAGACGTCTTCCTAATTCTTCTCCCTAAATATAAATTCACCTTCCTTCAAATCCATGCAACACATGGTCTGTACCTCTCTTGGGACACTTAACAAAACTTTCTGTACTTAACTTACCCCTTCCCACATTTTTCTATACTGAAAAATTCTTATAGGCAAAGATTTTATCTCATTCATCTTTAGGTTTCCGGTGCCTAGCATGTAAAAGGCACTCAGTAACAACTACTGAAAAAAATGAATGAATGAACAATATTTCTGGCATGCAGAACCAGAGATCTGTCTGAGTGCTTGTGAAATATGGAAAAAGTGTTGATTACAAATTTAAGTACTGAAAGACTTGGATTCCCAACACAGACAGCACTTACTCAAAGTAACTATTTATAGTGACTTTGGGGTTTAAACTTTAACACTGACGCGATCTATACTTCAGGTCAGATATTATAGAGATATTTCAAACTAATCACAAAATACTGCTTTTAACCCTGACACCACTCTACTCTAGATTAATTTCCCTGTTAATAGGAGCACTTCACTGTCGTGATGCCGAGGAATGTAAGAGAAAATCTTGATTTATATCTACTCTTCAACGATAAACCAATCTTTACAAGAAAATCAACTGCTGCTTCACTCTCTATTCTCCTCCTTCCTCATCTTTACTACCAAAGCTTTTGTTCATGGCTTCCAGATTTGTTCCATCTATGCTGTATGTCATAAACCATGTTACATACTTTTTTTTACATACCCTAGGTCTAAGAAACAAGTAAGTGGTGCCAGAGTTGAGTCTCAGGCCTCTTCCTTTCAATTCTGTAACCACTCTCTGCAAGAGTCAGGACACACTCTTTCTGTGTTGTCCCACTCTATCCATTTTTTTTAATCTTAAGTAAACTCTATACCATGTATGAGGCTTGAACTCGTAACACAAGATCAAATGTCACAAGCTCTACTGACTGAGCCAGCCAGGCACCCCAACTCTGTCCATCTTTACCATTCTAGTCCATGTAGCATCCGAGGCTCTATGCACGCCAGCAGTCTAACCTTCGAGTGGATGCTCACCAATCTTAGGAATTGGGGCAAGGGTGAGAAAATCTCTCATTTGCCAGCTCATCTACCCTTGTCTTCATTGCAGCTGGACCTCATTAAGTTTTCTAAATTGTTGTGTCTGTAAATCAGCTGTCCTCAGAGTTAAGAACTGTGCATGTGTGAATGGCTCTGGCAGTAAGACTCAGGCAGGTCCCAAGAACCCGTAGGCAGGGGTCTATCCTCTGCTCTTCACTCTGAAGAAGGATTTTGGGGAGGAATTTTCCAGAGGTGAGTTTGGTGGATGAGTGGGGACTATGGGATGAACTCGTGATAGTGATGGTAGTATAGAATACAGGCTGGCCAGCACGAGAAACTGAGAAACAACAGGCCCAGAAATGTCAAATACTGTGAGTGCTGGATGGGTGAGACACTTTGGCCAAGAAGGGGGAGAAAAGAGATGAGACATCCTTGTCCCTTCCCAGGCCACAGTCACGCTCCTGGTAATTATATTAGCTTGCACAGTACTCAGAGCCTTAGGGAAAAGTTACTGTAGAAGATTCACGTGGATGAAAAGAAGTTCTTACACTTTGAATCCACACAGAAATCAAGTGCCGCAGTTCCAGCCTCGCCTGACTGGACAGTTCCAAGATGCGCTCCCTATGCTCGTGGCTGGTGTAGGCAGAATCAGTAAAGTCCTCTGTGCGCTCCAAGATGACTTCCAAAGTCGCAGAAAGATTCTCTTTTGACTGAAAATAAAGATTCTCCCGAAGAGCTTCAATGTTCATCTGAGAACAAAAAGGATAAACATCTATATTAGTCAATATTCCCACCAAACCAAATGGGCTGTAATTTCTAACAGTGCCCAGAGAGACACTAGCCAATTCTTCGCTTGTCTGAGGGCTCGGGGGAAATACAACCTCCAGTGATGACTCTATTCTCCAGGACACATTGCTCAGGAGCTACCAGCGGCCATGCGGAGAGTCACCACAATGTTGTTAATACCACGTTCCTAGGAGATCAGTAGACACAGGCAGAAAAAGCATTTTATCGTGTAGCAACTGGTAGGAAAAATGAACCAGCCTGCAGGTAGAGAATTTGCATCTGAGAAGATGCTGAGGCCAAGTCCTAGAAGACGCCACATCCAAATATGAACTTGTACTGGGCCCAGGGGGAAAGGGTGTGGAGGGTGTGGGTAGGGGAAGGGCTGGGAAAGGCATCAATTTTTCTCTCAATTCTGCAAAACTCTCCTAGACGCCTAATCAGTCTCTCTACATTTTGTGTTATGTCCCCAACAGCACCTCCCAAAACATTCTATCATTCTCTACCTGTACAATCTTTCTAAAATGGAAAGCTTCTGATATTGCCATCTCCCTCTAATTGACATCTCACCACCTCTAAAACTAAGCCCAAATTTCTCCTGTATAACACAAAATCCTCTAGGGTCTTGATGACTTTACAGACATTTCTGACAGTCTATGTCACTGCCCCACATCTTCCCAAACAACCTTCAGCCATCCTTTGCTCAGGGTTCCATAAATCTGTGACTGACACATGCTCACCGGCACACAGTCTTTCTCTCTCTCAGTTTTCTACTGGAACTCTGCCCCTTCAGTTGGATTTAACCTCCGGGCCATGAGATGTGTCACAGAAACAACATGGCCAAAAGGTGACCCATGGTGATGATCATGACTGTGGTTGCATTGAATGTGCTGATAAGGATAGTTTATACTTGTTTAGCACTTTAAAGTCCTTTCATAAATATAGTTTCAAGATACTCCTTACATCTGACCCATTTTCACATGACCCAGGGAAATACCAGGATTTGGAAATGCTATGGAGGCGGGTGAGAGGGTGGGAGGGGCTTGCTTCCCTTCTCCTCTTGGCCCAAGTTGTCTCCAGTAACTACTCCATCCTAGGTAAACAGCATTTTTTTCTTTTAAGCTAGGAAAGAACACGGGTAAAAGTAATGTATGGAATTAACAATAAGCATCTGAGATTCAGAATTTAAACAGGGCCATTCTCTGCTCCTTAAGATCAGGAGGTCAGGTTTGGCCCGGCCGTGAGTAAAATCTTGCCTCGCTTCTGTTCAGCGGGCCTTTCGACAGAATTTAAACAGGATTACAACATAAAAATCAGTCATGTTGACCACACACCATTTATGTTTAAAGTTTTTGATTCTCCCTTTTGAAAAACATATATATGCTTTTAAACAGCAACTTAGGGGCATGTGGGTGGCTCAGTAGGTTAAGCGACCAACTGTGGTTCGGGTCATGATCTCACAGTTGGTGGGTTCAAGTCCCATGTTGGGCTCTGTGTTGACAGCTCAGAGCATGGAGCCTGGTTCAGATTCTGTGTCTCCCTCTCTCTGCCCCTCCCCTGTTCATGCTCTCTCTCTCAAAAATAAATAAACTTAAAGTTTAAAAAAAAAACCCAGCAACTTATTTTTTTTCAAAGACTATTCATTTATATGGTTCCATAAGATTTGTCCACATCTCTCAGTACTGAGCATAGTAATGCAGCTTCCCACTATAGATGATGATACTCTCCATCAGAAAAGAAGGTCGGATGCCAAAAAGATACCTACTGACCATGAGACGGAGTCTTTTCCTAACAGCTCTGTGCTCCAGAATGCCTGGTGCTGAAGCGGCAGCCAGAGCAGCTGGCGGCAGCCACAGGCACTGCACTGCCCGGGTTAATCAGAAGCCGAGCTATGGCAGCAAGAGGCAAAGACCTAGCTCTGGCCCTGTTTGTTTCCCTAATTATTGCTTAGCCTTTGACAAGACACCTCCCTCACCCCCAGCCTTTATAAAAAGAGCAATAAAATCTCTAAGAGAATGACTGATCTCTGTAGCTTCTTTCCCCTCGAAAAGAGAGGGCAGGACCTGCAGAATACAGGCAAACCAGCAGGTACAACCTGAAAGGTCATGGACTTTGGGATTTGTGAGTCCTGGTTCTAAAGAGGGCTCCTCCTCAAAAACACGACGATAGTAAAACCCACCTAAAAGGGAAGTCAGAGATTAAATTAGATAATTTAATGAAAAGCATGGCCCCAAAAAATAACTGTCCTTTCCATGCCTTTCTCTCACCCCACGTTCCTACTTAGACCTTCACGCAATTAAAAAGATGAAGGAAGGCCATCCTCATTGCAGCCCTTAGCCTATTAGACAATTCCAAAGGCCCTAGTCTTGCCAGCTGTTAGGCGGGGGGTTGTGCTTGATGATGTCCTAGGGCCCCCCTGACGCAGCCCCTGCTCTTCCACAGAGAGCGGCTTCCCCACCTCTCTGACTTCCCATGAGAAGTTCTGCCCTAAAACGGTGGAGATTCCGAGTCACACGGCCCGGTTTCAAATCCTACCTCTGGCACTTCCTAGCTGGCAAATTACTTAATCTCTGTTTCCCAGTCTCCTCAACAGTGTAATGGGGATAGTAACTATAGTTCTTATGAGGATTTTACATATACATACATTGAAAGCATTCAAATAGGGCGCAGAATAAGTGCTCAATTATACATGTTAGCAAGTATGAGTGTTCATTTAAAAATTTTCATTACCAGGGCACCTGGATGGCCCCATCAATTCATCATCTGACTCTGGATCTTGGCTTTGGTCATGATCTCACAGTTTATGAGTTTGACCCCTGTGATGGGCCCTGCACTGACAAACCAGAGCCTGATTTGGGATTCTGTCTATCCTTCTCTCTGCCCCTCCCCCGCTTGCACACATGCACACACACTCCCTCTCAAAACCTAAAAAAAATTTTTTTTAAATAACACTAATACTATTGCTACAGTCTCAAAGTATCAACCCTAGAGCCCAGGGAAGAGTAGAGATTCCAGCAGAAATGATCTATCTGTCACCATCCACGGATGGTACAGCATTGGTCAAGAAAATTGGGAACGCCCTTCTCTACAGAGGACAGGAGGCTCCCACCGAACCAGGCAGCCACGCAGGGCCAGAGTCACTGCCGTAACCCAAGACCAATGTTCTCTGTACAAACTACACTCAACCAGATGTCACCGAACATTACGTTTACACAGAGTGGCACTGTCTGAAAGAGAAATATGTACTTTGGCTAAGCCTCTATTCTAAAATAGCATGCCAAAATATAGATACTATATCTAATGATGCTCCTCTGATACGGAAAGAAAAAAATATTTTCTCTCTATTCTTACCTTGAATTCTTTAATTCCAGTAAAAATACTGACAGATGAAATGTCAGTCTCTCCACTTGCTTTGCAGTCAGTCACGATTTCAATCACCTTATCTAACGCCACTTTCATTCGGTCAAATACTCCTTCTTTGTTTTTGTGGGCTGATTCGCAGTTGGGATGCCTGAGACAGGTCTTCAAAACAATTGAAAATTTTTATTTTAAGATTTTGCCCATACCATAATACATAAAATCTTACAGAGAACATGTCATGCTAATAAAAATGGTTCTTTACCAAAATCTCCTGGGTCCCTGGCTCACCCAGCTGCTTCTCCTCACTAAAAGTGGAAGCAGGATGAGTAAAAAGCGATAGCAAGGTTAAGTGAAAAAGGCACAGTGCAAAACTGTATCTTTATACTTCAGTAAGCTTACTTAAAACTTGGGAGAAAAAAACTATCTTTATCATGATTTAAACTATTTTAAAATGTTGACTTACATGTGCAAAAACTAAAAAAGAATGAGGAAAAATGAACAAATGTTGTATGACTGTGGATGCATCTTTGATTTTTAAAAAACGAGAATGAAAAATGCTCATGGGCCTAGATGTGAACAGGGTCTTCCAAATGGACTCCAGTGGACTGTGTTTGTGGCCTCACTAATCCTAGCCTGGAGTAAATATTCTGAGCAGAAAAGGCAATCCTAAATAAACTGTTAATAAGCTGTTTCCTAGTTCATTCTCGAATTGTACCAGTATGCTGGCCGGCTGCTGTTCGGAATTACAAGCGCTCAATGCACAATTTTGTTAAAAGGAGAATAAGGAGTTAAAGGTATGAATTGACAGAATAAACAAATTAAAGGCTGAATTACTACTCCACTGTTACTCCACAGATTCTAACTTGCCGAGCTTTTTCAAGAGCACATGCGCTGGCTCCCCAATGAGACTGGCGGACCCCACAGGCCGTGACAGTGTGTGACAGGCCGGAGTCATAGCACCCAGTCACCGTCTTCCGCTCGGCTGCCCGCTCAAAGCTGACTCACGGGTTAGCTGCTGTTTGGAACTGGGGAAGGAAGTTAGCAGTCTTGCTAAAGAATAACAGATTTGACTGCTGTGGCCTATGTTCTGATTTATCGCTCTGATCTCTTTAAAAATGTAAAAATATATATGTTAGACGAGTTTAATCAGGTAAAACAAAAGCGTTCCTACCTTTGAGGCTGTGAGAAGCATCATTGTACACTTTTCAAGAACTGCCCTGGCTGCCGCCATTTTTGCCTTTTTCTTCTCATCTTTCAGATCCTAAAAATGAAATGAAATCATTGAGCATCTAGGATCCTATAAACAATCCGATATCTTGGCAAATCATTTATCCAACAATAACAAGACTCAACCAATTAACTAACAGTGTTTATAAAGTGACAAAATGAAAAAAAAAAACAGGGTAAAGTTTTATAAAATGTCACCACTTTAATCTAAATACACCAACACAAGGTGTGGGAAGAAACGGCTGCCCGTCCTGAGGGCAGCAGAGCCGGGGGCTGGGACCGAGGGGGGCGCTGCCTTGCGGCTCACGCTCCGGTGCCCTGCACGCCAGACGCTCTCATGCCCATGTGGACACACCTCACTCCTGACTGGAAACAACCATCCTATGCTTTACTCAGTTAACAGCTGCCTATTAATCAAGCATTTATGGGCTATTATTTCCTTCCAAACAGACACTTAGAAGTCACTTCTTTCAGAGACCATGTCCGACTAATCCCCCCTAAGTATTTATTCATCTCAAAAGGAGACTTATTTATCCTAAACTTAACCAATACCCTGCTCTAAAATATTCTTAAGATGTTTCTTGGGTGTAGAGTTTCTTCCAACTAGATTATGAAGTCTGAAGCAGGCACTGTGCTTTGAATTTTTTTTCTTTTAGTTTCTCTTCGTAGAGCCCTTGATAGAATGTGTGCTATTACAGAAAGTACCTAAATATTGCGATCAAATCTAGAACCAAATACTCTCATAATTTGGTCACGACCATCTAAATCAGAGGTCAGAAGTCATTTTTAATAAAAGGCCAGAGAATACATTTTTCAGGTTTTCTGGGTCGAATGGTCTCTGAAACAACTATTTAATTCTGCCACTATAGTGTGAAAGCCACCCCTCGACAATACATCAACCAATATGGCTGTGTTCCAATAAAACTTTAATAATGGTTATTGAAATTTGAATTACACAAAATTTTCACCTGTCACATTAGATAGTGTTTTCATTTGTGACTTGTAAGCCATACATGACACCATATATTGCATGGTGATAACGAATGATCAAAAAAAAAAAATGGCATCTCAATCTGTTAGATGGCTAGTCCACAGGACAAACAGAGGCCTCCATAAAACCCAGATGGTCCAAGAAACACTACCTGAAGCATACAATTCAGCCTGTCACCTTCCTGGCCAATATGCTTCTTCTAACTCCAGCTACAACCAGGATAGTCCATGCCCAACCTGATAGCCTATGTCTCAAACATCTCAAGAAGAGGTCCATTATTATATATTTAACCTGCTAACAAGATGAACTTGTGCATGAATACCCCAACAAAGAAAAGTCAACCCTAGATACAACATGGTCTTTCACCTCCCTAAATTTAGGAGCTTTTGGTTAAAATTGGGGAACAGACCTATTAAGAACTAATATCACGGTGTAGGCTGAAAAGTACAGGTGCCAAAGACAGACCTAACAGAGTTCAATCTGTTAGAAGAGTGACTTGGGAAAGTTTATTATCCTCTCAGATTCTGTCTCCTAAGGTATAAAATAGGAATAACAATATCTACCTTGCAGGGATGTTTTCGAAATTAAATGAGATCATGTATATTAAATACCTAACACAGAGCTAATGCAGATAAACAATGCTTGAGTTACTACTACCTATCTCATGTAGAACACTTAGAGAAACAGATCAGAGCAAAATAATATGTAACAAGTTACAAAAAGAATTAACAGATATACAACAAAATACTATCAGAATATATATGATGACTCAATTTATTTGTCTGAGCCCTGGTAGAAGAGTCAAATGTAGTTTCATAAAAGAGGGAATATTAGATCTGAGCCCTAAAGGCAAGTATGACCTTTCTCAGTGTGTGTGGTGAGAACAATCACTGTTGAATGTATGAAAAAAAAAATGTAGATTTATTTACTTTATCCTGGCTCCTTTATGAAAGGCTTTCAACACCAAGGCTATAAATTTAATAAGCAAAGAAACCAACCCAAGTGATCATAAAGATTGCACGTCCATCCAAATTAAAAGGTATGCATGTATTTGAAGATTTTTAAATGTGGTAAATACCTACATTTTGTCTATCACCAGTTAGATGTGCAAACTCCACCATTTCATTTCCAAACTGACTGAATATTTGGACAAACTCTTGAAAGCTATTCACTTTCTCTAGTCTTTCCATAGTTGCGAGAACCTGCAAAACAGAGAATATTTGTTTGTCAGGTGTGGATGTGAAAGAGGCTGAGTGTAGAGGGAAAAGGAGAGACTGAATTCTAGGGGAAGCTAAGGAGGAGAAGGCAGGGAAGGAGGAGCCCCAAGCAGTAGAAGCAGATCCAAAGGTTAGCATCATCTAGGGAAACATTTGTTTTTAGGATGGGGAGATGTGGTGTTACTTGAAAATTAAAAGGAAAAAGAGTAAAAGAAATGCCTCAACAGACAGAGGAGATCGTTTATGTAGCAAAGTCTGGAGAAGGTAGAAGTGCGCAGGATGGAGGTGATCAGATCTTCAGAGAACTAGGGAGAGAGGGGGATACGGGCACTACACAGAAGCCTCAAGGCTCAGTGAACCAGAACCCAGGAAGCCCATTCTTCCCAAGAAGTGGAAGATGTGGAAGGAAGGTCACCTGCCCCATGAGGAGCGGAAAAGGAGGTGTGGAACTTCGAGAGCAGGAAAACAGTTTGGATCATCAGGAATTGCCTGTGTCAAATAAATTAATTGCCAAAAAGCTTTGGGAAGCCAGGGCGAAAAAAGGGAGAAACCTCTAGCAGAACCAAGAGACAAAATGTTAGGTGTTTTCCTGATATTAGAAATAAAGCAAATAAACGTGAAACATATTTTTGAATACATTTCTCTAAAATAACAGCACTGGATTAGCTTTCATCAGACTAAGATAGGTAAAGAAAACACAGATATCCTGTGTTTACTTTTTTAAAATGAGGATATGATAGATGTTTGGCATGTTAATCTGCCCTGGCAGCTCAGGAAGTGCAGGCGACTGGGACAGATAAGGCAGATTGCCACCACTGACCAGAAACTCTAGCTTTCAAAGACAGGAAAGTTTTCTGCTATCCCTCTAGCACTGCCTGATCTACCTCTCCAATTTCCTCTTCTCTTCCAACTCACACTCTGATTCACTCAACACTCATCTGGTAGTTGTGTCCTCAAACCTGACCGAGACAATCCCTTCCCTGGCAGACTGCCCTCCTTCTCGCCTGGGACTTATCCAGGGAAAGTGACTGTACATGCGCCGGCCTCCCGGATGATGGAGGAGCACAACCATTATCTGAGAGACTGGAAAAGTCCTAGACGGGGAGAGTTTAAATGTATCCTGTAAGCTTTATGATTATTCATAGTCTCTAGGGATACTGCATACAGAAATTTTGTGTTGCCGATAACTGTGGTTTCAGATGACTGAATTTTTTTCTTAAGTTCATAAATTATTATCCTCTGACTCTGACCAAAAAAAGGTACTGAGGAATTTGGTATTTTTATCAACTAATTTTCTGCGACATACAATGTCATGGTGTTTGGCTTTTCTTCCTGAATTTGTACACGTGAAAAGCTTTCATGAATAAGCTTCAACAAGTAGATAATGGTTTTCTGAGAAGAAATATTATTTGCATCTAACAGTTTGGCCCAGAACACATGTTGTTTAGGAATTTTAAGTACAGAAGAAACACCACTTTCAAGCTATAGACAATTGGAATTATAAACATTAAAACTGACAAGCATTGCCAAATTACTTGTAATTAACCTTAAATATGCTTTTTGAACAACCCTGAAAGTCACAAGTATAGAAACATAAGACAAATACCTTATTTCTTGATGTTATTATCTGCTTAATGACTACTCGGTCTGCCAGCAATAACACTTTTGTCACTGAAGAAAGAAGTAATCTTGCAGCCTTAATAACTCCTGTTTTATCCGTAAAAATTGTGATCTGGCCATCAGATTCTGGGTGATTCAAGGTGCTTATATCTGTAAGTGCTGCAATTGTTTCTCCTAACAAGAAAGACAAGGGTGAACAGTTAAAATTGGGAATAAGATGCACTTAAATTAAAATCCAAACTTTACTCTTGAAGAGAGACAATGCTCAATGAGTAGATTGGATATGGAGTCTAATTTCAGGAAGAAGAAACAGCTTCTCCTTGATGACCACAAGAATTATCATGAGGTTCTCAAATCACAAAATAATGAATTTGGAAAACTTTGAAAACTTTGTTGCCTTCACCACCAACAATATACCATGACTCAGGTAGTGAGCTCCTGGTTCATGGATTTGAGCCCTGTGTCAGGCTCTGTGCTGACAGCTTGAAGCCTAGAGCCTGCTTTGGATTCTTTGCCTCCTCTGCCTCTCCCCTCCCCTGCTCAAGTGTTCTCCCTCCTTCCCTCTGTCTCTCACTCAAAAATAAACAAACATAAAAAAAAAAAAAAAAAAAGAAGGGGCAGCTGGGTGGCTCAGTTGGTTAAGCATCGACTTCAGCTCAGGTCATGATCTCACAGTTCATGAGTTCAAGCCCCACATAGGGCTCTGTGCTGACAGCTCAGAGCATGGAGCCTGCTTTGGATTCTGTGTCTCCCTTTCTCTCTGCCCTTCCTTCCTTCACATTCTGCCTCTCTGTGTCTCCCAAAAATTAATAAACATTAAAAAAAAAAAGTTAAGGGGTACCTGTGTGGCTCCGTTGGTTTAGTGTCTGACTTCAGCTCATGTCATAATCTCACAGTTCATGAGTTTGAGCCCCGTGTCAGGTTCTGTGCTGAAAGCTCAGAGCCTGGAGCCTGCTTCAGATTCTGTATCTCCCTCTTTCTCTGCCCCTTCCCGGATCACACTCGGTCTCTTTCTCTCTCTCAAAAATAAATAAACATTTTTTTAAAGTTTTTTTTTAAGTTAAAAAAAAAAGAAGAAGAAGAAAAACCCAAAGCAGAGCAGTAACCAGCTGCCAAGATTTTGGCCAGCAGTGAGGAGACAGAGGTGTACTGGTTTAGGCTTTGCAGTCACTGCCCATCTCCATACCCTGAAGGGGCTAGGGGTTTATGAGCCCCCAGGGAAAGAAGACAAGGCTTTGAGCCCCTTCGGACGCATCCTCAGTGAAAACAGTGCTTAGATAAATGATCCACTGGCAAAGGGAAATAATAAGCAAGTTTGTTGGGCAACCTGGGCTCTGCATAGGAAAACGACGAAGTATCTCTCCTGAGAACTCAAAACCACAGGCTAATCCTGAGACCCATTGTTTGATTTATACTTCTTATGATACCCAGCAAACCATGCCCATTGTACCAAATAAACTTCCAATCTTCCAGAAAAAATATCTTCTTCACTATCAAAATGTTCTCAAAGTGCTTTGATTTCTGTAATAGCAATTATCCATCAATAAAACAATACAAATATATGTTCCCCTTATAAATGATACCAGGCTATAATTTCTTCCCAACTTTATGGTTTAACTTAACAAGATTTAAAAAATAAACTTTCCATCATCTTGCAATGCTCAAGATAATTTTTAACATCCTAAGTAAATCTCAGTGCATAACAGATTGATTTTCTCACAGAAGCCCGCTTGTCAATCTGCCCATAGCCTATCTCCCATAGGCTAAGGATCTTGAGTAAAGTACCTGAACTTTAATGGACAGGTCATAGGGTATGACATAACGCAATCGAGATTTAGGCTGAGTCTGGTGAAAGCACCTGGACTAGCAAGAAGAGACTCAAAGTCAGGGAACTAATGAGGCAGCAATGTCGATGGCAGGTGTGAAGTAGTAAGGATCTTGCAAGGAATATAAAAAAGATGATTTGGGAGATACCAAGGAAAGAAAATATAAAATTGGTACCTGAACAGTGATAAGAAGAAAAGGAGAAATGGGGGGGAAATGGCTTCAATGTTGTGAACCTACTTTTTTTTTTTTTTAAATCAGAAGGGCACAGAAATGGAGATGATAAATTTACTTTCAGATACAGTAACCTGAAACAACACAGGAAAACCCAAAGGATAAGCCACTAGATATGGATTGGTCACATATCATGACAATAGCTGAAACTACTAATCGAGGAAGTCTGTGGTAGCCAGCCTCCAAGATGGCTCCCAAAGTTCCCCACCTCCTGGAATTTACATCTCTGTGTTTTTTCCTCCCACATCACACCAGGGTTGGTATGGTAGAAGGGATGGTTTGTCACCTGCATGACTAGGTTTTTAAAGACACTAAGATAGCCATCTTGGTTGCTCTCGCTCACTCTCCCTGTTTGAGGGAAGCCAGCTACCATGTTGTAAATAGCCATTCCAACAGAGACATAGATAAGGAGAAACTGAGGCCTCTGGCCAAAGCAAACAAAGAAGTGAAGCCTGGGGTACCTGGGTGGCTCAGTTGGCTAAGTGGCCAATTTCGGCTCGGGTCATGATCTCACAGTTTGTGGGTTCAAGCTCTGCATCAGGCTCTGTGCTGACAGCTCAAAGACTGGAGCCTACTTCAGATTCTGTGTCTCCCTCTCTCTCTGCCCCTCCCCTGTTTGTGCTCTGTCTCTCTGCCTCTCAAAAATAAATAAATGTTAAAAGATAAGATAAGATAAGATAAAATAAAATAAAATAAAATAAAATAAAATAAAATAAAATAAAATAAAATAAAAAGAAGTGAAGCCTGCCAAAAACCAAAAGAGGAAAGCGACAGATCCTGCGGTCCAGTCAAGCTTGGGAAAACTACAGGCCCAGCAGATACCCTGAGTGCAACATCATGAGAGACAGTGACCCAGACCCAGCTGGCTAAGCCACTCCCTGACTTCTGACCTTCAGAAACTATGTGAAGTAATAAATGTGGTTTTAAGTTGCTAGGTTTGGGTTAATTTGTTATACAGCAATAGGTTACTAATACAGTTTATATAGCAAAATATACAGAAGAAAAGAAAGGTTAGAGTTAAACTTTAATGTACACAAAAAGGGAGCAAGAGAAATAGTATCAGTTCCCAATAGTTTAGAGGATTAAAAATGTTTCCTCTCTGCCTCTGGAAAATGTTATTTTTTCCACAGCTCTCAATCCTCAAGGATAATACATATGAGTCTGCACATATGGCATTATATAACTTTTCCTTTTTCTGACTAAACCCAGGCATTAAACTCCTAACTATGTGGGATGGTAACATTTGGTGAGCTCCACCAACATGGTCAAATTCTTCCTTAACATTATGAAGCTGTTTAAAGTGGAGACTGTTCAGAAATTAGCTCCCTGAAAAAGTCACAAAGCTGTCCTTTTAGCTTCGTGGTTGCCATTTTTAACTTGTATATGTAATTAGTGTTGTGTCTTAATGTGAAAAATCCAAAGTCAGTCAAATACAAATATTTACTGAGCTCCCATATAAAATAAAAAACGTGACTAAGCAGACAAGTAAAAATATTGGAGGGGGGCACAAATTGGGTGGAGTCAAAAATTACAAACTTCTAGTTACCAAATAAATAAGTCATGGGATGTGATACATAGCTTGGCAACTATGTTAATACTGTATTGTGTATGTTCTAAAATATTGATTATTTTTAAGAGACTAAGTCTTAAAAGTTCTCATCACACACAAAATTTTTTAACTATGTATGGTGACAGATATTAACTAGACCTACTATGTGAGCATTTCACAATATAGTTGACCCTTAAACAACATGGGTTTGAATGGTGTGGGTCCACTTACATGCAGATGTCTTTTAGTAAACACGGTATAGTATTACAACTGTATTTTCTCTTCCTTATGATTTTCTTAATAGCATTTTTTTCTCTAGCTTACTTTATTATAAGAATACAGTATATAATAACATGCAAAATATGTGTTAACCAACTGTTTATGTTATCAGTAAAGCTTATGGTCAACAGTAAGCTATTAGTAGTTAAGCTTCTGGGGAGTCAAAAGTTATACATCTATTTTCAACTGCACAAGGGGTCAGTATCCATAACCCCTGCATTGTCCAAAGTCAACTGTATATACAAATATTGAGTCATTATGTCATATATCAAAACTATCTTTATATGTAAATTATACTTCAATTTTTAAAAAATGCAGCACAAGAACTCAACAGAAGAGGGGCCCCTGGCTGGCTCAGTCTGTGGAGCATGTGACTCTTGATATCAGGGGTCATAAGCTCAAGCCCCATGTTGGGTATAGAGATTACTTTGGGGGAAAAAAAAGTCTTAAAAAAAACCCAACAGGGGAAACAATAAAGCAAAACAATAATCAGTATAACAACTAATACTTATTGAGTACTTCCTATGTGCCAAATGCATACATGCATTATATTAAAACACTTCTGTAAACACTAACATTACCCCCATTTTATTGATGAGAAAATTGAGGTTTAAAAAAGTGTAATAGCTTGCTTAATACCACACTAGAATCAAGTGAAGAATTGGGACCGAAATCCAGGCAGTCTGACTCAAAAGTCCTAGTTCTTTATCACTACTTTACATTATTTCCCTCAAATAAATATTAAATTGGAGAAACTGATTACTATGTGCTGAGCAGACCAGAAACTTTTCAGGAGTGATTCAAGTTAAGTCTTAAATCTGTGTGTTTTAAGAGAAATTAGGGCTTCCACATATACAACTCCAGGAGGTGCCGTTCTCATTCTCTTACCAGAGTGACATAAGAGATTGTACTCAAGAAGGGAAAGGCCACTGCGAATGAAAAGAGACAACAGGTAGAGCCCATGACAACAGATGGCTTCTGAAAGATTCCTGTATGGAGCTGCCTGGGCTCAGAGTGACAAGAGTCTCCAGAAGTGCGGGTCGGTGGGCCACGTCCTCTTTTCTCACCCTACACTGAGCACGGTGACATCCTACAAAGCCTGTAAGGTGAGTAGGACTCAACTTGCCCTTTCATTCAAAAACCCCTACTCTATTCAAAACCTATTCAAAACCCTAATTAAGGGTTGCTATAAAAATAGTAATATGTAGAACGTCTACATTTTCTGTTGAGTTGTCCACTGCATTATGTATGTCTGTTGTACAAGTGCCCACACAATTAATTTAGTGCCAGGAAAAAGAGTTGCTCTCCTCTTGACGAGCTGGTTTGTTTCCTTTCAACAAACAATGAGAATTATATAACCCTTTTTTTTCTACATTTTTGTCTTGCCTTCCAGGATGTACAAAGATAAATTTCATGCTTAATTAAAGTAACAATGTTGGCCAAAATTTCTAGAATATTTATTTTCATCTCCTATTATAATGGGTTTATTAAGCATATACTTTTATTGTAAGCTACTTCAAATCTTCTTTAAAATGTAGGCAAAATATAAGTTATAAATAGAATAAGGACATCTCCCTTCCCCACTTTAAGTTTATCCACTATCACAGTGAATGGCTAGAAACTCAAGAGTCAACTCAGAATTCCTTTCTTTTAGCTAATAACAAAGTTCTAGCTATTTAACCACCTTACTATTTTCTGCACTCTCTCTCTCTGCTCTTTATTATCTATAAGACATTGCCTCGGCTTAGCCTGGTTTATTGTAGAAACTTCCATAGGAATCTCCCTCCCTGTGTCTGAACGCTGTCAACCCTCTTTGTTCATTTCCATCATACTACCAGAAAGACAAAACTATGTCTCTCATCTGGCTGAAATTTCCTCAGTCTGTTGTCTATAGAGAAATACCTGAAGTCATTCATAGAACACACAGGTTGGTCCCTCCAGATTTGCTTGGCCTTATCTCACCCAGATGACTCTCCAAATATACCTGCTCCCCACACAGTAGATACACCACCATTCCTCTAGCTGCTCATACTCCAAGCATTGGAGTTTCCATGAGTCTTCTTAAGGAAGAGTCCATGCCCCACCTTTCTCTATATCTCTGGCATTTCAGTAGCTAATGGCAAGAATGGAAGACCATCTTCCTATCCAATGAAAGAATTCAATGTGTCAGAGTTAGGACTTGAGCCAGGAGTTCAATATTTCCAAAAGCTAATCTAGAATCGGTAGGAATCTATAATCACAGGGCTAAAGCATAGAACACCTTTACTCAAAATGAGGCAATAATTTATCATTGTATCCAAAGCAATAAACTTGGTATAAATAGGCTATAATATCAATATCACATACCTGCTTGTTTAGCTTCAATACACGCAATATTTATTTCTTCTTTCAAGTCCCAGTTTTCATTAGCTATCGCTTCCCCTACTTTAACAAATCTTCCAACTGCCAAGTTGACGGCTTGTCCCACACGCTGAATTGCTTGCAGTGTTTTATCAGACTTTTTGGTATTATCTTTATGATTAATAAGTGTGGTGATCTAAAAATAAAAGATAAAAGCAACTTGCTTAAAACTTATCTCAATATCTTTTAAAGCTATATCACACAGGACAAGAAAATTAAGCCCAGCATACTGGATTGAGCCTGGCATATAGCAACAGTCTGTGGTCTAATAGACAAAATTGACAACTTTAATGCTTCAACCCAGAGACAACCAGCAAAGCATCCTGCATCCTTCTTCAAGACAATGTTTCTATTAATGACAGTTCCAAGTTTACCTGATGACGGTTATCTGGGACATATAGTTCCAGAAGCCCTCCAGGTATTCCAACAAATCTTAAAGACGGAAGAAAAGTAGGAAAGGGAGGATCGTTACACTAAAAAAAAAAAGACTTACAGAAAACCAAGCACTTCTTAGTGCTTATGACACAGGAGAGACCTAGTTTCCCTGACTATGGCTGGAGCTGCTGTGAGCAGAGACACCACCCCCCCTTGCACTCTACCCCACCACCTAGCAGCATATAGGTTATACAAAATGGTATGCATACCATACATGCTTACTGAATTAGCCAGCCCTTTTAGAATGACCATTGTAATCTAGGTTTTATACTTCTCTAAGTGTTGCTGTAGACCCAAAGTAAATTAAATACCAAGAGTTTTAACACTTGATTCCAGGCCCTGAAGTAAAATATGGAAGGTGACAAGTTAAGCTTGTTGAAACAAATATAAATCCTCCAAACGTCCTAGAAAACTAGTACGTGAACTATACTGACATATAAAAATATTTAAAGAATGTTACATGAAAAATATGGATCTGAAATAGTACATGTCCACCGAATATCATTGTGAAATGATTTATATAAGTGCATTAACAAAGACCAAAATAGAGAACTAAGAGAAGAGGAAAGGAATGGCTCTTTGAGAAACTACTGTGTGCTAGGCACTTTATAGGTTTTGGTATGAATAGTTTAGAATCAGGAAGGCCTGGTTTTGAGCCTTGGCTCTGCCACTACTAGCTAAATGACCTAGGGAAATATACTCATCTCTCCAAATTTCCTCACCTATACTATTTTTCAATTTTGGGTATTTCCTAGATGCCAGGTCTTAAGGATGCATCAGGGAACAAGACTAACACAATCCTGCCCCTATCCAATTTACAGTCTATCCGAATAATAAAATATATAAAATAAATTCATAAATAAATCCATAAAATCATATAAAATATATTTGTTGCACACCTACCATATATCAAATAAAAGTTTAGGCAATGATGAAAAAGCAACATACATGGAAGAAAAGGCCCAAACTCTCATGGAGCTTACATTCAAGTGGGAGGGAGAAGAGATAGGATAATCAAACAAATAGGTAAACCAAAAAAATAATGCAAATACTATATAAAACATTAAAATAGGGTAATGTGGCAGAAAGTATTTGGCTGATCCTCCTTCTATGAGGAAGTGATATTTAAGCTAAGTTCTAAATGATATAAAGTAGTCAAGTTGGCAAACATCAGGGGACAAAGCATTCTATGGAGAAGAAATAATTGTTGAGAGTGGAGAGTTGGGGTGGGGGGAGAGAAAGGGAGAGAGAAAGGGAGAGGGAGATGGAGAAGAGGAAAGAGAGGGACAGAGAGTGAGAGGGAGGGAGAAGGGGATCCCATCTTATTCAAGGAATGAGATACAGCCAGAAGTCATTAAAGAATAGTGGCAAGAGGGCAAGTAGAAAACCAATATCCAGCAGGTGGGCTGGGACCAGCCATGAAAGCTATGAACTGAAGTAGCTTGTATTTTATTCTAAATGTGACAGGCACCCAATGAAGGTTTCTTTCTAAGCAGGAAAGTGGTATAATCCCTGTAGTAATTTTTAAATGTGTCCACAAATTCTTTGATATTTCTCCTTTCAAGAGGCTGAGACTCATTTCTCTCCCCTTAAGTATGAAATGAACTTAATGACTCACTTCTAATGAATAAAGTGGAAGCAATGGAGTTTAGATCATAAAACACATTTTAACTCCCCCCCCCCCCCGCCTCAATCTCAGATCAATCCCTGTGGGAGAAAACCAGCTACCATATCGTGGAGGAGACTCCATAAAGCAACTTTATAGAGACACCCACATGAGAAAAAAAACTGAAGCTTCTGGCCAAAAGATAGTGAAGAACTGAGGCCTCCTGCCAACAGTGAGAAGAACGAACATGGGAACAGATTCTCCAGCCTCAGTCAAGCCTTCAGATTACTGTGAGCCCAGCCAACATCTTGATTTCAATCTCACAAAAGACCTTAATCCAGAACCATGAGGCAGGCCATCCCAGAATTCTTGACTCACAGAAACTATGAGATGATAAATATTTATTGTTTTAAGGCACTAAATTTGGGGGTAACTTGTTCTGTATTAGCAGATAACTAAAACATATTTTGGTATCTGGAATGGGGCAATGCTATAACAAAACCTAAAATGTGAAAATGACTTTGCCATCAGGCTATGGAAGTTGAATGGGCTTTGACGAGTTAGTAAAAGCTAGAGAGTATTGAATAAACTTTGCAGAAGTTCCTCAAGGAAGCTCTGGGTAAAAGCTGAAAGAAAAGTGAGAAAAATCTAACTGGAAACTGGAAAAAAGAGGATCTTTGTTATGTAGTGGCAGAAAATCACCCCCAGGAATGTGTAAATTAGAGCGTATACCTAATGAACTGGGTGATCTAACTAAGGAGATTTCAAGACAAATTCTGAAGGTGCTACTTGGCTTCTTGCATATAATGTAAAAATGTAAGAAGACAGAAGCTAAAGGAAACACTTAAATAAAAAGAAGCCAAGACTTGCTGGATTTGAAAATTCCTTGCTTCTCCAAAAGGCAAATGATGCTAAAATTAAGAATGGCTTCCAGGCAAAAACAAAATCTAGGGCACTGTCAGGAAAGCAAGGTCTAAAGATGAAGCTCAGACTGTGACTATAAAATCTTATGTTAAGACCTCAGGAAGACTCAAGGTGATGTTCCAGAGATCCATTCACTTACACAACAAGTCTCCTAAGAAGCTTTAAAAGTATTGTACCTCAGAGGTCCCAGCAGAAGCTTATCATAAAGAGACTTGTGGGTATGGTTTGTCTAATTGAGTGAGCCCAATAAGGTTCACAGGAGACCCACAAAATTTTGAAGATAATTAGGTCAAGAGAAATGGACTGAAGGAGATAGATCACTACAAAATGAAGAGAGTCTTTTGTATCCCCAAGCTTCCATAGGCAGGAAGCAGGCTGAGAAACCATGCAGATAAAAACCTGGGCTCCCTTTCGTGAGCGAGGATGACTCAGAGCAAGGCTAAGAGCCATGAAGAAACATCCCCAAGTCTCAGTTCTTCATCAAGGTACCACTAACCTGTTTGGGTGGGTTTCAGGATACTGTGAACCCGTAGTTCCTAGTTTCCCCCTTTTCAAACAGAGGTATATGGCTATTATCCTAAGCTTATTTTCCTGTTCTCTTTTGGTTTTGGTTATTGTTGTTTTAACAAAAATATTCATCCGAGGTTATCCTCTGCCTGTCCCACTACTGTAACTTGTGTGCTTGGGAGCAGATAACTTGTCACTTTAGTTCATAGGTCTTTAGATCAAATGGAACTATACTCAAGGAGCTGCACCTAAAGTACTATGTATATAAGACATCTCATCTGAACCAGATTCAGATGCCAAAATCTTGGATTTCCAGCTATGCCATAAAGGGATGAGACTTTTGGGAGGACTGGGGGTGAGGGGAAAGAAATGGGAAGAAAGTAAACAATTTGTGGCCAGAGGGTAGAATGTAGTGATTTTTAAATATGTCCACACATTCTTTGCTATTCCTCCTTTTAAGAGGTAGAGCCCCACTCCCCTCTCCTTGAGCGTGGGCTGAACTTGGTGAATTAGTTCTGACTAATAAAGAAAGCAGAAGTGACAGTAGGGTACTTTTGAGGGCAGGTCATAAGGCATCCTGGTTTCCATCCTTCTCTCTCTCTGAGATTACTCATTCTAGAGAAGGGCGGTGGCCATGTCATGAAGACACTTGACCAGTGTGACGCAGAGTCCAACACGACAAACAACTGTGTGAGGCCTCAGCCAATAGTTAGCAAGAGTCTGAGGCCTCCTGCCTACAGACATGTGAGCAATCGAAAACCAGGCAGGTAAGCCACTCACAAATTCTGGACACAGAATCTAAAATAATAAGTGTTGTGTCAAACCATGAAGTGTGAAGTAATCTATTTTGCAACGGTAAATAACTAATGCGATTTCAAATGTATGTTATTTTAAAAGAACACTCTCTTCTGGGGGGCTAAGAGTGGATTGATAAAGTGGCAAAGGCAGAAGGAGGAAGACCAGTGGGGAAACTGCTGCAACAGTCCGGGTAAAAGATGATGCTGGCTTGAAACAAGGCGGCAATAGTCAAGACAGAGGAAAGCAGATAAACTGGATTGCTTGATGGGTTGGACTGGTGTTGTCAAAGATGACCCCTAATTTGGAGAAGAAGAAACAGGATGCACTGACATAACACTAACACCTCTACATGGCAAGCACAAAAAGTGTTTTTGTGCAAATAATCTAACTTGATCCTCACAATAATTTTAGCATGCAGGCACTACTTTATCCCCTTTTCACAGATAAGGCAACTGACACTAAGAAGTGCTTATTTAAGGTCTCACAGCTATTAAGAGATGAAGCCAAGATTCACAGATAATTTGACTCAGAAGCATATTTTATTTTTCCAGCTTTACTAATACATAACAGACAGGTAAGTGATGGTTAGATCCATACACACACACATATATATTGCAAATGATTCTATAATAAACTGGAAATGATTCCACAATAGAGTTAGTTAAAAACTCTATCACCTTACATATTTTTCTTGTGTGATGGCAATATGAACACTTAAAGCCTACCATTTTAACAACTTTTAACTATTTAATATAGAGTTGTTAACTACACTCATCATGTGGTACATTAGTTTCCCAGAATTTATTCATCTTATAATGGGAAATTTGCATCCTTGGGCCAACATCTCCTCATTTTCCCCACCCTCATAACCACCATTCTACTCTCTGTTTCTGTGGTTTCGGCTTTTATAGATTCCACATATAAGGGAGATCATTTGGCATTTGCCTTCTCTGTCTGATGTATTTCATTTCACTTAGCATAATGCCTTCAAGGTCCACCCACTCTGTAGCAAATGGCAAGATTTCCTTCTTTCTCATCGCTGAATAATATTCCACTGTAAATTTATACCACATCTTCTTCCTCTACTTATCAACAGGACACTGAAATTATTTCCATATCTCTGCTATTGTGAAAAATATTACAGTGAATAGGAGAGTGCAAATATCTCTTCAAGATCCTGATTTCATTTCCTTAGGATATATACCTACAAGTGGGGTTGCCGAGTCATGTGGTAGTTCTATTTTTGATTTTTTGTGGAGCCTTCATGCTGTTTTTCCATAGTGGCTGTATCAATTTACATTTTCACCAACAGTACACAATGTTGTTCTATTCTCCACATCCTCACCAACACTTGTTTTCTGGTGTTTTTGACAGTAGCCAATTTTAAGTGGTGTGAGGTGATAGATCATTGTGGTTTTGATCTGTATTTCCCTGATGACTAGTGACATTGAGCATATTTTCACAAATCTGTTGGCCAATTGTGTGTTCTCTTTCAAAAATTGTTCAGTTCCTTTGCCTATTTTTAAATTAGATTTTTTTAATGCTATGAAGTGGTATGAGCTCCCTATTTAACCCCTTATCTGATAGATGGCTTACAAATATTTTATTCCATTCTGAAGGCTGACTTCTCACTTGGCTGATTGTTTCTTTTGTGTGCCAAAGCTTTTTAGTTTGATATAGTCTTGCTTGCTAATTTTTGCTTTTGTTACTTGTATTCTCTGTATCATATCCAAAAACCATTGCCAAGACCAAAGTCAAGGAGATTTTCCCCTCTTCTTCTAGGGGTTTTACAGTTTCAAGTCTTACATTTAAGTTTTCATTCATATCCAGCAAATTTTGTGAGTGGTGTAAGATAAGGGTCTAATTTCATTTTTTGCATGTGATTATCTAGTTTTCCCAACACCATTTATTTTTTAAAAATGTATTCTTTTAACCTTTATTTCTTTTTTGAGAGAGACAGACAGACAGAGCATGAGTGGGAGGGAGGAAGAGAGGATGAGACACAGAATCCGAAGCAGGCTCCAGGCTCTGAGCTGTGGGCACAGAGCCCAGCACAGGGCTCAAACTCACGAACTGTGAAATAATAACCTGAGCTAAAGTCAGACACTTAACCTACTGAACCACTCAGGTCCCCCAACGCAATACCATTTATTGAAGAAACTATCATTTCCACATTGTATTCTTGGTTCCCTTGTCAATACTAGTTTACCAAATATGCATGCACTTATTTCTGGTCTCTTGATTCTGTTCCAAAAGACTATGAGTCGTATTGTATGTCAGCACCAGACAGTTTAATTACTGTAGCTTTGTAGTATGATTTGAAATCAGGAAGTGTGATACCTCTAGCTTTGTCCTTCTTTCCCAAGACTACTTTAACTAGTTGGGATTTTTTATGCTTCCATACAAATTTTACTATTGTTTTTCTATTTCTGTGGGGGGGAAATACCATTGGAATTATAATAGGGATTGCACTGAATCTATAGATGGTATTAGGTGTTATGGACATTTTAATAATATTAGTTCTGCAGATCCATGAACATGGGATATCTTTCCATTTATGTGTCTCCTTCAATTTCTCTCATCAAAGTTCAAGAGTCCTCAGTCTATAGATCTTTCACTTCCTTGGTTAAATTTGATGTTACTGTAAGTGGAATTGTTTTCTTTTTCAAATATTTTATTATTAGTGTATAGGAACACAACTGGTTTCTGCATGTTGATTTTTTCATCCTGCAACTGCACTGACTTAATTTATTAGGGGTGTGTGTGTGTGTGTGTGTGTGTGTGTGTGTGTGTAGTCTTTAGGAGTCTTTGGTCCTATTCCACACCTGATATACCCTAAGGAATTCTTAGTACCACCTGGAGAACAGAGGACTTAACCACCATTGATATTCCAAACAACTAACTTGAAAGAGACTCTGGAATGAAAAAAAGTTTAAGTTGTGTTTATTACCAAAAGTTTTAAATTTATAATTATAAAGAAAAGATTTGCAATTAGGCTAAATGCCAACTATTGTTCAGTTCTGAAATACACATTTTGCTTTCATTAGAAACATCCTACCCAGTGCATAATTAGGTGTGGCTCTCTTCTTTTTACTCGAAGCAGTCTAGAAAATGTTTAATCCAAATCGAGGTATGCATTTAAAACTGACATTACAGAAGCCAAGTCAGCGAGAAATGTAGGAAGGACTGAAAAATTAAATATTACCCTTAATCACAATACTCTGAGCATTTTGCCCTAATTTTTCTCAGTCTCGTTTTATACATACACACACCTTAACACACAGGTTTACAAAACTGAAATAAAACTTCAACCTCCTTGTCATGTGAAAAATAAGACTAGCTAACATTTAACACTAAGCATTTAACACTTAGGCACTATCTATGTGTTTTATATGTCCACCCAGGATTATGATAAAGACCAGAGGAAAGACAGCTGGTGAGAGTGCCTTGTAAAATACAGTGCCAAATAAAATTTCAGCTATTAATTTCTGCAAAAATAGGAGGCATATTTTTTATTGGGAGTCATAACCTGAAGTTGCTCTGACACAGAGTCTAGAGAATGCCTGAATGAACCAGAGAAAAAAGAGGACAGAAAGGCATCCCGTGGGGAAGAAAGAGTATCTGATATATTGAAGAATTCTGCTGCTGAATAAAAGAATAAGAACTAGGGCTTACTTGATACCTTCTAACAAAGGGTGTCAAGAAGTACCAATCTCCAAAGTATCTTCTAGAAGTTAAGAGCATGAACTCTGGCTTACTTTGCCTGGGTTTGAAATCTGGCTGTGTCATGTGACAGTGGGGCAAGTCACCTAGCTTTCTACAACTCCGTGTTCTCGTGTGTAAAAACAGGAATAATAATAGTTTCACAAGGTCACTGTGGGGGCTACGTGAGTAAATTAATTAATTTACTAAGTATTTAGAATAGTGTCCGGTATATAGTAAGCATTACATAACTGTTAGATATTACAGAGTTGACATTTCTGGAATCTCTATTTCCTCATGTTTGTGATGTCATTCTTATTTTATATAATAACTGACAATAATCTCCTCATTGAACTGAATTTTCTTAGTTTGCTTTTTTCTTTTTTTTAAGTTTATATTTATTTTGAGAGAGAACATCAGTAAGGGGCAGCGAGAGAGGACGAGAGAGAGACTCCCAAGCAGGCTCTGCCCTGCGAGCAGAGTCCAATGCAGGGCTTAAACTCACAAACTGTGAGATCATGACCTGAGCCAAAACTAAGAGTCAGATGTTTAACCAACTGAGCCACCCAGGCACTTAGTTTACATACTTATGTTGTGGGAAAGCCGGAAAGCAAGTGAAGACCAGGAAGGAAAAATTTGGGAGCAGCCTAGACAAAAGAGCAATGACTTAATTCTCTGGACCTGAAATATAAGGGAGCCAACCCAGTGCAGAGAAGTCTGTCTCTTGGCTTACCTCAGGAGTGAGTTCTTAAAATTATTAGATATAAAAATTAGGGGCACCTGGCTGACTCATTTGGTAGAGCATGTAACTTTATCTCAGAGTTGTGAGTTCAAGCCCCACATTGGCATAGAGCCTACTTTAAAACAAATTAAATTAAAAAATAAATGAGTTATTTATTATTTCTTCAGTTAAAGAAAACAATATGGAAGAAAACACACCAAATCACGGGAGGTACTTTAAAAGAAGCAGAATTTACTTTATATGGTTTACCTTTGCAAGTAAAAAAAACAAACAAAACACCACACATTCCATACATAAATCAGCAAAGAGGGCCACACATGAATCTATTCATCTTCAATTATGGAGAGAAGGATCCTGAAAAACCTCCAGGACAATACAGAGAGAAATGGGAAGACAAGGTGAGCTACCTTAGAAACTCGAAGGGTCTGTACAATGGAGAATGAAGTAATCTATCACAGACAGGAAGAGACGAGTGGGTGGCAGAATAACATTCCACACGAGGGTGGAGTATGTGGCTGATATCCCTCTTCCCTTCCTTGGATAAAAACATTTTAAGACTGGGAGTGGGGTTTTGACAGGAAGAATAAAGTGATTATTAAAGAAGGTGGGGAGTTGCTCTGAAAAAATGTGTTTGGGACCCAGCCCAGGGCTTTTTAAAGAACTATCTGCATTAGAAAATACCTAACAAATGAGCATATAGAACCTATATATGTACGGTACAAACAAATGGGAAGACATATATGCACCCAGCATCGAGGTTAAGAGAACATTACCAGTACCTCCAGCACCCCACAAGCCTTGAGGGCCCCTCCCTTTCCACATCCCCCACCTCCCTCTCCCCAGAAGAAACCACTGTCCTGATTTTGTGCTCATCTCTTCCTTATAACTACTGCACAGATGTTATATCCCTAATGATAAATGGTTTCATTTTGCCTGTTTTTGAGCCTAAAGGCTCAAAAATACTAAATATATTTATTACTAAAGTATTTGTTACTGATAATTAAAGCTGCGGTTCATTCATCTCACTGCTGCATAATATCTCAGTATATGAACATGGCACAACTTATTTAAACATCCTGTTGTTAAAAGACATTTAGGTAGTTTCCAGTTCGGGGCCATTAGAAGTAAATAAACAAACAGAAAACTGTCAACATTGCGATCAATGTCTACCACACATTCAGGAGTTTCTCTCAGGGTATAGATTTTTGGAGGATGGCTGGGCTACAGGGAATATCCACCTTGAACTTTAGATAACATCACACTGTCTTCCAAAGTGGTTTACTACTGACATTCCCACTGGCTCCACATGTCTCACCAACACTTGTTCTCATTATGGTTTTAATTTGTGCCTCACTGATTTCTGATGAACTTGAACGTCTTTTACATATCTTTTAGCCATCAGTTTCCTTTTCTGTGGTAAAGATTTTTACCAGTCTTTAATAAGTAATCTTTTTTATTTTTGATTCACGCGACCCTTGATTTATTCTGGGTACTACCAATCATTTATTGGTGATTTGTGTTGCAGACACATTCCTCCACTTTAGAGCTTAGCCTTTCAATTTTGATAAACAGAGGTTCTTCATTCTAAAGGACTCAAATTTATCAATCTTTGCTTAGAATTTTTACTTTTGCTGTATTAAAAAAATCACTTCCCATCATGAGGAGGTGCCCAGTTTTTTTCCGCCTAAAACTGTTACACATTTTCACTTTCATATTTATGTCCTTAATCCAACTGGAATTGATTTTTTATATGGTGTGAGATGGGGATCCAATTTTATGTGTTACTAGATAGCCAACGGTCTTGGCCTAATTTTGAAAAAGTTTTTTCCCTTTCCCTACTGACCAGCAGTGCCAATTCTGTGACTTCTCAATTTTCCACATATGTGCGGATCATTTTCTAGGTTCCCTATTCCCTTTCATCGGGCTATTGCCTTAATTATGAGAGCTTTATAATGTCTTGAAATCTTCCCACTTGTTTCTCTTCTAACTATTTTTGACTCTTTGCTCCTTATATTAATGTTATAATTACTTTTTATCAAGTTCTGTTCAAAATTCCTGTTGAAATTTTCACTAAAATTGTGTTAAATTTATAGATTAACAGGGAAAATATTGTCAATCTAGTCATAAACATGGTACTTCATTCAATTTATCTAGATCTACTTTGGCTTTCAAAAATTTTTTAAAACTCTTTTCATAAAGCTTGGCATCTTTTATATATATATCCATCCTCCTAGGAACCTCATTTTTAGTCATTTTTATTCTAACAGGCTTCTTTTAGAATTACTTTTTTGTTATTAGAGAATACTACATTAGTATACTACATTCAGTGAACTTACTAAGTCTCCTAGTTTTTATGATTTATCTGTAGACTCTTGAGTTTTCTATGTAGATACTGTTATCAAAACAAGAGTTTTGTTTTTTCCTTCTCTATCTTTACATCTTTCACTTCTTATCTCATTGCACTGGTTAAGATTTGCAGTACACTGTTGAATAAAAGCTGTGTTACCACACATCCCCCCTCTTGTTTCTGGTTTTCAAGGAAATGTCTGTTTTAAATCTGACTTGTTGCTATGATGTGAACTATAGGTTTTCTGTAGATACACTTTATAAGGAAGTTTCCTTTTATTACTAGTTTGCTAAGTGCTTTTTATCATGATTATAAGTTGCATTTAATTGAATGCTTTTTCTGTATCTACTGATAAGAACATATCTTTTCTAATATGTGAATGCAGAAAATTATATACATTTACCTAATACTGACTCAACCTTGCATTCCTAGAATAAGGCCCGTAACCCAGAACTTTTTACTTGGAGAGTCAGAAAACGTTAGATGATATCAGAATAGAAACCATTTGCTTAAAACTCCCTAAATGTTATGATGCTAGTCTTGTTCACCTCAAGACCCTGTCTCCTCTCTGGCATTATTCATGAATCAGCCCATGTCTCTCTGAGGAGCATTAACTATGGATGTTGTTAATTTGACACTTAGCATGTGCTAGTGTATTTGGATCCTATCTCCCAACTTCACTACAAGTCCCTCGAGGAGCAGCTAGTAAGAATACAATAAATGCTTACTTAAATATTCTTGTGGATAAAATGGTGAAACACCAGTTGCATAATAACACAGCATCCTTAGAAAATGAGACTCTGGACCTGGATTTTCGAGAGACCTGCAGTTTTAATCAGCAAATACTCACTGAAACTTGAAAATCACTCTAATTTTTACTCCATACTTTCCTCTTTGTTAACAGTATTCTGGCCATGCTTTATCCATTTCTTGATTTTGAGCAAATTCAACTTTTACTTGTTGAGTACAATCATCAGGAATGTCACTTATGGTACTGTGCTAAACATATCACTGTGGGTACATAACATGTGGGATGCAAAACCTCAGCTATGACCCTGAAACAATCTTTAACGAGGAAGAAAAACAAAAAAGAAAGCTTGCATTTTTTTCCACTTTGGCATTGACCTCTAGTTAACTTTCAGCAGCAATTCACAGGATTCACACATTCACACATTTCCTCCTCCACTCCACCCTCTTTTATTCCAGAATTACCCAATGCAGACCTCTTCCTAGAACGGATACATTTTTAATGGTGATACTGTGAAAAGTTACCATTTCTGCAGGTTACCGATACTTTCCACCTTGTTTTTCCATTGTGGACTCTCTTCTCTGTACCTACCACAGCTGACCTCAACACTGCTTCCGATCTCTAGAAAGAACACAGCATATGGTGTAGCTAAGGGCACAGAATCTGGAACCATCCAGGATGCCTGGGTTCAAATGCCAGTTTGACATTTACAGTTCAAAGTCCCAGGGTAAGTTGCTCAGCCTCAATGTTCCTCAGCTTCCTCTTCCATATAGTGAGAATAAACCATACCTACCTCGTAAGAGCATTATGAGAATTAAAGGAGTTAATATTTATGCAGTGCTTAAAACATGGCCTGACGCATAATAAGCATCACACACGTTTTGTTAAATAAATGGATAAAATATTGTCAGGCTGAACTCCGCTGCTCTCTTCTCTTCTCCTATTTCCCTTTTTGGGTTGTGGTTGTATCGGGGGCAATCTATGGGGGGAGGAGGGCAGCGCAGACATTATGAACTGATCCTCGCATCCCTTCCTGGTGGTCAGTGCCTCTACTAGACAAGGAAGGGAGGAGGGGGGAGGAGTGTCAGGTCTATTCATTCACCGTTGGGTTAGCCAGGCTAAAGTGAGCACAGGTAAAGAAAACGGAGCTGGTTATTTAATCAGCACAACAGGAATCTAGAAACACGTGTGACTGCTATTTTTAAATATGCGGAGGGCTGGGATGGAGAAGAGACAGCATTTAAAATTCTAGGGAACAGCGACAGGCTCCCATCATTGAACATGTTGAAGCAGGAGACTGGTGACCAGGTGCAAAGGATGCTGTAAGAAAGATTTTTTTTTTTTTCAAATTTGGAGTCAGATAACCTTTAAGATTCCCAGTACTTTAAAGTCTTGGCAACACAAGCGTGAGTCATCAAGACATTACAATCCAGTTGTGAGTCACACATCGCCAACGCGCTCCTGAAGGCACAGAATTCTTCCCTCCCCACGGAGCCTGGCACAGTACAACAGACCTAGGTGAGGAATTCTAGCCCTCGGGCTGCGGAGAACTCGGCTCGCAGGAACAAAAACTTCTCTAAAAGTCTGCGCGTCAATTAGCAGATTCGTTAACACCGACGAATACAATAAAGCATACAGCCCAGAGGGGATCTGGGGCAAAAAGATGTGTATCCGGATCAACTATCAGTGCTTCACTTCACTCCTACGAGGCCGGACAAAAGGCGCCAGAAGCAAGCCGCCGGGTTAAGGGGCAGAAGCAGGCAGGGTGGCCCGGGGTGCCTGGGAGCCCAGCGAGCCGACACGCGCAGGGGAAAGGGACAAAGGCCTCGGGGAGCGCACGACGGATTGGAGGCCGGCAGGAATGCCCCAGCCCCAGTGGGGGGGTGGACTGGGGATGCAAACGTGGGGGGCCCCCGCGGGGTCCTCTCTGCCTCCAGGGAGCCGGGGGTGGGGGTGGGGTCTTCGCGGGGCCGGGGGTGGGGGCAGGGCTCACCCAGCGGGTCCCGCACCTGCCTGCCGGGCTCTGCGGTCCGCGCTGGGCTTCCCGCCCCTCAGCCCACCCGGCCTATCCGCCGGATTTCAGATGTTTTGGACCAACACAGCCGCCGCGGCCGAGGTCGGCCCCCAAGCCTCAGATGGGCTGCCTGACCCGACTCTGCAGTCCCGGTGCGGAATGTGGAGCCGCGGCTGCCTCCCGCCGGGCGCGACCCGGCCCCCGGGCCGTGCAAAAGCGGACGGCGCCATCGCGGGCCGCCGCGGCCGGGGAGAGACGAGCGGCGGCTCCAGGCGCCACTTTACCTGAGAGACCAGCGGGAGCAGCGTCTGCTCCACCGAACGAGTTTTGATCTCAAGTCCCGAGTCGAAGGCGAAGCCCGACGGGCCGGCGCCGCCAACGCCGGCCGGGCCCAAAGAGGCGGCCATAGCCCTCAG
>NC_043712.1:23302585-23309662 GCF_006229205.1 Suricata suricatta | reverse complement strand
AGAGGCGGCCATAGCCCTCAGCCCGTCGCGCAGCCGGGACGCCGCGCCACTGCGGGCCCGCAGCCCGCCAGCCAGTTTGCCCGCGGCGGCGGCAATGCCCCAGCGCCGCCCGAGGCCACGCCCCTGTCGGGTCCCGCCCCCGAGGCCACGCCCCCGCGCGGTTGGATCTGGGGTTCGCTCGGTTGTCCCTCTCCGTCTGTCCCCCTGCCCCGCCCCGCCTCGCTCTCGCCAGGACTGATTAAACCAGACACCTGCCGGCCTCCCAAGGCCACGTGGCCTCTTACCGAGACAGGGACAACTGTCCCTAGCAAAGCTTTTCGTCCTCCTGATCCGTGACTCGTCCTAACTCCGACTCCCACGATTTCTGGAAGCTAACTGGTAGAGCAGAAGCACAGTCAAGTGGGTAGGAAGCGTCTTTTACCTTGAGACAGATATTCTACTGGTAAAGGGTCTTTCTGGAGCTTCTCCAGAAGGTCCCATTTCCCCCTGCTCCTCTTCTGGCCTTTTCTTTCTCACAATTTGGGCTGGATTGAGGATGAAACATATGATAATGCAGTCTTATGGAATACCTGGGTACTTGGCAAGGAGACAGTGATTTGGGTATCTTTCAGGCTACTTCTCAAAAGGAAATCAACTAGAGCATATGGAAAAGCTTCATCTACTGTTTAACACTACTACATTCTAAAACTACTTTTAGGAACTACTTTTTATGGGGCGCCTGGGTGGCTCAGTCCGTTAAGCGTCTGGCTTCAGCTCAGGTCATGATCTCAGTTTGTGGGTTCAAGCCCTGAGTTGGGCTCTGTGCTGACAGCTAGCTCAGAGACTGAAGCCTGTTTCGGATTCTCTCCCTCTCTCTCTCTGACCCTCCCCTACTCGTGTTGTCAGCTGTCTCTCAAAAATAAGCTTAAAAAATTATAAAAGGAATTACTTTTCCTAGGGCAAAGCCAGAGCAGTTTCCTAAGAGCTATTTATTGACTGAAAAGATCATCAATAGCACTGGGTGGTAGAGGCTCTGACTCTTGATTTTGGCTCAGGTTGTGATCCCAGGGTCATGAGATCAAGCCCCATGTGGAGCTCTGGGCTGAGCCTGGAACCTGCTTTAGATTTTCTCTCTTCTCTCCCTACCTCCCTACCCCCTTCCCACACCCCTTCTCCCCTTGTGGGTGCTCTCAAAAAAAAATCATAGTGTATATTTCTGATTGAACTCACTTAAAGGTAAAGCTATCAGGGAACCCCACATGATCATATGGGAGGGAGGGTTGAACACCTCTTTCCTCAGGAGTTCCAGAAGCAAAGCCAAAAAGGTGGCTGGCCTAAACACACACACCCAGTGCCTTAGACTTAAGCAATACACTGAGAAGCATGGAGAAACATTTGTGAACTAACCTATCTGCCAAGAAGTAACTAGCAGGGTAGAAAATAATCCAAGGCTGGCAAGTCCACCCTTTCACTTTGCCAGGATCATTTCTCCATCCATGTCAGATTGATGAGCTGAACACCACTAGCTCCGAGCGTCAGAGGCTCTTTCCCAAGCCCTTGTTGAAATGTGCTTCCCATGTGGGGTTCAGCTCCATCTGCCAGTGCTGGTTATCTCTGCTATTGAAGATAGCCATAACATGGGCTTGTTTTCTTCCTGCAGAATGGGCCGTTCCTCTAACCAGCTCTTCCTCGCTTCTTACTCCCCAGTCACTTACCTTACCACTTCTTTGTCTCCCAAGACCACCTTCCTGAGTGCACTGAGGGCTCCAGCCTCAGCCTTGGGCCTTTTCACCTCTTTAAGGTGGCCAGCGTCCACTCTCCAGACACATCTTCCCTTATGTAAGTTGCCCAAATTACATAAAAATTCAGGTAGGCATTGGTGCCAAAAGAAAGTATTTAAGGCCTAAGTAAGAGACAGATGGATGTATTCATGAAAGTTTCACTTCACTAAAGATCAATTTTCTCAAAAGAAATGAAACTAAGTTTACCACCTGATTCATTTAACACTAGTAATTTTATTTCAAAATATAAATATTTCACATTTACAAAGAATTTACATTAGTAGGTTGTCAAAGCAAATTAAAGCTAAGAAGTAGGCTCTGTGTGAGGATAAAGAATATGTATTGTATTTGAATAAACGTTTTTGCTTTTAAACCATCTCTGCTTTGCCTGAGAATGCAGAGATGATAACCTTTCCAAAAGTTTTATAGGCAATTACAACTATATACCCAGTCTTGGGTTCAAAATCAAATGGTATCTGAAATATCCTCAGTCACACAAACAAGGGGCACTGCAAAGGACGGAAGAAGAGTTTTCTTTGGAATAGCAATAATAAGAGTTACTTTCTGGGCCACTGCAAAAAAAAAAAAAAAAAAGGGTCTGATAATAAGCCAAAATGATGTTAACTTGAAGATTCACTTCCATACCTTTCATTTTAAGATATAAAGCCAGAAGAAAAGTAAGAAACAAGGTGTGAAGTAAAGAACTCTGGACTTGGGAGTCAGAAGTTCTGCAAGTGAACTCTGGCTTCATAATTTTGTGGTGTAAACTTAAGGGGGGAAAAAAATCACAAAAAAAACTTTCTGAGCCTCTAATGCTTCATTCAATAATACTTAACACCTGCCTATCTCACAGGGTTGTTATGAAAGCAATCTGAAAACTATAAAGTGACATACAAAAGCATTAAAATGTAATATCAATATATCACCACTGTATTTGCACATTAATAGATTCTTGAAAAACTTGCAAAACTAAACACAAATACTGATTTTACACACCGTAGTATGTGGAAAAGAATCTCTATACTTTACGTATAGCTCTGAACAGCAAATAATGTTTTCTTTCTCACTAAACTCTGAGATTTATTACAGTTTACATGGAACCACGGTAATAGATTTACCATTCAGAATTTCCATTAAGGATGTCTCCTAAAAGAGCTGTAAACTTTCTTGAGAGCCATGTTTACCAAAGGACCAGAAGTCCTTGAAGAAGCTCTGCTAAGAGGGGGAACACACGGGGGCAGCTTAAGGTCAAGTAAGTCTAGTAAACACGGCCTTTGTCCCCACATGAATTCACAATATATAACAGCAGGTTCAAAAACTCTCAGAAGTCCTACAGAAAGGAAACAAACTCAGCATTCCTCAATTTTAATTGACCGTGGAGTACCCGCCCCCCCCTACACACTTCTGTCTCTTATAACATCTAATAACATCCCTTGGAACTAGTGCTATAAGGAACACATTTTTCCAAAATCTGCTCAACCAAAAGGGAAAGGGAAAGAGAAGAGAAGTAGAGGGGAAAAAAGAATTGGGGGCACCTGGGTGGCTCAGTTGGTTAAGCGTCTGACTTCCGCTTAGGTCATGATCTAAGAGTTCATGGGTTTGAGCCCCACACTTTGCTGTCAGCACAGAGCCTGCTTGGAATTCTGTCTCCCTCTTTTTCTGCCCCTCCCCACTCTCTCTCTCTTTCTCTCTCAAAAGTAAATGAACATTTAAGAAAAAAAGAGAAAAGAGCTGTATTTTACACAGAATTGTTACTAGCTGACTCTGCTAGAAAAGCCTATGGATGTTTTCTCCCCTAGAAAAATGACAAGATCACCTATTTATAGAAGGCTCATTCTAGCACAGAATTTCTATGACTCTAGTAGAGAGAACATCTTGATTTATAATTCTCTTGATTATTTTTAAACCATCAAAAAAATAAGTGCTTAGTGGTTTCAGTTAGCATGTGCATATTTTTTCAGATCCTCAATAAATTAATAAAATGAATGTATTTTGGCGTGCCTGGGTGGCTCAGTCGGTTGAGCATCCGACTTCAGCTCAGGTCATGATCTCACAGTTTGTGGGTTCAAGCCCCGCATCGGGCTTTGTGCTAGCAGCTCAGAGCCTGGAGCCTGCTTCTGATTCTGTGTGTCCCTCTCTCTCTGCCCCTCCTCTGCTCATGATCTGTCTCTCTATGTCTCTCAAAGATAAATAAATGTTAAAAAAAATTTAAAAAGAAATGAATATATTTTGATGGCAAATGCGTAAGGACAAAAAATTAATAAAAAATGAAGTACTTGCTCTTAGCTGGAACTAACACTCGAAAATACACTGCCAGAGGCTATTTTCAATGTGAAATGCCTACTGTGACATTCTTGTAAGGGTCTCAAAAGACCCCTAGAGGAAACTGCCAGTCAGGACCAGAGGATGGGATATTCTGAAGGGGTTTTTCCTATAAACCCTGAGGTTGAGAGCCCTGGATAGTTCACCTAAAATTCCTTTGCTCTAATCAAACCCTTCAGGCCCAGAATCTCTTTAGTATCTGTTGTCCATTAGTGACACATCCTGAAGCACTAAATGCAACCAATGTGGAAACTCGGGTACGACTAAGGTCGCAATGGGTATTTAAGACCAAGGTTAGCCAGCAGACCTCACCTGCAAGCCCTTTAGCCGCCCTTTAACTGGAATACACAGCTGCTATTTCCAAAGGCTCTGAGTTTGTTTAAATGTAGACTTCCATAATACTTCTTGACCTTGTCAAGAGTCCGTCTATACCAGCGTCACAAATCACAGGAAGATTCTGCTGGCTAACAACTTCTAATGGAAGAGAGTGTTGGGGATCCTCCCAAATTTAAACATAAATAAGACTTGAATCTCAGGAAGTCTGACAGAGATCACTTCCAGGAACAGCGAACGTGATAGGTATTTTGGAACCAGAAAAGGATTTATAGTGCATGGAGTTTATGCTGAAAACCCGATACCTTATTCTCTTGCAGAAAAGAGAGGACCACATCTGTGTGGAGACTTTTATTTTCTCCCAGTCCTCCATTTGGTTTACAACTGAACTAGTGAATATGAACTTAATGAAGCTATAAAATGTAAAACATTGTGATAAGATTCTGGATCAGTTTTTACTGAAGCTATTTCATCAATGCACGGTCCGTTTTGAAGGAGACTGACTCATTCTGGGAGAGATCCTGAGAATCTGGGGGCGGGTCGTCTCTGGACCTGAGCTGGAGACTCACCCCTTTTCACACCACGTGATCTCTGTGTCCTGTGAAAATTCTTTAAACCCTCTTCACTATATCCAAAGAGACAGGTTTCTCTGTGTGGGGGTTCCAGAAGTCCTCCCCCAGCTGGCTGACTTTGAGTCCTTATCTGGGTGCAGGCGCACTGGGGCAGTTCAAGTTCCCTAGTAAGGACTGTGTAGCACTCTGGGGGCACCTCTCCTCCTGATACTTCAGGTGGTATTACATCACTGCCAGTTTTGGCAGCTCTAAACTCTTCTCTTAGGGCTCAAAGTTCCTATGGTCCTGGTATTTATACTAATAATTAAGACCAGCAACAGCCATATATTAGCTCGAGGTTAGTTTTTGGCAATATCACTTTATGCAGCTAAAAGCACTTTGGAGGAACCTAGTTTGTATATGCAGACAAAACTCACTGTGTATAATACTTCTCTCTTATGAAGATGTGTCAATTATAGCTATAAACTTAGCCAGCATATAATTAATAAAAACAAATCTGATTTTTTAACCCTTTTAATGCAAAAATTTTAATTTTAGTAATGCACAAGATTTGACCAAGATTCAAGGTAAGAGAAGGGCTTTTATGAGTTATCGCCTGTGACACCCTGTACAATGGTTGGCATGGGAACCAGAACTGGCAAACTCCTGACCAATGTTCTACTGAACAAATGACTGAAGAAAAAGAGAAGTCAGTTAGTGGCCAAATGGAACACTCAGTGTAACACCAGATTATAATTGTTAAATAAAGGACAGTAAAAATAAGAGATCTGCATGTAATCTACTATATAAAGTCAAAGCCCTCACAGTAGCCTCTTTCCTAGATGGAGCTGATTTCTTAAGTAATGTCAAAATAAATTTAAGCTAATTATTATTAACTATGCTTTTGGGAGATGATGTTTTAGGGGGAAAAAATGATTTCTACCTTTGTTTTCCAAAGGGAGATCTTTGATACTTAGGAACCCTTTACCCTCCATATTCCCTTGGGGACAGATAAAGAGCCTAATGATTGCATTACATGGTGTAAAGGACACAGAGCAAAGAGCTGGTTCTAGTCCCAGCTTTGTCATTAACTGTAGGACAAACACTAGGAAAATTGTGGAAAATACTGGAAGGAATGCTACAGCACAGCCTGCAGACTACAAAGTCAGAAAGTGCTGAGGCAAAAATCTTACTAAATTTTTCTGAACCTTAGTTTCCCCACCTGTATAAAACTGTTCTAAAGTAATATAAAGCTATAGGAAAGCTGATGGGGAGTGGCTGTGACATTGCACAAAACGACTTTGTAAGATGCAAAGCACTATCTATGCTGGTTATTGTGATAGCTGAGATACTTAAAGTCATAACTCAACAAGCCTTCATCTAGAGTCTTATGTGCAAGGCACTGTGCTAAGTGATGGAAAAATACGACATAAATGTAACACCCTACTGATAATAAGTAACTAACTGGCAGAATTCCAAATAAGCAAACAGGGATACATTCAACAACTCAGAGAAACTGCTACTCCTGAGATTTTTTCACTTAAAGTATCTGGAAAGAAAAACTGAACCACAACATGAATTCTGTCATACTGTTGCCATTAATAGTAGCTTAAGAAGTATTTTACTTCAAAGTGGTCAACCAAGTTTTAGAAATTTGGCCATAGGGGAATGGTGGATGGAGGGACGAGAAAGGGGCTTGGGAAGATTGTCTTTCCGTTTCTCCTTTGGTTGCAACACACAACTGACTGACCTTCCAATAAGCCACCCCATCTTACACTTAAGATTTGTTCTTTCTTACAGAGGGGACCATACATGGAAGAAGGGAAGAAGACTCCTTTTTCCTGCTCAAGAAACTGCATGTTCAAAAGTGAAAACCCTCTTCATTAAAAAGTGATGGCCACAGAAAAGTTCAAGAACAAATTCCTTAAAGCAGGAGAAAATTACACTGTACATACTTTTAACAGCAGGTCGTTTAGGGCTCTTAAAATAACTTTATAAATACATATTATAATAATATAGATAACCGAAGTGGGGAACTTCAAGTCATGGTACCAGTGTATAAATCAAAACTTTTCAGGCCATCCTAGCAACAATTAAGTGAGCAAACCACA
>NC_043712.1:23299250-23302485 GCF_006229205.1 Suricata suricatta | reverse complement strand
AGAAATACAGTGGTAGAATTTCTTATTTAAGAGCAAGAAATGCAGAATAGGACCACATGTGCCTGGAGGGACAGAGACTGCTGTTAACATTTTACAGTTCCTTTAATGGCAATGGAGACTGTGTGGTGTGATTTCTCATTTACAACCCCTTGCTCCTTGAAAATGTTTCTAAGTCTTCCTCCCCCAAAGTTTCAGTGAGATTTTTAAAAATTCATTTTCTGTAAACATTTAAACTTTTTCTGACTAAACAGCTCAAGACCTGTTGATGCCTTTCTTTCTAGAGATACAGGATAAATTTGGGACATTTACAAAGAAAAGCCTTTCTTTAACTGACGCAGTTGGCCTGGCATAGCTGAGTGTCTATTTCCTAAATCCTCACTTAGCACACAAGTACCCAATCCTGTGACAGTGCACACATGTCATAACTATTATGCACATCCCTTCCTTCCCAATAAATCTGGAACATAGCTCTGGGGTTTACTATGTTCCATCCTCTTTTATCAGCCTCAAGGTAATACTGCAAATTTCTTTTTATCTGAGCTGTTCTTGGTTTCACCAATCTATTAATTCATCAAATGTTCACTGAGCATCTTCTATGTGCCGGATGCCCTGCTAGGAATGGTAAAAGAGTGGTAAACAGATGAGACATAGTGACTACTCTGAGAAAACTTACCAGCAACTGGGAAAGAAAATCAAACCTACACAAATATAAGGTGTATTAAGTTCCCACAGGATAAGTACAAGATGCTGTGGGGCAAGGAGACCAGGAAGCAGGGACATCTCACCTCGCACCTGGCCATGCTTCTCGAAAGGAGAGTACTCTGAGGACAGGCCATGGTTCCGGCCTGGCAGGAAAGGCTGTGGTATTCTTTACAAAGAGGGAAAACGTGTACAAAGATGAAAATGACTTCAGAAAACTAACACAAGTTCAATAAGGCAGCAGGGAGAGGAGTCTGCAGAGGTAGACAGAAAGCAGGAATGAAATCTGATGGGCCAACCTAAAGTGCCCACTCTACCCTGAAGGCCATGGGAAGCTACCATGGGGATTTTAACAGTAGATATACATAACATGTATGCTTAAGAAAAACCAGAGTGGGGCACCCGGGTGGCTCAGTCAGCTAAGCCTCCAACTTTGGCTCAGGTCATGATCTCACGTTCGTGGGTTTGAGCCCCGCATCGGGCTCTGTGCAGACAGCTCAGAGCCTGGAGCCTGCTTCCGATTCTGTGTCTCCCTCTCTCCCTCCTTCCCTCCCTCCCTCTCTCTCTCTCTCTCTCTCTCTCTCTGCCCCTCCCCCGCTCATGCTCTGTCTCTGTCTCAAAAATAAATAAAAACATTAAAAAAAAAAAGAAAAAAGAAAAACCAGAGAGGCAAGGCACCTGGGTGGCTCAGTTGGCTAAGTGTCCAACTTTGGCTCAGGTCATGATCTCGCAGCTCATGAGTCTGAGCTCTCCGTCAGGCTCTGTTCTGACAGCTCAGAGCCTGGAGCCTGCTTCAGATTCTGTGTCTTCCTCTCTCTCCCCCTCCCCTGCTCGCACTGTCTCTCTCTCAAAAAAAAAATTTTTTTTTTAATAAATAGATTAAAAAAAAAGAAGAAGAAAGAAAAACCAGAAGACTGCATTACAGAGCACAGAGTGGAGGGAAGGAGAGCAGGGGCGGGGACTGTGGAAAGGCTGCCTAGTAACCCCTGCACTGGGTTATACCACTGGAAATACAGAGGAAGGAGCAGATTCAGGATGCTTTCAAGTGACAGAAGCAAAGGAGAGGCACCAGTGAACAGGGCGTGAGCCGAGTACGCTCCCATCCCTCCTTCCATTCTCTCTCTTTCTTCATTAGCCCAAAGTAGCATGACGGAGTGAGTGCACCCCAGCTGAAATTCTGAAGGTTACCATAAGGTGTGCGGCTCTGGCAATGCCTTTTGGAGAACACTTTCGTATCTCATTTTGCAAAGACAAGGAAAAAAAAGATCTCCTGCCCTATAAAGTTGCATGCATTAAACCCTAGTTTAGGGGCACCTGGGTGGCTCAGTCGGTTAAGCATCTGACTCGGCTTAGGTCATGACCTCACGGTTCAGGAGTTCAAGCCCCACATCAGGCTCTGTGCTGAGAGCTAGCTCAGAGCCTGGAGCCTGCTTCAGATTCTGTGTCTCCCTCTCAATCTGACCCTCCCCTGCTTCGGCTGTCTCTCTCTCTCTCTCTCTCTCTCTCTCTCTCTCTCAAAAATAATAAAAACATTAAAAATAAATAAATAAGACAAAATAAACCCTAGTTTAATTACTAAATGATTTCTTTTACAGCATTTCTTTTATTCATTTTTGATTTAACTTTGGATATTAAATTATGAAAGATATTCACAGTCAGATTAAAAGAATGCTTCTAAAACCAGCAATGAATTACTAATAACTCCTTCTGTAAAAGATTAAGCTGAGTTCCTAAAGGACCACATTCCAGCGTCACACTCAGTACTGTGACAGACAGCGGAGGAAAACTTTAATACAGTGAATAGCGTTCCTAGAGGAGTCCTTGGGATATGTTCCTACTGCCTCCTTGCAGGCTTTGCTGCTCAGTTTTTGGTAGGATTGAAATAAGTCCATCAAACCAAGTGTGAATATCCTGTCCAAAAGTCAAGAAAGCACTCTGAGACACCAGACTGCGAGGGAGCTTGCGCCCTCCCCCACACCTCCCAGACAGCCCCAGTGTCACCGCGAACAGAGGAAGTGATAGGCTTGGATTACTGAATCAAGGCCAAAATAGTTGGGAGTCTTAGCTGTGCTGTGTCCATGACATTCACCCCCATCACACTGCAAACACCCCCATCAACAGTGAATATCAAAAAAGGGGGTCCTCCCTCCTTCGTTCTTCCTTAAGCAGAGAGTTGTTCATCCCTCTGAAGAGAGATGGGAGCACACAGAAACTGCGAATGTGTCCTGTCGGCTCCCGGGGCTCGCCTCTGCAAACAGGAGGTAACCGTGCACCCTCTGCCATCAGAGCACAGCAAGCCTGCCCTGTGTGAGGCCCTGACGGCAGCCCCTCAGACAACGAGAGCAAACAGGTCAGGAGTAGATCGTGTGGGGTCTCGCAAGCCACGTCAAGGACTTTGATCTTCCTCCTAAAACCAATGGGAGGCCATTTTTGGTAAGAGTATCGTGATCAGATACACTTGCATTTTGAAGAGAACAAATGAGCGGCAGCGCGAAAGGACTAGAGAACTATGAGCCCGGAGGCTGGAAGACTGGTT
>NC_043712.1:23284779-23294779 GCF_006229205.1 Suricata suricatta | reverse complement strand
ATTTTTAAATTATAATTCATATTACATTGCAATTTACCTTATGATATGTTGGTGACAGACAACAGCAATTATGAGTTCTATGTGCAAAATAACAAGTTATAACTCCATACTGGTGCACTCAGAAGTTTTTTCCTCAACTTTTTAATGTGAAGCCTTATTTATTTATTTTGAGATAGAAGAGCAGACGGGCAGAGAGAGTCCCAAGCAGGCTTTGTATCTTCAGCACAGAGCCTGATGTGGGGCTCAAGCTCATGAACCACGGATCATGACCTGAGCTGAATCAAGAGCTTAACTGACTGAGCCACCCAGGGACCCCTCCAACTTTTTAACTTGAAAAAGTAAAAACCCACAGAAAAATCAAAAGACTAGTGCAATTAACAACCATATATCCTTCATCTAGATTCACTAATTGTTAACATGTTGCTATAATTACTTTGTCTATTAGCTCTGGCAGAACTATTTGAGAATAAGTTGGCAGACATCTTGGCATCTCATCCTTAAAGGACATTCTGCTATACAATCAAAGAATCATTATCATGCCTATGAAATTTAACACTGATATAATAATAGTATGGAACATACAGCTCATATTCAGGTTTCTCCCATTGTCCCAGAAATGTTCTTTATAGATTCTCCCCATCACTAATCCAAGATCCTACCATTGATTCCTGCACTGCATTTGGTTGTCCAACTTCCTGACCCCTTTAATCGGGTATACCATGTCCTAGTGGTTTTTTAAATTTTTTAATCTATTTTTGGTCTTTCATGACATGAACAATTCTGCCCCAATTTTGTTTTTAAACTTTCCTGGTTTGTGAAACCCCACTGTCTGCAGACAAACGGTTTCTCTTTCCTTAGTGTCTTTTACAATCCTTAGCGGCACATGTGCACTGAAATACCTATATGCTGACAGACTATTCGGGTGAAAAAACAGACAGGATAATTCAGTTTCACAGTTCATGATCATTCTGTTTAACTCACCGCTGAGTCTGAGCAGGCCACGGGGTCTGGTTTGGCGTGGGCACTGAATTTGTGGGACTCACTAGCATGGCACTGTAGATATTGGAAGCGACCACGAGTATGCAGAGAAGTATGGGCCCAATGATTGCTCCTTCCAGGCCTAAGTAGTACGCCCCGCCAGCCACTGCCAAGCCTGTCAAGTAAGGATGCCCACCTCTGGAATAAAGAGCATACAGATTAGCTCGTGGCTTTTAAGACACATAGACTTTGGAGTCAGTCTGAAATACATCTCTAACACAATGTTCATTCCTGACATACAAGGCCTCTGATTGCATGACCAGTTTTCTTTAGATTACCTCAGTACAGATAACTAAACATTGGTCATAATATAATGAGAGGCAAACATTGTCTTACCTATGTAACATGTACAACACATGCCTTTTTATAAGGTCCAGCAACTGAAGGAATGAAGTCACACTGTTAACAGGTATCCTACACCCCTTTCATGGCTGCCTGACCAGGTTAGTGTTGGCTGAGGAATGGTTGCTAAGACACGTGAACTTCCATCAGGAATAGTTAATGGGCACTATTTAGTGTGTGATTCAAATAATTACGCTTTTTATAAGACAAGAGTACAAGAGCCTCCATGATATTCATAAGTTAGACTTGAGGCAACCTCCTAAAATAGTTATTAAACATAAGTAGTGATAAAAGGCTGCATGAGGAAACTATCCATCACAAAGCCCAAGATTTGTATTTCACGGGAGAGTCATAATTGCCCTCCAGCTTCTCAGAGGATCACTCACGTAAGTGGTATACAGTAAGGCAGACCACAGCAGCACAGCACACGGAAGACAGCAACAAATGACCACGGACATTAGAGGGACTTGATAATAAGGTTATGTTCTATTTCTAGTTTCCAAACACAGATGACTGGAACAGTTTACTGAGGGGCAAATAGCTGAACATTCTGGAATAATGTTCTGTTCTGTATCATCTTACAATTCAATAAAGAACAGTTAAGGTGAGCTAGTCTTCAGAAAACCAATACATTATATTAATAACCTATCTTCCTCATTCAAAAAAATTGGGGGAAAAATTTTAGGGCAATATTCCACATATGCTACATAAATAAGATTTTCCCCTAGATAATACATTTTAAAACTTTTTTGGGGTGCCTGGGTGCTCAGTCAGTTAAGCGTCCAGCTTCGGCTCAGGTCATGATCTCACAGTTCGTGGGTTTGAGCCCCACGTCAGGCTCTGTGCTGACAGCTAGCTCAGAGCCGGGAGCCTGCTTCAGATTCTGTGTCTCCCTCTCTCTCTCTGACCCTCCCCTGCTCGTGCTGTCTCTATCTATCTACCTCTCAAAAATAAATAAAAAAAAACCCCAAAATCACTTTTTCTATCAAAAATCCTTAACCGTTAAAAAAAAAAAGTATGGAGGCTTTTAAATTAAGGCTTAATTTATTTGAAAAAAATAAAGCAATTTACACAAAATCTCTCATTTCCTGATGCTGCTGGTTAAATAAGGTATTATTTTATTATTAAGATAAAATCATATAAATTTTAAATTCTAGCTAGAAGCCTCAACAAAAACTTTACAGCAAAGTTTAGAGAAACAAAAACATTTAACCATAAATCACATAACTATGCCTATTCTTTAAATTTCAACTGTTAAGCACTAGTTAACCACACTCTGATGTCCTCTTTTTGTCTTTCATTTTCTCTTTCAAGTTTTGGACATAAAAGTGCCACTATGGCCTGCGTATGAAGTGGCAGGTCTCCTTTTGCTTGGGAAGTCTGAAGCTTCAGCGTACTTATATATCATTTGTTTTCTGCTTTCACTTACTACAGAGAAAACAAGGTAGCAATTTGTCCCTTTATAATTTCAAACTAACTGAAGGGCATTCTTTCCATGAACACTTACTGTGATGGTGAGTTTTAACTTACAGAAAATATATTACCTATTATGATAGTTTCAATTGGCATATTCTGATTTTGGGTACCTGATTAAAGCTCAGCATTTGGTCACATCCTAGATTTTAACAAGCAATGGGAAATGGATACATGACTAAATGAGAACTGATTTACTTAATCAATTTTTAAAAAAGATACTGAAATCTATAAAAACAGGTATTTATTTATTATATTATATGGTCAATGTTTGGATTCTGTCTTAAGTTTAACCTGTATTCATCACAGAACCATACTATAATATCTTAAGAGATCTCTGCTTATCAGACATTAACTTGATGAGATCTGATTGCATGTGGAAATCCTCATATAACTTAATGTTTTTCTCCAAAAGCAAAGAAGTTCTAAAAATAACCACTAATTCATTATTGTACTTAAAAATATTTTATGTACATCTAGTAATATTTCTTTCCTAGATTAAATGTCACTAAAACAGAAGACTATGTACAATTTTGTGTTAACCTGGGATCTCATATATTGTGAATAATACTTATAAAAGAAAATAGCATACCTTGCCAATGGTATCAATTATATTACATCAAATTTTGATTATACCCAATCAAAAGACTAATTTTCTTAAAAATCCTACCACGTGTCCCTTTTCCTATCCTCAAAATAAAAACAAAACAAATAAACAAGCAACTCTCCTTAGAAAAAGTCACATAAATCTCTAGGATTCACCAGCAACTTGAGAAGTTCTGTGGGTACTTACCCTGATATGTCAGAGTAGATGGCAGTGTCTACAAAGTATGTTGGCAAGAGATGAAAAACCAATAGTAAGATGGCTTTGCACCCTAAGCCTTGTGTGAGCCACAGGTCTAGAACTGCAGGTACTGCTGCCCAGTATGTCCCCAGAAACGGCACCGCTCCGAGGATTGCTGCTAAAGCTAAAAAGAAATTAAAAGAAAGGCAACTTAACATAACTTTAAAACAGTAATAAAAACAGCAGAACCTCAGCACTAGTTCCTTTTTTTTTTAAATTTTCTTTTACATTTATTTATTTTTGAGACAGAAAGACAGATTACAAGTAGAGGAAGGGCAGAGAGAGAAGGAGACACAAAATCCAAAGCAGGCTCCAGGCTCTGAGCTGTCAGCACAGAGCCTGATGTGGGGCTTGAACTCACAAACTGTGAGATCATGACCTGAGCCGAAGTCAGATGCTTAACCGACTAGCCACCCAGGTGCCCCAACACTAGTTCCTTCTACTTAAAAGTTTACACCCAAACAAGTGAAACAAATACAAACTCCAATTTTAGCACATGATACTGCCCTGTTTAACTGAGTCTGCTAGTTAAATGGAGGTCTGATAGATCTTAAGATCTGATGCTGAAAATCTTTCCCAGTGTGTCTTTGGAAAGACATCCTGAGTTTCTTCTTAAGCAACAAAACTCTAGTATCCTGCAGTTGTTGTTTTCTCTCTTTTTTTTTTTTTTTTCCTGAGAGAGAGAGCAAGCAAGCGAGGGAGCATATTCACAAGCAGGAGTGGGGCAGAGGGAGAGAGAGGGCAGGAGAAACAGAATCTTACACAGTCTCCACACCCAGCACGGAGCCCCACTTATGGCTTGATTTCACCACCTTGGGGCTCAAGTTCACAACCATGAGATCTTGACCTGAGCTGAAATCAAGAGGCAGAAGCTGAACTGAGCCATCCAGGTGCCCCCTGTAATTGGTATTTTAAATCGATAGTTAGTTCATGTACAGTCCTATAATGTAACTATAAAACATTGGTCCAAATTTTTGCTGAGTTCAAAGCCAAATTAAAAATTAGTTTCTAAACCTCAGAGAGGATGTGGTGCCTGAGTGGCTAGGTCAGTTAAGCTGTCAACTTCAGCTCAGGCCATAATCTCGCAGTTCATGGGTTCGAGCCTCACATCAGTCTCTGTGCTGACAGCTCGGAGCCTGGAGCCTGCTTTGGATTCTGCATCTCCCTCCCTCTCTGCCCTTCCCCGGTTCACACTCTCTCTCTCAGAAATAAACGTTAAAAAAAAAATGTTAAGCCTCAGAGAGGAATGTGTAATCTTCACCCTGCTTCTAATAAAAATGAAATGTAAGCTAAACAAAAACAAGAACAAAAGCCCTGCTAGTTGAAAGATGTTACTTCAAGCTCGGCCCCTTCCAGAGCTGTATGCTCACTCTCTCTCATCTGGCTCCCCTCCAGAGGTAAAGTCAGGCAGACGTGGATTCTAGTTCTGGTCCTACCACTAACCAGGTATGTGACCTTGGAAAACTTTTTGGTTTCTCACCTACACAACAGGAACACCACCTACCCTGCCTGCCTCACAAGGTCATTATAAAACAATGACCTCCACGTGCTGTCAGGCTGCTTGCAGGTCAAAGGTTGGCTTAGACGACTAAAGTAGGAAAGAACATAAATGAACTTGGAGATGTAAAGAAGAGAGTGTGGACAAAAGCGGGGGGGGGGGGGGGGGGGGGGGGGGGGGGGGGGGGGGGGGGGGAAATGATGGTAAAGGGTAGACAAGCAGCCACAGAAATAAAGGAAAAGTGGAAGAAGAAAAGCAGAGATAATGCAGAGGAAAAAATAAAAGGAGGTTATTGAACCACCAACGTGTTATGGAACAAGGGCATTATCAGAATAGATCTTAAGAGGAATGGAGACAGCTTATGTGCCTGCCCTCAGACGCATTTGTCTTGCCCCGGGGACAGTACCCTTCATGGAACAAAGCTATTCGACTGACTCAGTGCTCCCTATCAGTTCAATTCAAACATTTACTGAGTGCCAATTATTACTGAGTACCAAGTATTTACTAAATACTGGGTGCTGTGCTAAGTGCTAGGACATGCACTCATTTATCAAATACTTGTGCAGTGTCTCCTAAGTGCTGGGTATCATTCTAGCTACTGGAGATACAACATAAACAGACATTACAAATCCTACTTCTGCTCCTAAGCTAGACTAGATCAGATCTTAAAATTTAGTATTTTAAATTTGAGGAAGATGACATTTTCCATTGTACGTAAGATGGCTTCATCTTCCTTAAACAGAGGACAGTGAACGTTAGGACACTACCGTTACCTGATGGTATGAAGACAATATTGATGCCAAATATAGTATGAGTCAGCCAAGTGTACAATCCGTAGAAGCCAGCCATTTTGAGGGAAGCATCAAACACCCCTCTAGAATGCCCAAAGATAAAAGGGAAAGTAAATAACACAGTATCACCTTGGGATACAGAAACGTTAAGTTCTTCTAGGCCTCTACTTCATTACAAATTTGTTAATAACTTCAATTTTTCCAATGGCCTGAGAATGCTCTTTGCATTTTATTTCAGAGAAACATAAAGCCTTTCTTTTAAGACCAGGAAACAGGTTTACTAAATTTCTCTGATGAAAAAAGTAACGGAAATGAAACACCTTAAAATACCCTGTTTGCTGACATAATCAACTTCTCACTTCTGAAACACATCTTCCACCACCAAAATAAATGGAGAAAAAAAATTAAGTATGACTCTCTTATTTCTGAGGACATAAACTCTAAGAAATCTGTGGCCAGCCCTCCCCTTTGGAGAGCAAGTGCAGGAAAATGTGACTTGCATTTCGTGGGTCTTATTAGCAAAGTTTTCCCACATTTCCTTCAACTCTGTACCTGAGCCTACAAAGTAACTCCTACAAACACTGTCAAAGAATGAAGGTCACTGGGAGAGAATTTACGGGAAAAAAAATCTTACTGCCTCCCAAGTAAAATCAGAGAGGAAAATACAAAAGGGGTAAAAACAGACCCACATAGTTGCTGATTAATAGGAACAAAGTACATGAAAATCTGCAATCACACGTGCTTCAGCTGTGGTTTCGAGCTGGAAGAGTAAGGTAGTGTTGTGTGAGGAGAAATAAGGAACTGCTCAGAGAGAACACAAAGGCAGCAAACCGTTAGTTTATGATCCCAAAGGTATCATAAAATTACAAACCCAGGACTCTGCAGGGTACAAGGGAAGCATGGTAGTAAACTCATGAGAGAAGGAAAAGCTGCTGTAATTAAAAACTCAGAGAACGTGGCAGCAAAAGGGCCATTGTACACAAAAAAGGAAACAATAAGCTTTTCCAAAGCATCCCAAGAGATGTGCTGTAAGAGCAAAGCCAACCTAGTGATTCAGTCATCGTAAGAGTTCTGAGACATAGATTTGGTGACACAGTGGCTCCCCAAATTGTGAAACCTTGACATTCTGACCAGCAGTTTTTACTCAAGAATATGGGGCTGCCATGTGCCTTCCGACAAAAAGATGTATATTAATGTGGTATTGAAAAGACTGAGAGGAAGGAACAGAGCCCAGAGAACACAGAAAAGATCTGAACTGAATAGGAGATGGAGGAAAAAGAGACTAGTTTTAAACCTGAGGGAGAAAGAATGGCTGTGTCTCAAAGGCATGGAAAAGCCCAGAATGAGCGAAGACATGGAAGATAAGGGAATACATTTAGTTTGGGCAACAGTAAGAAGTATGATGATGAAAATACCCTGGAAGTAGCTGGAAATAAAAGACAAAGTTAATGGAGAACTTGGGACAAGAGATTTCAGATGTGCCGCAAGAGACGAATCAAAGGAAAGGAGAAGATATCCCAAGAGGCAAGCCCAGAGAAAATGGGGCAGTGGGCTGTGCTCCCACAGGGGACCTAAAGACAAAGATACACCAGCCACAGAGATCATGAAATCACTTCTGCAGTAGGGAGTAAAACCACTAGAGTGTAGTATTCCCAGAGACCAAAGGAAAAAGACGCTTTTGAGAAAGAGGGGATGATATTAAGGTCAAATACCCCACCCCAGGGAGATTAATAAGAGTAAGGTCTAAGGAAAAAACATACAGAATTGGAACAGAATTGGGGAGGTCAGTGAGAAAAAGATAGCGGTTTTCACAACCTTAATGTTATTCAAAATTTTTTTACCAACCTAATGTTATTCAAAAACTTTTAAGCCAAAAGGAAGTTGACATCAAAGGCACAGCAAAATATTCCAACTGAATCTCCCCTCTGGGTAGCACGTAGGCAAAACTCAATCCCAAAAGGACCACTTCCAAGAAACAGCACACAGACTCCCTTTTTCTACCTCTGGGAATACTAATTGCTGGACCCTAAATGCATTCCATGCTGTTTAGAGTTATGAAATATTTTCATGTAGCCCCTCTATCTTATTACTTATGACCTGGTACCCAAGGTTTTTATAAAACAGCAAAGAAAGATCCCCTAACAATCTACTAGTAGTAGACAGAATTTTTTAAATTCCATCAAATTCCTAGCCATTTTTTCTTTTTGTTAATCAGCTTTACTGAACTATAATTTACAAGCAATGAAACTCACCTTTAAGTATACTAATTCAACAAGTTTTGGCAAATGTATACAGTTCTGCAACCATCATTACAATCAAGATATAGAACATTTCTTTCATCCCAAAATGTTCCCTCGTGCCCTTTAACAGTCTACCCCTCCATGAACCCTGATCTCTGACACCAACTAGATCTTTCTGCCACTATGGTTTTGGCTTTTCTAGAATTTCATACGAACATAATCATACATTATGCGCTTTTTTAAAAATTGTAGTAAAATATACATACCAAGCAATTTGCCATTTAACCATTTTTAGGTGTACAGTTCAGTAGTGTCAAGGATATTCACACTTTCATTATGTAGCTTTTGTGTTGGGTTCCTTTAACCTCATTCAATATTTTGAGATTCACCCACATGGTTATCAGCACTTTGCTCCTCTTTAACTGCTGAGTAGTATTCCATTATTTGGCTATAGTACAATTGGATTATGCAAATGTACAAATGGCCATCTTGGGTTTTTCCAGTTTGGGGCTACTGTGAATAATGGTGCTATGACCACTCGAGCAGAAGTCTTTGCATGGACATACACCTTCACTGTGTTTCAGCGAATACCTAGGAATGGAGATGCTGGGTTATACAATATGCTTTAATTTTATAAGAAACACTAGCAATCCCTTTGATCTCTCAATTCAAAGAAAATGTAGAGTCCATGGAAAATCAGCCAGAAGTCACTGCCTGCTTTATTACAGCACATCGCCTCACAATGTGAGGCTAAATTTCCTATTTATGGTATTAGGAGGGTGAATACTGGCAGAGCAATTCAGCTAATGAAAAGCTAATGCATCTGAAGCCCCTACTAAGTGACCCAGTGGCACTCTAGGTGCCAATAAACAGTAACTATTATTGGTACTATAGTATTTTCTATTTCTTGAGATCAGCATGCTTCATTGAAACTCAGAGGATTCTGATGATGAAGACTCTAGAAAGTTCTAGTGTAAGAGCTTAGTGTATCTGAATTAAGAAAGGAAGGTCAAGAGACACTAACATTTGCTGAATACCCCATGTGGTAGACTGAATAACAGCCCCACAAAAATGTCTATATCCTAAAGCCCAGGCCCTATGAATATGTTACCATACGTAGCAAATGGGACTTTGCAGATGTGATTAAGCTAAATAAGTTCTGTGAGATCAGGAAGATTATCCTGGATTACTGGATTGGGCCAATGTAATCACAGAAGTCCTTATAAGAGGGAGGTGCTGATACAAGACAGTGGTGATGGCTGCACAAATTGTGAATACATAAAACCACTGAATTGTACACTTTAAAATGGTTAAAACTGAATTTCATGTACATGCATTTTATCTCAGTAAAAACAGGGTATAAAAAGAGGGATGTAGGACAGTTAGAGTTAGCCACCAAGCATATGGTAATGTTAGAACAATCAGAAATTAACACAATCCAGTATGTGCCAAGCACTGAGTTACATGCTTTGCCTACTATGTTGTTCCATTGACTCCCTACTGGTTCCTCTCATTCTTCTAGAAAACAGACTCTTGGGGCACCTGAGTGGCTTAGTCTAACATTCAACTCTTGGTTTTGGCTCAGGTCACGATCTCACAGTTCGTGGGTTCAAGCCCCATGTTGGGCTCCACAAGGAGCCTGCTTGGAATTCTCTCTCGCTCTTTCCTTCTCTCTCTGCCCCTTCCCCACTTGTGTACTCTCTCTCCCTCTCTCTCTCTCAAACTTTCAAAAAAAAAAAAAAAGAGAGAGAGACAGACTCGGTTAAAAATCAGG
>NC_043712.1:23215060-23284679 GCF_006229205.1 Suricata suricatta | reverse complement strand
ATTACTCGATAGTGGCTATCCTAGCCGACCACTTCCAAAAGGAGACTGAGGCTCAGGATACCCATCCGGAAGCAAACTGGGGTCCTAGTCACCCTCTTAGAGTGAAATGTTCTGGAAGACAGAAATAGAACATGGAGACAGGGAAGAGGAACAGAGGAGCAATGAAAGATGCAACAGGCCACATGTGGTGGCCACAGTGTGTGGGTCTGTGCCTTGTTAGTGCAACGCTATGTAGAACTCTGATCTGCTCCAGCACCCAATGCACTGGCTCTTAGTGAGCTGGGTGCCTATATTGGGAGTTAGTACATCAGAGTGATCTAGTGCACAGATCCAACAATTTCAAGGGGGTCATTATTGCCTTTTCACTTGGGAATAACTTAGGCCCTCATTTTTATCTTTTTTTTTTTTTTTGGCCTTCATTTAAGAAAAGATGAAGAACTACACTCCCAGTTTAAAAGATTTTCTTAAAAAAAAAAAAAAAGATTTTCTTGATTTCTGATCAGAGGACTCTTTTCTGGATGAATAAGGGGACCAGAAAGGGGATCGATGAAATATTACATGCAAAGTGTATAACTCAGGGCTTGGCACACAGTGGGTGCTCAGCATATGTCAGCACTGAGGATGCACAGAGGGGACAAGAGGATGCACAGAAGGGAAGGCAATGGACCTGGAGGTCAGGAGACTGCTCAGAGAAGGAACATGGGAATGAAACGTAAGAAGTGGTGTTGAGGAAGTAAACAGTCAAGAATGTGATCATAAATGAGCAATGTTACTAACGGCAAACAGGACATGGGTCTGGCAGAGGTAACAGGGAAAAGGGAGTCACAGGACCTGCAAGAGCTCTGGCTCTTGTCACCCACGGCTCTGGAGTCCCTGTTCTGTCACTGACTGAACAGGACATGATTTTCAAAACTGTAAAACTTCTCTGAGCTTCATTTTTCCTTAATTGTCAAATAGAGATAATGGAGGCAAGCATTCACTTCATGATGTTATTATGAACATTAATAATGCAACTCAAGTGATAAGATTTGTGCCTGGTGCACAGTAAGCACGCAATTAAATTGGTACAATTAGAGAATTGTGTCACTGTCACCAGGCAGCACTGTAGTAAGGCTAAAAATATGCACAGAATAACTTTCTCTTTTTTCCTTGCAGTTTTTGGAAGAATAGCAATCCTCGCTCTGTGCTAAAGGGGTACAGGGTACGGCAAAGCTGAGAGTGGAAGCAGTATACCACAGAGTTTTAGATTTAAGTATTTTAAATTATAAGGTACTGATGAAACTACATGATCAAAACTCCAAAATACTGGGTATATAATCACTCATCTCTCAGGTTCTCTGGAGCCTGAAATTCAGAGATGCCAGGAATTGTTCATTCTTATAATCCAACACAACTTTATCTGGCACACAGTGGCATACACAATACAGTTTGAATGGGTTACCAGAAATCACTAGTTTAATCAATGCAGGCATATTTCTTCCTTATAATCATACCAATGAAAGATCATTCTCTCATTTCATTTGCTCACGGATATCAACCCAATTATCCACTGTTTGGTTATTCAAATTCAGTAAGCATTTTCTATCTTGCCATCAAGGAAAGACATGATGATATACTTCACCAAATCTCTTGTTAAAATCACAAAAGCTCTGACTTGTGGCATTTTTTAACAGTGGTTACATAAGACCTGTGCCGGGTGAATGCATGGTGCCACTGGAAATTACCCTTCCCTTTCAAACTATTCACAACCATATGATCAAGCATCTACTATGCAAATTTACAGGAAAATCTGCATCAAACTCATCAGGCTATGATACGTATGTAACATATGGTCTTCCTCTACTGTCTACTTCAATCTTTTCTCTTGAATAGAGTGTTTGCCTGTGCTCAGTCTTCTGGAACCTCTTTCTTTTAGTGATTCTTCAAAAATCATTGACATTGTTCTCCAACTACATCTCCAGGCTTTCCCATCACTCAGCAATTTAACAGAATCAAATTCAGAAGACTCTGGATGCTCTTTTCCTCCTATGTTTTGGTAGCTCAGTTGAGCCAGCTCAGCAGGTCTGATGTAGCTCAAGGGATAGGACCGACACCAGCCACAGAGCTGGAAGCTCCCTGCCTTTCTAACAAGGTCACATCCTCATTCAGAAATCTTCCATCGTTAGACAGTCCTATCTATATGCAGAGCGACACAGGGCAGGCTTCCCTGCAACTGGAAGCCAGGCTACAGTGCATCCAATCCACCGGGGCTCCATCTAAACATACTTCTCTCTGAATAAAAATTCCAAGTTCATTCACAATCAGTCTTTGTCTAAGTCTTCCTTTAATAAACACTATTTTGCATTTATACCGTACACTACTAAAGGTGTGTGTCCATGCCTCGTTGATACAACTGTACTGCTGATCCTTAAATAACATGTTTGAACTACACAAGTCTACTTACATACGGATTTTTTTTCAATATGGTACAGTATTGAAAATGTATTTTGGGGGCGCCTCGGTGGCTAAGTCATTTAAGCATCCAACTCTTGGTTTGGGCTGAGGTTATGTTTTAATGGCTTTGTGGGTTCAAGCCCCACTTCAGGCTTTATGCTGGCAGCATGGAGCCTGCTTGGGATTCTCTCTCTCCCCCTCTCTTTGCCCCTCCCCCACTCACCTCTCAAAATAAACAAACAAACTTAAAAAAATGTATTTTCTCTTATAATTCCCTTAATAACATTTTCTTTTCTCTGGCTTACTAAACTAAGAATATACCATACAACAAGAACAACATACAAAGTATATGTTAGCTGACTGTTTATGGTATCAGTAAGGTTTCTAGTCAACTGTAAGCTATTAGTTAACTTTCTAGGGAGTCAGGAGTCATATATGGATTCCTGGCAGTGTAGGGGGTTGGTGTCCCCAAACCCTCATATTATTCACGGGTCAACTGTATATCTAACTTCTCTGCACCAAGAGCTTGAACTGCTTTCAAATGCCTGGTTAAGACTGAATCCTTAACCAGCTCTCTCCTCTTTACAAACTCTAAGATGAAACTGTTAACTCTCTTACAAGTTTGCTAATACTTTCATTCACCCTTTTCTGACCAAAAGGGTGTTCTTGGGAAGAGGGCGAGAAAGCTTAAAAAAAGAAAAATGGGTTGGTTGTTACTTTTCTAAATCAAGAAAACTGGCCAGAAAACCCAGGATCTGATCAGATGACCTCCTTTTAGTGGAATGAGATTTGAAGCAAGGAGGTTGGGGAGAATGAGAAGCCACAGTCAAGAAGCTCTATGCCCTGAGAGGACACAGAGCTCTAGACCATAGACAAGTAGAGTACATGTGTCTAATAAGAAGGAAAGAAGGCAAAGAATCCAAAATCAAATTCTGCCTGCTCCCAACATTTCCTTACACTGGTTCTGCCCTCTTTTCTTTCTAAAGGTCAAACAGGAAGGCTCTCAGATTATTGTTCCCTCAGGCAACAACAACAAGCGTCACCTCACCAGTGTTCTGTACTGCCCCCAAGACACGGCCAGGTAGTAGGGAGGGCAGGCCGGCTTCCAGAAACACAGAATATAAAATTACCAATCGGGCATAGTATCCCCCAGCCCTTTTCATTACTACCTAACCTCTCTTGAAACCTCTGTCCCAGAGACCCAGCTCCACAGTAAAAGGTACAGAAACCTGGTCGACCCTGGATTTCCCTGTTCCAGAAGGGAAGGTCATGCTGTAAGAGCAGACCTAGCCTGCTGCCTAGAAACAGGGAGAAGCTGCTTCTGCGGAAACCTTCCATTCCCCACTGGAAAAAGCAGTGAGTCATAGTCACACACAGAAACGTACAATAGTGGCGTCACATTAAATCATCTGGAATTCTTGGCAGTAGAAATATTAATTCAATATTTTTATAACATTAAGACATGGTTTTATGTCTTTGACAGTGCCTGCTGATAATAGATGTTTACTCTAACACTAATTAAAAAATGAACACTATATAGGTAAATAGCAAACATTTGTATCCCAACACTAGTTCTATTAGAGGATATTAAAATTAATTTAGCAATTCTTTAAAGCATCACAATGAGAAACTAAATACAAGACAAAGTTTCCTAAGGTCATTCCCTTGGAAACTTGATGTAAAGAGTTAGAATGACTAGACCAATCTTTAATCAAGTAGGTCAAAAAGGCTTTCTTTTTACTGAGTTGGTTATTATTCAAGAACTCCAGCTAATGTAATTTTCCCAAATATGCATTAGATACTGTGTCTCTCTCTATTCCAGTGTTAGGAGAGCTATCTCTTCAAATAAATGAAAATACACTTTCTTACACCTTTAAACTCTTCCTTACATATTTTAATTTAAACAAATAATGTTTATGACCCTAAATCCATGAGAATTTCTTTCCAACGAATATTTGTTCAAAGTCAAAAATGGAAATACTGATTTACTGAAGGATCAGCACTACCTTTTTTTTTTTTTTTTTAACTCAAATACCTTTAATTCTCCATAGTTGGAGGGACAGAGGTGAGAAGTACATTCATTTTCCAAATAAAAAATTTCACAGTACACACATTCTCCCATCTCATTCATAAGTAAGACTCCCACCCATAGGCACTGAAAAGCTGTAATCCCACAAGCAAGAGCCATACCCGTGTGCATGCACTCATGTGAAAATATCACACATACTAAATTGCACTGAGGCCGTGAAAACATGCAACTTAGTAATGTGCAATATCTCCACCAGAGCAAGCAGAATGGGAGCATCGGGGAAGAAGGATGTGATGCAAACATTCAGGACGCAACATGCTCTAAGGGGGAAAAAATGGTTTGGGGGTTGGGGGTGCATGCCACTAACTCAAAAATTCATGAAACGAAAACCCAAATGAATACACATACATATTCAATTTAGAAGAACACTTCTTCAGAACTGAGAATTGTAAGTGAGGTTCAAAATCATCAAGTAGCCACACATTTCATAAGGCAAAGCTCCAAAAGCCAAGACACTTTCGCTGGCTGGTCATGCAGTGAACTCCCAATTTCAATTCCACTTTTAACTTGTTGATGGACCATATAAGATGGTTGGATGATTTCTACTTGACTGGAACACTGATGACGATGAATGATTGATGTTTATAAAATCTGATTTCACTGATAATTTGCAGACTGAACTGCACTCACTCTGAGGACTCCATAAAAACATTTTCATAATCACTTGTACAACATTTTTCCTCTTAAAGTCTTTATCCATAATGAAACATATCCATCTTGAACACAATTCTTCGGAATGAAAAATCTGACAAGAGCTCTTAAAACCAGAATTCACTGTTATCTTACATATGTGAGAAGGTTCTGCAGAGGCATGTATGCAAAACCTGTGCATTCTAGGTCTTCCATTTGACCCAGGAAAGAAAGACAGAAAGCGCTGAGACTGCTAAAATTGTTTCAAGTTAGAGTCTTTAATGTACACAACCTGATACAGCCATGGTTACACAAGTGGGCCAGACCAGTTAACGAGTCCGTACTGAATTTTTCAACTTCGAGAGGCTTTAAGATTATAGTTCTAGTACTGAGAGCTTAAACTTTTTCCTATATTAAAAATATGATAAAATAAATGGGTTTTATGCCAGTACGCTTTGGAATCAAGACATGGGCTACTGTTACAGCTCATAATTAGTCTGTACAAATAAGGAAAATCTAATATGTAAAAAGGCATAGATTTCTTATCTCTGCAAATGACCACACTCTTTCTAACCTCAAATTCCCTTGTGGGCCAAAGACCTGAATTTTTTGCCATCAGCCTCATGTGTCTCTTTAGTCTTAACAGCACCACAAATTTAATTCATCATCTTCTGCCCCGACCAGCTCCTCCTGGAAGAAGGCAGGTGGTATACCAGAAGAATACAGGTTTTCGATCCGCTAAACCGACGTGCAAATCACAGCTCTGCTTACCAATTCCAAGCAATCACAACATCAAAGTATTGTTTAAAACAAAGGAGTCGGCATATTTGTATGAAAACAAAAGTGACTCAGTGACAGAGGACGGTCGGCCAGCAGTTCACACTGACTAAGAAAGCAGAACAAGAGAAAATTCAAGAATTGTGATTTGAAAACAGAAAAGCTTTTGTGAGAATAAGAGTCAGTACTAACGAAGGTTACTTCAGGAAAATGAAGCATCATCTTTCTTAAGTTCTTAATGGAACAAGGTAGCTATTTTTCTGTAAGGTTTGACTTAAGTCACACTGACTAAAATGATTCTGCCAGCCCTTTTATTTATTTTTAAACATTTTTATTTATTTTCTTAGAGAGAGAGACAGAGTATGAGAGGCAGAGAGAGGGGGAGACAGAATCCAAAGCAGGCTCCAGGCTCTGAGCTGTCAGCACAGAGCCTGACGTGGGGCTCGAACCCACAAACAGTGAGATCATGACCTGAGCCAAAGTTGGACACTTAACCGACTGAGCCATCCAGGCCCCGCGGTCAGCCTTTGATAGGGTTAATTCACTAGTTTCATCCTACTGGGAAGGCTCAAGGTTATTTTTCTTTCTGGTTACTTACACAAACTTCTTTAAGTCAGATAGATGTCACTAGATAAACTAACGAGAATTTAATGCTAGAGTTTTCAGCATTTTATTTACCCAATAAAGATGATAACCAAAGGTCGTGCAGGCTTAGGCTTAGAAGGAAAGCTAAAGCCAGCAAGTGACTTCCTTGAAGACAACTTCACCCTGAAAACTGTTAGAGTAGATAATACATTCCCAAACGTGGAATCTTTACACAGATGGCCGCATGCGGATACCCAACAGCACCAGAGAGAATAAGGGCATTTTTAAAATTCTACTTGATGGCTAATAAGGGAAGCAAGATATTGATGAAGACTTTACTCAGGCCTTGCTAGTAGGAAAAAGAAAGAAAACCCAGCAAACTTTCTATGGAAGAATATATTTTAAGAAATGTGTGTTATTTGAATGTAACTGAAGGTTTTCGGGAGACCAAAGTGGTATCCTCAACCAGCTGTTAAGTAAACACAATGAAGAAATAAGCCAAGATCAGAGAGAATTATCTAGTCAAATCAAGATTTCTATGGAAGACTAGTTCTAAGCAATGCTTTTTGTTTCATAATTTTTTAGGAGTTTTATTTTATTTATTTTTGAGAGAGAGAGAGAGAAGGAGGGGCAGAGAGACAGGAAGACAGAGAATCCCAAGCAGACTCCACACTGTCAGTACAGAGCTTGGTGTGAGGCTCAAACTCACAAACCGTGAGATCATGACCTGAGCAGAGATCAAGAGCTAGATGCTTAACTGACTGAGCTACCCAGGTGCCCCTAAGGAATGCTATTTGTTAAAAATAAGTGGAAACGTAAATGCCAACCAAAGATTCACGATTCAAAATAAGTTTAAGGCCACCTGGCTAACAACTTATTATAAAAAGAAACTCTAGTGGATGATATGAGGATTTAATTTGGGTAGCTATTCATAAGCTGGAAAAACGCAGTAGAATCCTAATGAGTTCCAAGCAATGGGGGGAAAGGGTGGAGCTAGGTCGGAACTGCAAAAGGCCTGTCCCTATCTGAAATGACAAAGAGGAAAAAGGAGGGCAGAAACCAGTGAGCGTATGATGAAAAAAATGCTGAGGAATCATCTTATTCAGAAGCCCAGCCTGCAATACACAGACCCCAGAAGATATGGGAAGTTTCCAGCTGGAACTTGTGATGCACGTCCAGCCCATGACTTAAAAATAACCAAAAACTTTGCATTTCCAGTATCCAAGCCAACTTCATGCAAAGGGCACAGAGCCCAGCTGCAGAGGGAGAGAGGAAGAAACAGAAAGACCAGCTACTCTCCTCCCCTGGAAAAAGCTGCAGCTGCTGAGCTCCGAGAGAAGGGAAGATATATGTGTGGTGCAAGAGGGGGCTCTCCCCAGCAAGCGGCATGAGACCAGGAGCCGCGGCTAAAGCAAGAGCCTGCAGGGGTGAGGGGGCCGGAGCTCACAGGGCTGACGGCAGGGTACCGAAACTGAATTTTTCTTATCAACACTTGTACTGCTCACATTATCCATTCAAAAGGAAATTAAAAATTCTGAAAATACCAGGGTCCATCACTAATTTGGCACTGACTGTTATTAGAAAGGCTAAGACTGAAAATAGGCTTCTCACAGAAAGCAATGTCTGAAGGAAATAAGAACAGCACAAATCTTATCCCTACCTGATGGCTTCTTCCACAGACTGGCCAATAATATTAGAGGAAGGCCCTGGCTGAGACAGTGGTGTCAGGCTTATCACCCACTTCACTGGCTTGTAGTACTCATCACTGGAACTTAATAGATAAAATAGTGTGGTCAGGAAAATTATCTGCAAAACAAAGGACAGTATCTCCTAAAAAATCACATTTGGAAACTACAGGAAGGAAACACACATGGAAGCAAGAATGTGCTTCACTGTGGAAGGAGAGGTAACATGCTCTTGTCTACATGTACATACCAGAGAGAGCACAAAATTGAGAAGGGCCGTCCCACTGTAGAAGAGGATGGTCAGGAGTGTGGTGACGGTGGTGAAAAGCAGGCTCACGTTCCGGCTCATAACAATCCACAGAGACTCTAAGATCTGACGAAGAGGAAAAGCAGGACATCAAAACTAATCCTAAGGAAAGAAATTCCTACGGCAATCTACTGTGCTTTCAACATGAGTGCGTTAGTACCAGAAAGTGAAAAGACAAGAACAGAGTATATTATTTTATGGGGGGGAAAATATGTATCATCTGAAAACATTTGAATGTTTAATAGTAAGGAAAATGAGTAAGAAAATAATGGCGAATCTAGCTCCAAATCACATTAGGTAGCCATTAAAGATATCTATGTTATAACACAGAAAAACATTTTATGACATAACGGTAAATTTCAAATGCAAGAAATGGGACCTCTGTGTAGCTCAGTCGGTTAACCTCCCAACTTTGGCTCCGGTCATGATCTCACAGTTTGTGGTTTTGAGCCCCATGTTGGGCTCTGTGCTGACAGCTCAGAGCCAGGAGCCTGCTTCAGATTCTGTGTGTGTGTGCGTCTCTCTCTGCCCTTCCCCCACTGCATTCTGTCTCCCTCTCCCCAAAATAAACATTAAAGAATCATAATTAAAAAATTAAAAGTAAAAAGCAGGAAACAAAAATGTTATACAGAGCATGATTGTAACTATGTAAAAATGATACGTGTAGAAAAAAACACCTACGGGAGAATATGCCAGAATGCAACCCATGTAGGATCACAAGTGCAGACCTGAACATTCTAGTATTTGTCTTACTAGCTGCCTTCCCCCTTTGCCATCTCCAACTTAGATTCACCTACAAAAACAAAAGCATCACTTCAATGATTTCACTAAAATCACAAACAGAACAGATAGGGTCAAGGGCAGAGCTCTATAGCTGAAAATCTTTCTTCAGATAGATGAAGACCTTACTGACTTCCTTTGATCCATCACCTGCAAATTCCTAGAATCAGTTATTAAAACGGTCACTGATGTATGTAAATACTACTAGAAGAAGATGTACAGACGCTGTGGCACCTGTATGTTTTCATTTCCTGTCTTTTCAGAAACTCAAACTCCCTCGTGACAACATCTGTTCCCCGTGACAGAAGCAATGCAGATGATACCATCTTCATTCTGAGGACAAACTGAAGCTCAGAGATTTTTAAAAATTTGCTGGCCTTGGAGCTAATAATTGGAACTAGAGGTGGGACCAGAAGTCTAACGTCTGGTTTTATTTTGGTGTGCCCTTTCCAAAACAGCAGCTCTGTTTTTTGTCATATGTGCAAGTTACACCATCTGCTCTATGAAAGGCGTATCCATTCCTTTCCTATCTCCAGTGTATCATTTATAAAGACATACTGTGTTGTCCCCAGCATTTCTTGCACACCTCAGCTCAGTCTTCATAGGAGAGCTTTTGCAGGCTAGTTTCATTTACAATAACTCCTTACATAAAATCTTCAAAATGCTTTGCAATGCCTACAAAAATATGCATGACTGACCATTTGACCTTGTGGAATAAAGAATGGATGAATAATGTCACTGATTCCAAGAAACAAACCAACAATACCCTTATTTGTGATTTTTACATGCATTCTTTTGGAGGGTTTCTGGCATTTTGGAATTTTTATTAAAAAATGTTTTAAATAAGTTTCTGGGTCACACTGATAGAAGTATCCTGTGATAATTCTTTTTTTTCCTTTTTTCTTTTTTTGTATATGTGCTGCCGAAGCAAACACCCCTGTGATAATTCTTAAGAAATTAACTGAATACATTAATTGTAGATTGGTAGTCTCCAACAACAATCAAATAACCTTTCTGTGTGCCCAAGGGAATTAGGAAGAATGGTTCAGACCATGAGAGTTATTGGATATTACAAGAAAAAAGTCAGAAATAAAAAATTCGATCAAGGGTTGACTTTGATGACTTTTTCTGACAAGACAGGTAGTGACATTAAAGAATGTGATTTTTTAATACTCAATAAAAAATGTCTTGATATTTAGATGATGTACAGAAATCAGTGAACCAATATTCCAAATGACCATTTCATATTACAAAAGCATATAAAAGTAAATGACCCATTTCTAGTCCAGAAAGATCAATGGACTTCAGTGTAAGACAGTACAAAAAGTTTATGTTGGTATGGTTTCAAATTCCTCATTGCGACTGACATTTAAGATGTATCATTTGTTGAGTTTTGGTGTAGTATCAAAGAATTGCCACAATTATCTGAAAAAGCCATTAAAAGACTCCCCTCTTTTCCAACTACCTATTTGTATGAGGCTGATTTTCCTCATATACTTCGATCAAAACGATGTATTCCAATAAAGTGAATGCAGAAGCAGATATTAGAGTCCAGACATTAAAGAGATTTGCAAAAAAGTAAAAGAAAGCCATTCTTCTCACTGAATCATTTTTTGTTTTGGAAAATGGTTATTTTGCAGATGCAAAATATGTGTTAATATATAATGTTATTTTTTGTGAATTTATAAGTATTTCCAAAGGTCTCAGGTTTAACTGCTAATAATAATCAATAGAACCCACATAAACAAAAACTCGAATCCTTAGACAAGAAGTTTGACAGCCATTGTACTAGAGTAAACAGAGACAAGGAATTATCAAACGCATAAACTCTTACTGAGGACATGAATTTCTAGATCTGACTCCACACTATGATAGCTTTAAGTGGGAAGAAGAGCAAGTGTGAGGCAGGGATGGGGGGAGGAACCAAAAGTTGTAAGAAAACCCTAAAGACAACAGAAGAAAGCACTGAAGGACTTCAAAGTCACATCTTTATCTTCATCTTCCATATCAGGAAGCCAAAAGATAATACCTAAAATTGCAAAACCAAGCAAGACCAGCATACATATTAGTTTGCAAATTTTGACAGAAACACCCAGAGAAAGCTAAAAGAACTAACAGCTGTTTCCAGAAAAATGAGACTGAAGTGGAGAAGCACAAAGCAAGGCACTGTTATTTTTTTAGTGAAAATCTTAAACTATTATTGACTCTCTGCTACAGTCATCTATTTGATAAAAATTTTTTAAAATCTAGCATTGCAGGGCACCTGGATGGCTCAATCAGTAGAGCGTGCAACTTTTGACTTCAGGGTTGCATCTGAGCCTCATATTGAGCGTAGGGATTACTAAAAATCTTAAAAAAAAAAAATCTAGCATTGCAAACCTCAACTTTTGTTAACTTGATGAAAGTCACGAGTCTATTCACATGAAAACTCCTCTCTGTGAAAAGCCACATGCCAGGACACTTTACAAAACACACTGTGGAACCAAGAGTGGTTCTTAAAACTTCACCAATTCTGCAAGCTGTTCCTTGCTGCCTTCAACCCTTTGGCAAACAAGGCAGAGGTGGGTGATGCATGGTGGGAAAGTGGGTGGAAGATAACAAGCTGAGCCTCGGAAGAACATCCAGTCTCTCTAATGTAACGAGCCAGATTTCCACCTGCCGAAGACTTTGTGTACCAGAAAGGCCATGCTCTCTCTAGTGGTCCAGCTTGGGGACATTCTAGTCAGCCCAAGGGGACAGAGGGATACCTATCTCGGAATCTGAGAGCCCACCACACTTCACATATGCCTCCTGATTCAGCATTTCTCAGTCACTCTTCAACCACAGAGAAGGCAGCAACGGAGCTACTCCTGAGGCCAAATGGTCTTTAGACATTTCCTAGTGCATTTAGAACTCTCAAAATGGCAACATGCCGTGGCATTAAAAACAAGCTTACTAAAGACTGCTAAGTGTGCAAAGAACACTGGAAATTAGAGTTTCTATTTTTATTTCTAAGTCCCGTTTAACTAAAAGTTCTATTTCTTACCGAAAGAAACGTCTCAATGTTCTCGTGAACAAAAGAGGCGATATCCTGCCAGTCCAGGATGTCTCCCAGCCAGCTATTCTGACGATTTATATGCATCTTGTGTCCTTTGTGCCTTCCAGAATGCGTTACATTCTATGGAATAAAACGATTCAGACATGAAATCTCCAAAAGCATAAGAAATATAAATACCCTATTTTATGTCCACTTGAGCACTTGAGTAGTTAGTCACTCAAAGGTGAAAAACTTGCATTATTTAAGAAATTAGCTAAGGACTCTACCTGAGGACCTGGAATATGAAATACATTTTTCTGCTTACCTTCTAGATACCACCTGACAGCTGAGCTCAAGCACTTCCTTTTTAATACATTTATGAATACCCTTCATTCCTCAATATGTATAACTGTACTTTTTTTTTCTCTTTTTCTTTCCTCTACCTTTTTGAGGGTCCCCATTTTTGCTTTTTTCCTCCTTTCCTCTTCCCCATTAATTATTAACCTTCCATACAAGATAAAGAAAGCAAGGGGGAGAGAGGAATATAAAATAAAGTACACTAAAAACTAATACAATGTTATATGTCAATTATATCTCAACAAAATGGAGGTAAATGAAATAGAAACAAAAATGGGGAGAAAAATCTAAGTCACCAATATGGAAGAGAAATACATTGACAAGAATGCAGGAATAATTAAATTTGAAAGATATGAATAAACAAAATGACTAGTGAGGTTAAAATGCAGAAACATAGGTAGGTTCTTAACATTTTGTATATATTCTGACACTGCTGCTGACAGCATAGTGATAGCAATCTTCATTATGCGATGAAGACATTAGGTCTTAGGAAAGAAAGCAATATACTTACCTACTTACAAACCTATGCTTCTAAAACACTGATCTCCCTGGACCATAAAAGGAAACTCAAAGAGGGTGAGGGGTAGAAAAAAGCTATTTGTAAACAGAAGTCCCAGAGTCCCACAGAAGAAATAGATACAACCTTTCCAACTGACCAGTTCTTCAGCAGATAACTGTCTAGGGATTCCCCAACAGGTTCTACCTTCTAGTCTTTGAAACTCATAAAACCAACAGGTTCCCTCAATTCATCCCAGGAATAAGAACAGGTCGCTATGCAACCAACTCAAATTTGAAATGGAGTTTTCCTGCTTTCCACCCCAAGTTAAAAGGATGATATACACATGTTCCTCTTCTACTTACCATCAACCCTGTGAAAATTTACCACCAACTTGTCTCATTCTCTACCTCCTTCCCCACTGGATAATCATTTTCCACAGCACAGCTCCTGAAGGCCCACAGGCCCTGCCAACCCAGTGCACAACATGGCCCCACACAACCAGCTGCTTTTCAAAACCATCATTTTTAAATTTAGTGGAAAATGTAATATTTTCTGCCATAAATCCTGAAGTAAGAGTACATCAGCACAAGTAGCAGGTAAGGGTGATTAAAAATAAAGATCCCAAACTTCTGGATCTATTTGCCTTCCTCAAAGAGAAAAGTTCTTAATGTCCAGAGCTGTACTATCTCAAATAGTAGCCACTACGTACATGCAGCTGTTAGCACTTACAATAGGGCTAGTCCAAAACTGAAGATGTGGTATTAGTATGAAATTCACACCAGACTTCCAAGACTTGTAAGAAGAAGAAAAAAGTCTATAAAGTATTGCATTAGACTTTTTTCCCACTGTTTACAAATTGAAATAATATATTGGGTATACTCATGTAAGTGAAATATTTTTAAAATTAATTTCACCTGTTTTAGCTTTTTAGTATGGCCATTAAGAAATTAACATTGTATCTGTGGTTTATGTTACATTCCACTGTACAGAGATAAGATGCTGTTGATAATAAAGAACAGAGGTGGGGAGCCTGGACGGCTCAGTTGGTGAGCATCCGACTTTGGCTCCGGTCTCACCATTTTTTAGTTCAAGCCCTGCAATGGGCTAGCTGGGGTCTGGGCAGAGCCTGCTTCGGATCCTCTGTACTCCCCTCCACTTGCCCTCAAAAATAAATAAAATACATATATTTTTTAAATAATGAACAGAGGACAGAATACAATACAGCACAGAGACAGGTGGGTTCTGCCATGGAAGATTAACCATCAACTCAAGCTGACTTTAAGTGACCTGAGGTTTTAAGACCCTGTAGCTTCAAAATTTCAATATATGCAATCCCAATGTTAATATCTAGTTAATATCGATCTGGTCAATGAACCTGTAAAATAAAAGGGCTTTATTAGTTTACAACTGAAATCATCTAATAAAATAACTTACCTTTACAAACCAAGAGTGATACAATCTGTCCCAAAGTTCTAGTACTTGCTTTTCAATTACGGCAGTATTGTTCACCTTATCTCCCAGAATTTTATGAAGCTGGAAGAAATACAGATATAATCTGATTTAATATTTCAGGCAACAATCCAGTAAAAGTAATTCATGCTGGGTCTTTACATTGTTCCAAATCGAACTAAATGTTCCAGACTATCTAATTGCCTCTAGCCATCTTATAATCTTTTCTTAAACTCTGTACTCTTCAGTATTCCCAGCAAATTTCCTTGCCTTTCTTGGCTTTTCGCTTTCCTCTATTTTTGGGTGTCCAAGAGCACCACTTCAGGTTCTAAGAGAAAGGTACATATGAAGCCACGATCACAGACTTAGCAAATCTTATCTGGCCAGAGAAAAATATGTGGCATGTGGCCCAATTGTCCATCCATTACACAGAAATCTTAAGTTACATTTATCACTGGCGTTAAGAATTACCACAGAACTTTTGATTTTTTACTTTGCTTTTCTGTTTGGAGTATCATTGCAACTACTGTATTGTAAATGATGGAAAATAACTGCATATGTTAAAAAAATATGAAACTTTATAAAGTAAAAAAATAAATAAATAAAAATAAAAAAGAATTACCACAGAACTTTAAGTAAAATTTTAGGACCTTAGCTATAAACACAAATATTCCCCAGAGTCTGCTGAGAGGTGTCAGGTATGAGTTATGACTGATGATCCTGGCTTCAGGGTTTGTGGGAATCAAGGACAGTGAGACAAGATAACTTTGAGGACAGTTATTCATTGTTAACACCCCACATTTTGTTATTAAAACCATAGCATAAGGGTGCCTGGGTGGCTCAGTTGGTTGAGAGTCCAACTCTTGATTTTGGTTTAGGTCATGATCTCAGGGTCATGAGATGGAGCCCTGCACTGGGCTCCATGCTGGGTGTGGAGCCTGCTTAAGATATTGTCTCTCTCTCCCTCTCCCTCCTTCTGCCCCCCACCCCTACTTGCATGCTCTAAAAACAAACAAACAGGAGTGCCAGGGTGGCTCCATCAGTTTAGCATCTGACTTCAGATCAGGTCATAATCTCCTGGTTTATGAGTTCCAGCTCCACATCAGGCTCTGTGCTGACAGCTCAGACCCTGGAGCCTGCTTCAGATTCTGTGTCTCCCTTTATCTCTGTACCTCCCCTGCTTGCACTCTGTCTCTCTCTCTCAAAAATGAATAAAAAAAAAATTTTTTTAAACAAAATGAAAACACCATGGCATAATAGTAAAAACATTTTTGAAAAGATAAACATTAATTTGTAGTCCCACCTCCTTACCACATATGCTTCAATTTTTCCATATTCTCTGCAACTTTCTATGTTAGTAAATATAATTTATAATTTTTCATCATTTCATCACTTTCATCTTTACTTTTAATGGTTCCATATGAGTTAAGTTTTTTTTAAGATTTTATTTGTAAGTAATCTCTACACCCAAAGTGGGGCACAAACTTACAACCCCAGATCAAGAGTTGCACACTCTACCAAATGAATCAGGCAGGAGCCTCAGTTCTTAAGTTCTGATATTAGTTTATCACTACCCAGAGGATATGGAGATGGTTCCCAAATTGGTTGGTTCCCAATTTTTAATGTCACAAATAACACCACAATGAACGTCCTTACACACAACTTGTTTCTTATTACTAACAGTATGATAAATGTATAGGGATCAAAGAATATAGGCACTGTAATGGCTCTTGCTATGTACTGTCTTTTATAGGGATCATACCAATTAACATTTTCCAACATTGTATGAATAAACCAATTTACCCAAAGCCTTATAGACTGATAAACTTTTAGATAATTTAACAGCTATGAAATTGTAACCAATCATTTATACTTTTCTTCTTCAGGTAAGAGAGTGACCACTCTTCCCTGTTGGTTTTCTTTTTTTTGTTTTTTTAGTGTGTGTGTGTGGTTTTTTTTTTTTTTTAAGAGACAGAGAGAGAGAGAGAGAGAGAGAGAGAGAGAGAGAGCGAGCGAGCAAGCAAGTGTGCATCAGGGGCAGAGAGAGAGGGAGACATAGAATCCAAAGCAGGCTCCAGGCTCCAAGCTGTCAGCACAGAGCCCAACATGGGGCTCGAACTCACGAACTACAAGATCACGACCTGAGCCAAAGTTGGAAGCTTAACCAACTGAGCCACCCAGGTGCCCCTCGTGTTGGTTTTCAATGAGTATTTTCTTTTGTGTGGCCTATCCACACCTTTTGGTCACTTGACGCTGCCCTTATAGATATCTGAATCAGTTTTTAGACTCGTGTGATACAAACATATCATCCAATGTTTTCCTCTATATTTTATTCATAAACCAAACACAAATTAGTACATAAAATAAGAGCCATTTATCTTTGGGCAGCATTTTACACCTTACAAATGGCTTTCACCTACATTATGTGATCATTACAACAACCCCAAGAGTTAGGGAGTAAAAGGTCTTTATCACCTTTGTTCTTTCAAGATGAGAAAGCGGATTTAGAAAGAACCTAGGACAGGACCTAGTCAGGCAGCTAACTGGCAAACAAATCTTTCAACTACAGCACATATAACCTATGAACAAAAAACACCTAACATAGCAAATTTTCCAAAACAACTAAAAGCCAAATTATCCCTAGTCTTCTTTCTTTTAATTACTTTAAATTTGTCTTTTGGTATTATGACTGCCAGATACTCACAGACTTCCTACTACCAATTCTTTCTATCCCTCTGCGCTCAGGTTCCGAGACCCGTCCCACCCCCCTTTAACCAAAAGAGCTCCCCCTGAGTCTAGGCTGTCCACACAGTGGCCTTCATCGCAGTAAAACCCGATCTCAAACTGGCATCCACTTCCGCACAGCTCAACAGGGAACAACTCTACAACTGTTAAGGCAGAATTCAGCATCATTTCAGTCTCGTGGTGCTGCCAACCACAGGAGGACATCACAGACCTGGAACACCACCCTGTGACGTTACAGTATGTGTCGCAAGTCACAAGATAGACTGGGCCAGGGAGCATGGAGCCTGACAGCCACGTCACTGCTTCCAGAAGAATCACCAAAGCACAAGTTACTGTTGATGGTGTGTGAGATGCTCCTTGCAGACAAAAGACCATGAAGCACTAAGAGCAGTCAGAATGCCGTCTGAGCGCTGGGTAACTTAAGGTGAACAACCTCATCTATAAAATGGGGATGGTAAGGCGGTGGGCAGTTCTCTGTTCTCACTTTGCTTGGAATCCTGACAGCCATTTGCCATTGCCTGACCAAGTCTTTCTTGAAACATTTCTCAGCCTCTAAGACACACACAGGCTGTTACCCCCATCTCATGGACTGCTCCTCCTCCGTCTTCACTGCTGGCTTGCTTCTGTGACCTTCAAAAGCTTAAGTGCTCTAAGAATCTATCTTTGGTCCTCTTCTATCTGTATTTTCTCCTTAGGTCCAATCATGGGATAAATTGTGTCCCTCCTAAGTCCTAACCCCTACTCATCCTGTACACTCACCTGGCTCACCCTGTACATTGGAATGTGAATGTATTTGGAGATAAGGTCTTTAAAGAGGTAATCAAGTTAAAATGACTTCATCAGGATGGGCCCTAATCCAATATGATCAGTATCCTTATAGAAAGAGAAGATTAGGAGACAGCCACACACAGACAAAAGCCCATGTGAAGAAGACAGAGACATCTACAAGCCAGGAAGAGAGGTCTCATAAGAAACCAGTCCCACCAACACCTTCATCTTGGACTCTCAGCCTGCAGAACTGTGGGAAAATGAATTTCTGTTGTCTGTGCCCCTGGTCTGTGGTACTTTGTTATGGCAGCCTTATCACACTAATACAGTTCACCTCCACTGATGGGTAGAGTAATGGGTAGAGTGAGTCTGATGATACGCAAACTTCCACCTACAGCCCACATCTTTCCCCTGAGTCCCAGCTATGCGTGTCCACATACCTTTTCTGATATCTCAACTTAGATATCTGCTAGGATCTCAAAATTTGCACGCCCCAAACAGAATTATAGCTCGAACTACCTGTAACCCTCCAGCACCCCCTGCCCACCTCCAAGGTCTTTTCATCTTAGTAAGTGGCATAGCTACTCTTCCAGTTGAGCAAACCAAAAACTTCCTTCCCTTTCATTCCATATCTAATCCAGGAGTAATTCCTATCAGAACCGCCTCAGAAATACATGCTAAATGTGACCATTTCTCTCAATTCCCACTTCTACCATCCTAGTCCAAATTCTCAACATCTCCCCTGGACTGTTGGAATAATATTCTTTTAGCCAGGGCCCTGCCTTCTCCATTCCTGCCTATCTCTCCACAAAGGAGCCAAAAATGAGCTTTCAATATCCTAAATCAGGTCACATCCCTTTCTGTTTTAAATCCATATTTACCTTTGTAACAGAAATAAGACCCCAACCGCTTGTTATGACCTGTGGCTTAGTCTTGTCACCACATGCCCTGTTCCTGACACACAAACCAAACCTGTTCCAATCTCAGACCCTCTGAATATCTTCTGTGCCCACAACTTGAAACTTTCTTTTCCCAGATCTCTAATCTTAATGAAAACATCGCCTTCTCAGAGACATTCTGTCTCCAGCTCAAGTGTCACCCAGGGTCACTCTCTACCACATTACCTGGTCAGAGTACTTTTTGATCTGAAATGCTTACTTGTTTCATGTCTACCCCCGCTCACCAGAGTAAGCTCTGGGAGGGTGGGAACGCTTTCTGGTCTCCTGCTTCTCCCCAACACTTAGTGTCCTAAGTGTGCCTAAGTGCCTGGCACATTTGTGGACTGGCTGTCACTTTCTTCATTCTAGTCATGGGAGAAGGGGCAGAAAAAATCCATTCATGACTTATTCTCTTGCTGTCTCAGGACAGGACCTCCAGCTACAAACTCTGGAAAAAACCTATGAGGCAGAAAGATTAGCTCAAACAAGGATGCTGAATGAAGAAAGTAAACTGGATTTGAAAAAACAGCAAACTAGCAGGCCTTGGTAGAACCCAGATAACACAGAGAGGATCCAGGAGATCAGGCTGACAAAGCAGACGGGACAGGGAGGCAGCAACCTTCTCTGCTCATACCTAAACACACCCTAAAAAACCTTCTTCCCTTTCTGAGCATGACCTTTTCCCCTAGCTTCTACCCTTCTACCCTTTCACTCCAAGGACCCAATCCTTACATGCTTCCTAGCTGGACAAGATCTGAGCTTAGAAAAGCTGCCCCTATGATTTCAATGGTTCTTTTTTCTTATTATACAACTTTATTGAGATTTATCACATACCTTACAATGCATCCACCTAAGTATAGTAATTCAATAGTTTCTTGGAATATATTCAAACTTAAGCAACCATCACCACAATCAATTTTGAAACATTTTCATTACCCCAAAACTCCATACTTCTTAGCAATCACTTCACCATTTCCCCCAATCTTCTCTACCCCCTGGAAACCACCACTCCACTGTCTCTATAGATATGCTTCTTCTGGATGTTTCATACAAATGGAATCATATGTATGTCGTCTTTTACTTGACATGTTTTCAAGGTTCATCTATACTGTAGAATGTATCCATGCTTCCTTCCTTTTCATGGACAGGTAATAGTATACAGATACACCACATTTTATTTATTCATTCGTCAGTCAACAGACATTCAATGGTTGGTTTCAGATAGTATCCTCATGTCTTCTAAATCAGGACCACAAATATGTTACCATCTTTGTTAGCAATACTCATCTCTCTTCAGCTGCCTTCCCTTTTAGAGTCTTGAGCAAAAGGTTTCAAACCTATCTTTTCTCTAAGTAATTTCTAAGGAACATTCTCCAGCTTTCCCCAAGTAGGTAGATTTCCAGAATATGAATTTCTCCCAAATATATAAACCAAAAAATTAAATGCTTTGCTTTCAGCAGAGTAAGTAAGTCAGCCAATATATTTTTAGGGGTCTAAGAGGCTTCTGCAATGGCTAGATCTTCTTTGATGATAGTTATGAGATCTACACCGTAGACTTATCTTTCACTTATTCAGCAAATATTTTTTAAAGACTTCCATGTGGCATTTGATTTGGTTACCTGGTATAGGCTCAGGAAAATCAGTAACCTGTCTCTTACTCAACCACAATTCCATCCTTAGGTTAGATTACTATACACATGTGGACAGTGTAATTTCCAAGATAATTTTTTTTTTTGAGACTTTGTTCTTGAATTTTGAACAAGCAATCACACACCAATACTTTTTTTTCTGGGCATACATCTCACTGAAACAAATCTTGTTAATCCCTAGATGATCCTAATTTCTTCAATATATTAAAACTCCAAATTACCTTCCTTCTCACAGGCAGTATTAGGGGGTGGGGAATAAAAGGATATCCCAAATCTGTCCCATGGAGTCACCCTCACCTGCAATAACGGTGCCTTTTCCCCTGTCCTCCATTTCCTTCCACAAAGCTTTGGATAAGCTAATCTCCTCAAGCAGACTCCTGTCTCCAGATCTTGGCTCACATAAACACCCCTTCTTAAAATACACTCTTCCTTCTCTTTATTCATCTAAGATCTATCATTCCTTCACAGTTTATTCCAAGTGCCACGTTAAAGCACCTAACCCAGTTCTGGGCATGCACTTCTAGCATGCTATAGTAGAATGAACGAGGAATTTAAAATTAGTCTTCAGTTTGAAACCAAGTCTGCAATTTACTACATGACCACTGGGAATTTATTTAGCCTTGCTAAACCTGTTTCCTCCTCTGTAAATTTGGTAAAATAATTCAGACTACTGTAAATTTCTTGGAAAGATGAAATGAAACAAACTAGAAATGCCAACCATACTACCAGCAGATAATGTTGAATAATTGCTAATAATGTTTTTCTCCACACAGCCTTATTTGACCAACCAACCTAAGTGATCATTCTGTCCTGATGCACAAATAACGAATACCTACCTTGAACAAGAAGCAAAAGACCAACCTCTCTGTTCAGGCTATTAGCACTATTAAATATAATCATCCAGAAAGTTTAATTTCATTGTACATTCTTGTTGTCTTACAGATTTAAGCCTATTTCAAAAAAACAAACTGTTCTAAACAGAATCTCTATTTATACTTTATTAAAGCAGTAAGTCCTACCAACGAAGAACCTACTAAAAAAGCCAGAGAGAGAGGCTCTCCCCTTACCTTGTGGGTTATCCATTCTCTTCCATACTGATACACGTTGTTAGCCGCAGAATTGAGGGCTCTTTGGACTACTTGAGCCTCAGGAAGCCAACTAATTTAAAAGAAAAAAGAAAAAAATATATCACATTTTTAGCGTACTGCACCAATAATTCTTGGAATTTAATGTATTTAAACAATTTAAACAAATTATTGATCAGTCATCACACACGGATACAAATGAATCACATGTAGGAAGCCTTGATTTCTGACCCTAATGTTTCTTTCTACCACTGAAGATTCCCTTCAAACTTTCCTTAGCTTTTAGACCCGCTTTCCCCCACAAACTCCCTTTCATTCTGCTCTGTCCATATGTGTTATCTGTCTTATTCAGCACCAGCAAAAGTGGTTCTGGGACACTGGGATAGTCAGTATCTGGGACAATGGTTCTCAGTGTGTGGTCCACGACCAGCAGCATCAGAACAGCTTGGAAACCTGTTAGACATGCAAATTCTTGGGTTCAACTCCAGAAAAGAAACTGGGCAGGGGTCCAGCAATCTGTACCTTACCATGCCCTAAAAATGGTTCTGATACATGCTGAAGTTTGAGAACCACTGATCTAAGAATGTGAAGAACTGAGAAAGAAAACAAGAATTAAGAGGGCGAATCACTGTTTTCAATTTCTTATTCACTGGAGATCTAAGATGTGAGGACCTCCTGAGCAGACTTCCAGCTATATAAGAAGCTGCGTCTACAAGCTTTATTCTTTGTGCTCTGAGAAACAGCCTCCCCACTTTCCTGTTAACTACACAAGCTGCATCATTGCCTTAATCAAGGATATGTTACATAGGCCCAGTGCTTCCTCAAAGAGAAATACGTTCATATAGTCTTTAAATTGTACCTCAACAGACTATATACTAGAGATGTTGACATTCACAAATATAATAGTCCTGATTTCAACTATTCACAAGTGATGCCCAAAGGCCAAGGCAAGCAGTAACTAAGCACTTTCCTGAGGCCTCAATATGACACACATTACAAAGCTGGCTGATGGGAGTCAAATAGTGAATCAAGTCAAATGTGCAATGTTCACAAGTCACAGTAGTTTTATATACTTGTAGTAAATTTATATAGTAAATCAGAAGTGATAACTTGCATGTGTATGTATATGAGAAAGATGGACATAAACAAAAAGCCAACTGCCACTACAGCCACAAATTAATGATGCCTAGGACAGCAATGATCTTTAATCAGAGAAGAAGGCATTCTGGATACATGAGAAAGTGGAATATCAAATTAGTAATGGTTCAATCTTTAATATTAACCAGTTCTTCCTACATTCCAAATAAAATATTTGTGAAACTTTCAGCACATTCTCAACGATTTCTCAGTAAGTAGGACAAAACTTTAGAGATGATTACAAATATAATAACTGAAGTATGACGATATGAACATAAAATTGGGATCTTTAAACAGAGATGGGATTTGGGAAAAATTACGTAGCTTTTAAATTATCCTGGTACTTATAGGTCATTGGTGCTTTGAAGGGACAGCTGAATATTTTCAATTATCTTGTAGTACATTTCACAGGGGAAATTATAAAACTTGTAGTGTTAAAGTATGAGGATTCACAAAAGTATTTGAATAGATCCTTAATGACTAACAAGTATTATAAGGCCTGATAAGTTCTTGCTGGCTACTGTGAAAACACTTTGCCAATGTCCTCACACAGGCGTCCTCAAAGCCCCAGATGAGAGGAGCTTATATGAGGCCAAGTCAAAGGTCTTGGGTCCATCCAGACCTCCTCTCAGTGAGTGCTCTCTAGAAGACACAGGGCCAGAAACACCAGAGCAACCCTGGCTGAGACAAGCTGGCATGGGCCTTGGTCTTGTATCAAGCAGAGCCAATCACTAATTCTACTACACTAAGTCAAGAAGGATCACTCAGGAGAAACCAAGTTCCTAGAAATTGGACTGGCCTACCCTCATCTTCCTGGGTAGAGGTTAATCTCTATCACAATATGACCCATCAAGAGAACAGCCCCATTAAAACAACTTACCTGAGCCTGCTAAATTCCTCCCAAGTAAGGGAAGGGCTAAATCACATTCAGCATAATTTTAATGCCATCTCTTGAGGAGGGTCATGAGAATCAACAGACTTGACACTAGTTAAAAGAAGTAGGAAATGGGCTCCAAATGAACACAACAGCTCAAAACAAGAATTAAGATGTGCTTCAAACTTCATTTTCTATGAAACTCTGTGAAGATGACCCTACCCTGCCTTTGTAATTTACCCATCAGCTTACGAAATATACTCATGGGAAGTCAAGGGGTATACATAGAGTATAAACGTGCACCACATTGGAAGAAAGCATATCTGACCAGTTCTTAACTGTATCTCCCCCACTAAATATACCCACATGAAATTTCCATAAAGTCAACTACCATCTTCAGGACAGGAACTCAGCAGAGTTCTGAGATTACAAGAACCGTTATATTCATTCATGTCTACCCCTATTAATCTGCTGCGGAAGAATCAGACTTCCCACAGATCACCAAAGCCTACATAGCTTTTAACTCCTTCCATCTTCCTGCATGGAGTATTACACAGCAATAAAAGGGAACACACTAACAATACCTACAATGTCTTCAATGAACTTCAACAGAATTATCAGTGAACAAAATTTACTAATCATATCAATCTTTCAAGCTCACAAGGTTACACTATGATTTGATCTATATATCATCCATGAAACAACAACATTATAGATACAAAGAATAGATTATTGGTTGCCAAGCATTATGGTATGTTAAAAGAGGAAGTAGAGTGTAGGTGTGGCTATAAAGGGGTGGAATGACGAAGCCTGTGATTATGCAATGGTTCTGTACTTGACAGTCTTGATAGCTTACAGGAAGCTACACATATGATAAAATTGTAAACACACAGACCTACCTACACACACCACACACACACACACACACACACACACACACACGAGTGCATGTAAAACTAGAGAAATGTCCATTTCCTAGTTATTGTATTATAGTCATGCAAGATGACAACATTAGAGGAGGTGGGCTGAAGAGTCCATGGACCTCCCTATGGCTTTCTTTGCTATGTCTTGTGAATCTAGAATTATTTCAAAATTTAAAAACAAAAACAACCAACTTTCTAAACTGCTCTGATCTGGGACTCCCCAGATTATGTGTGCCTTCAATACAGTGGTAGTGACAGTCCTATTCAACTGAAAACCAGTACAGAGGGGTTCTGGATCTATTTTCATTACACAAGAATGAGCACTGAAAAAGAGGAGCCCTTGAGATATTAACACTCCTTATTTTTTAACTTCACTCCAGATCTTTCTCCTGAACTTCACACCCACACAGACAATGGTCTACCGGACGCCTCTGCTTACCATAGGCACCTCAAACACAACAGATGAAAAAGGAAGCCAAATCTTTTTCCCACCTACTCTACTTCCTATCTAGGTGAATCTACCATCATCAACTAACTTCCAAAGCCATAAACAAAAGTCAGATTAGATTTCTCCCAACTATATCTAATTGACCAACCAACCTCCTTAAGATCTTATAAATCTGACCATCCTGTTCATGTCCACTACAAGTGTCCACAATTAAGGAGTTCATCACCTCTCATCTAGTTTACTCTAGCTTTTCACTGGCTCAAATCTTGTACCCTGTCCATCTTTTTCTCCATAGTGTAGAGGGAAAGACTGTTCTATAATGAAATCTGATTATGCTACTTCTCTTCTTCTGTCCTTAATCAAGATAATAAACATTATCTATCACCTTCAAAAGTTTCCTTGTGTGTCTATGTACTCCCTTCCCAGGGCCCACACCTACCCACAGACACCACTGATCTGTCACTATAGATTAGTGTGCATTTCTTAGAACTTAGCATAAATGGAATCATACTGTATAGGGTTTTTTTTGGTTTTGGTGGTTTGTTTTTTTTTGGCCTGACTTCTTTCACTCAGCATAATTATTTTGAGATCCATCCATGCTGCTGCATGGACAGTTCATTTTCACTTAATGGTAAGTAATATTCCTTTGTATGTATATACTGCAATTTGTAACTAACCAGGAATATTATGGACAAGCACTTTGAGTGTAAAATACATTTTGAAAGATGTCCTTTTAAGCATATTCAAATATGATTCTAAGCCAAGTTCAAGAAATGTCCTTTGCAGGTTTTACATAAAGGAATAAAGTCAATTCAAGGTAGAAAAACAAGTTAAATCTCATTTGCAATCCTAAAACTGGCAGAGTATTTCCTACTTACATGAGTGACTACCTTGAAGGTATTAAAAAAAAAAGTTCATACAATTTGTCATCAAATTCAACAAGGTGATATAAAACCCTTCTCACAGAAGCCAAATTAAACAAGTACGAAAGAGATACTCTAAAGACAGGGGTTGGCAAATGTTTTCTGTAAAGGGCCAGAGAGTAAATATTTCAGGCTTTTCAGGACATAAAATCTGTGTCATGGCTACTCAAATTTTACCTGCTCTTGCACCGCCCCCCTAACAGCCATAGACAATATGTAAATAAATGGGGGTGGGTGTGGTCTAATAAAACCAGCGGCTGGATCTGGCCCTGAGCCACAGACTGCCTACGCAGCCTCCAAAATGATACAGTGTAGAAATACTGCTGACCCTGCCACTGCGGGATTATCTCCAATTCTGTAACCTTTGATCCTGACTGCTCATCTGTGAAATGGGGATAATCTCTTCAACCTCCTCAGTCACTGTGATGAACACAGGACACAATGTAAGTGAAATCAAATACCTGTTGTAAACTGTAAATCTCAATTCAAATACAAAGTCATTGACCATAAACTGTTTCCAAAATCATACACATGTCCCTCTCCCACCATCCCCCAATACATGCTGTTCTGATGCAAAATCGACAACACTGATCAAAGCTTTGGCAAATCCCATCTTTTCTCTTCCAGCGTAGCTACGTCAATGAAGATCAGATTGTTTCGTGCAAGCAGATACTGAACCTAGGCCATCTGTTTCTATTTTTGCCAAAATCATTCTCTTACTTTGCCCACTCAGGGTGATTTGCTAGAGTCTCATTAATCAAATTGCTTGTGACTTCAATCATGTGCACACTCTCTTGATGCACCTGTATTGCAAATAGGAGAGAAAAAAAACTCAATAAAAAAATAAGTCCAATTTAACATTTATTTTTCCATACTATTACTGGAACAATGCTTTTAGATTAAATAATTACACATTTAGTTTCAATTAATTTAGAAACCTGTACTCAACAGCTATTATACATAATGTCCCATGACACTACAGGAAACAAAAAGTACATAATAGCACCCTGCTTTCAAGCTCAACAATTTAAGGGGGGAAAAATGTGACTACAAATACTTATACATATATACAAAACAAATAAATATACATTTATTTCACACACGTGTATATAGTATACGTAAGCAGTATCAACACTGCATGAGCTTACAGAATCATGAAGCAGTGTGAGGCATACAAACAAATAAGGAACTCAGTCAGGTTCTTGGGGGGAGGGGTGGCAGCTGAAATTGTATCTCAGAATTTTCCTTGTCCAACAACCAAAAAGTGAGGGGGATAAAAAGGACCAAGCCAGTGTTAGAGAATATGCTTTTTATTTTACTATTTCAAAATCGGGCATACTGGGCAATTTATCCTGGGGAGGATTCCGTGTTCACTCGACAAGAACATCATTCTGTTATTGCCACTTCCCATTGGCTGACAGTGTTTTCCAAGCCTTTTCTATTCTCAATTTTCTATCTACTTATCCTCTAAATTATCGCAAGAGGAGTATTACTGAATCCCTAACTATAATCACTGGTTTGTCTATTTCTCCATTAATTCTGAATGTTTTTGCTTCACCTTTTATTTAGCTCTACCATTAGGAATACACGTTTAAAACTGATAGATCCTACTGCAGTGTTACCTCTCATCATTATGACAAATCCTTCGTGCTTATCTTCAGTAATAGGTGCTTAAACTAGATGGCCTTGTATTAATATAATCACTCTACAAACCTTATGTTTACAGTATGAGTGGTCTTTTTTCATCCTTTTACTGTTAATCTTTTTAGGGCTCTGAACTTAATGGGTATCACTTACAGATACCACTTAGCTGGAGCTTGCTATTTTACATCTAATCTGAAAATCTCTGCCACTTGACTTAATTGCCTCGCATTTAATATATGCATTGATATGACTGGATTCAAGTCTGTCATTTTGTGAACTGCCTTCTGTCTCATCCCTACTGGCATTCTCTTACTGCCTTCTTTCGTGTTAAGCAACTGTGTTTTTAGTAGACCATTTCAGTTCCTCTAAAATTTGTTAGTGGTTGCTATTTACCTTAAGCTTATTTATCTTAAGCTTAAGCTTATCACATCTTTATCACAGACCACCTAAAGTTAATGTTGACTTACTTCCAATAAAATATTTATGCGAACTTCATACCACTATGGCTGTTTCCCAGTCTTCTTCTTTGTGCTATGATTACACGTATGTAGTTTATCTATGTGTATTATAAACTCTACAATGCAGTGTTAAAACTTCTTAAATAGTCCAGTTGCTTAAATAAACTGAAAAAGGGGGGAGGATGTAATTTTTATATATATCCATATATCTACCAAATATTCTTCATTCCTCCCTTTGGACATAAGTTATTTCTAGAGTCATTTCTCTTCAGTCAAGGAATTCCTTTAGCATTCCTTATAGTATGGGTCTATTAACAAATTCTCCATTTTGGTTACCTAGAAATATTTTTATTATGCCTTTATTTTTAAAGAATAGTTTCACTGATTATAAAATTCTTGATTGACCAGTTGGGTTTTTTTTTTCCCCCAAAACTGAATATATCATTCCAATGTCTTGTGGTATTCACGGTTTATCATGGGAAATAAGCCATTAATTGTTCTGTTGTTTCTCCTGTGTGTGATACGTAATTTTTCTCGTGCTTTCTTCAAGATTTTTTTCTTTGGCTTTCAGGGACTATGATATGTCTAGGTATGGTTTTATTTTGTGCATTTGTTTCATATGCATTTATTCCACTCAGGATTTGTTCAGCTTCTTGGCTATTTTAATGTTTTTCATCAAACTTGAGAAGTTTTTGACCATAATTTCTTCAAATAGTTTTTGCTCTCTTCTCTTACACTTTCTGGGATGTCACTTACATGTCTGTCAGCATCTTTGATATTGTCCTGTAAATTACTGAGTCTCTCCTCATCCACTATTTGACAAATATTTTGTCAGATTGATACCTTCTATTGATCTTTTTCCAAATTCACTCGTTTTTTTTCCTGGATCCCAAATCTGCTGTTAAGCCTATTTAGAAAATTTTTCATTAGTTATTACTCTCTCCAGCTCTAGGATTTCTATTTGGTTTTATTGGCTCCATTTCTCTGTTAATAATATGTAAGCAAATGCAGATGCTTAACTTTCCTTACTTCTTTGAATATATTTATAATATCACTTTAAAACGTTTACTAAATTCAACATTTGAGCCACTTAAATATCCACTTTTTTTCCTCCCCATGTCATACTTTTCTGTTTCTTTGTATGTCTAATAATTTTGGGTTAAAAATTAGAAATTTAAAAAAATGCATTGTAGCAACTCTGGATTTTGTTTTGTTCTGAGAGCTGGGTTTTTTTTTTTCGGTAAGCAATGAACTTATCTGTAGTCAAACTGCAAAATCTGCCTTCCCTGTCACTGATGTCTCTGCTCAGTGTTTTTTATCTTTTTTTTTTTTTTTAAAGCCTAAAGCCGTCTCTTGAACCTGCATAGCATAGCAGTCAGCAAATGATTTTGGCAGAAATCATGCTCAGATATTTCACAATAGGAATCCTCACCCTCTGCAGCTTGAGATGTAGGAGAGTTGAGAAATGCAATCAAAGGCACAATTTGCAAATTTCTACAAGCTTTCAACATTCACAAGACTCCGTGGGGGTCTCCCATATACCAGTCTACAATGTACGGTTTATTAATCTTATTATTAAGCTCTTATGGCTCTCTGGCTTCCAGAATATCCCCCCTTTAGTTTACAGCTACTCTGTTGTCCGTCCCAAGCCAAGTCTACCACCTCCCACAGGAAAAGCTACAGGTTTCTGCTGTCCAAGCTAGGCAGGAGGAGAATATCTCCAAGCAAAAAAGCCAAAAATATCTGCTTTACTAGATTCAGAAACAGTTTTTCATGAAAAAAAAAAAACTCCTCAAACTGTTGTCTAACTGATGGTTTTCCAATGCGTTGGTATGGTGTTTTTTAACAATTTTATGCTGTTTTATTCTTGCTTTCTGTGGAAAGGATCTATCTGACATTGCTGCCCTGCTATTACCCCAAGATGAAGCCAAAAAGGACTTTCTGACTAACTGGACGTGGATACAAAAGGAAAGTAGTCAAGGATGACTCTGTGGTCTTTCATCTAACCAAGTAGAATGGAGTGGTTAATACTGAAATAGTTAGACTATGAGGAAGAAAACAGATAAGCAAGGGAAGATCTGAAATTCAGTTTCTGACATCTTATATTTAAGATGGCTATTACACATTAAAGTGAATACTCTCACTCACGATGTTTTAGAGAATCCCTTCCCTTTATTGGCTGGGAGAAAAAACTAGATAACCAGTAAGTTTCCTTCAAAAGCTCAGTTTGCAGGAGTCCTAGACCACAAAGAAGTGGTTCAGTAGTATATATTATCAAAGTTCAGGAAAGTAAAAGCTCACTGAATCATGACGTTGAACAAAGAAAAAGGACTTTAAAAAATGAACATAACTGAGATGAGCAGGCAAGAAGAAGACCCCATACAAAGAAACAAAAAAGGTAAAGTGGAAAAGAAAAGCAGGAGAGAGGAAAACGAAAAATGTAAAATCATCCTGGTATAAAATTGCTCTAAGAACTAAAATAGAAGAATATGTAATGGCAGGTTTAGGCAAAATAAAAACAAAAAAGGTCTTTAAAAAGTCTATTCATTCTCTATAAGTGACTATACATGATGATTATCCAAAGAGCAGATAAGAACTACATAGAAACAGAAAAATGGAGAGAGCAAGCTATTAGGAGCATATGGTAAGACTGAGGACACATTGAGGCTGAGAATGACTGAGAACAGGACTTGCAAGTGGAGACTGACATAGCAGGAAACAATGCAATCCTTTAGTCAATTCTGCATATCAGATTATCTATTGATAACAGTTACTACCATATCTCTACAGCACTATATGAAAATTTTTTTAAATCTCTTAAATATTTTTGAGAGAGAGACAAAGAGATAGAGCGTGAGCAGGGAAGGGGCAGAGAGAGAGAGAAACACAGAATTCAAAGCAGGTTCCAGGCTCTGAGCTGTCAGTACAGAACCCAACACAGGGCTTGAATCCACGAAGCATGAGATCATGACCTGAGCTGAAGTCGGATGCTCAACGCACTGAGCCACCCAGAAGCCCCTATATGAATTTTTCATGTCCGTGATTTTACATAAACTCCTAGACAACATCATATCAAAACCTAGGATGATAAGTTCAGTGGATTTCAGATAAAGATTAAGATACATAATAAAAATTTGTTTTAAAAACAAATGCAAATGTTTTAAAAATGCATCAGTAAGATGCATTAAATATAGAGAAAATTTTAGTTGCACTTTGGAGAACAGTTTTCTTAGATGAAAGAAGGGTGTTAAACCCTGAATGTTTGTATGCTCCCAAAATTCTTATGTTCAAATCTTAACCTCCAATATGATGGTTAAGAGACAGGGCCTTTGGGAAGTAATTACTTTGTAAAGGTGGAGCCCTCATGATGGGATTAGTGCCATTAGAAGAGACACAAAAGAGGTGATCTTTCTACCAAGGAGAAAATGGCCATCCCTAAACCAGAAAGAGGGCCTTTGCCAAGAACCTGACCGTGCTGGCACTGATCTGGGACTCCCAACCTCCAGAACTGTGAGACACAAACGTCTGTTGTTTAAGCCACCCGGTCCATGGTGTTCCAACAGTCCAAACTAAGAAGAGAAAGAGGAGGTATAAGCTAGAAACTGAGAAAGAAATATTCCATGGTAAATTAGCAGAAAGACCAATGAGCCAAGAAGGGAAGGGACCAATCAAGAAATTCTGATCCAGTAAACAAAGAACTAAGGGGAGGAGGAGTCATGAGAGCAGATCATAGCTCTCCCACTGAAAGAAAAAAACACGTATTCCACAATCTGTCATTTTTTTCATCTGCATCACTTCTAAGGATTTTGATAACAAAATTAAAGTGCACATAAAAAAATAAAAAGTAGACAAATTCATGACAAAACTAGTAATGCAAAAATCATAAATAATTGTTAAACATATTCACAAGCAAAGTAAATTTTCCATGGCAGCTTCTGCCAGCTTCTTGTACATACTATAATTGCAACAATTAAGAGTTTATTAATGGCAATAGTAATTGTTATACTCTACCTTCGCAGTCAAGAGTAGAGCTAAAAGAAGGGTTCCTATCACTAACAAAAATATGATGAAAATGCTAATTATTTTGTCTAACATCTTCTCCAACCAGATGATCATCTGCACAGAAACAAAAAAAAGAATTACTTATCTTTCAAGCACAATTTAATAAAAATGCATACATATTCAAATATTAAGACAAAACAGGATACCCAGCATTGCAAATCAAAGTATGGCATACTGATTAAAGCAGTGAAAGCCACAAGCAACTTCAGAAAATTAAGTAACAATTACTATTGTTATATAAAGAATGTATTACTGTCCTATCTAAGAAAAGGCAGTCAATTTGAACATAATCTGTATTTATGTTTGAATTTTCATACAGTGGCAGATTTACCTCAAATTGTAATTTAGAATCTGCTAAATATTCTAAATAAAATTTAAAAAAAAATCCTGGGGCACCTGGGTGGCTCAGTCCATTAAGCATCCAACTTTTTTGATTTTAACTCAGGTCAAGATCTCATAATTTCAGTTCAAGCCCCCATGGAGCCCACTTGGGATTCTCCCTCTCTCTTTGCCCCTCCTTCACTCACATGCACTTTCTCTCTCAAAATAAATATATTTTTAAAAATATATATTCTAGGGGTGCCTGGGGGGCTCAGTAAGTTAAGCATCTGACTTTGGCTCAGGTCATGATCTCACCATTCATGAGTTCAAGCCCCATATCGGGTCCTGGGCTGACAGCTCAGAGCCTGGAGCCTGCTTCAGATTCCGTGTCTCCCCCTCTCTGCCCCTCCCCTGCTCATGCTCTCTCTCAAAAATAAACATTAAAAAGTTTTTTTAAATATTCTAAATGAAATAATACGAATACATTAGTTGACCTCAAATCTCATTACATTTTACTACCAACTAGCAAATACAGATCGCTTTAGAAAAAATATGCCCCTTATAAAAAGGTATGCCCTAAATTATACAGATAAAAGAGGAACAAATTAAAATAGGAATTATATTCAAAATGTGTTTCCTTTTAATGGCATTGGGGTTACAAAAACAGTAATAATAAAAATTCAATGTTAAGATAGATAAATATCAACTTCAGAATATTACAGGGGTGGCTTGGGAGGGGAGAGTTAGGAGGTGGATGTACAATTGGGGAGGGGGACAAAATGGGCTTTAATTATACAGGTAATGTTGCATCAGCTGGAAGACAGATTCATTGATGATCTCTACATCTTTTTGTATTTGAAAGACTTCATAACAAAATACTTTTTAAATCTGATATTCCACTTGACATTTCCATTCTTTTTAAAACATAAACTTTAGAAAAATTTACTGTAAATAAAGAATAATCATTAATGTCATGGTTGTTCCTGAATCAATAATTAAAAGTATACTCTCCCTAAATGCTACTTGACATTCCATTCTCTCATCTTTCAAAATCACAAATAATCCTACATCAAAAAAAAGGTTTTTAGGATATATAATAATTCTGATAGATATCTAGAATTCCTGCCAAGCAAAGCTGCCATTTAACATTCCAAAAGTCGAATCATTCAGACTGATGGCTGCTGAAACCACATGGCACCCCTCACCCCTCCAAGAGCTACAGCAGTGAGGAATAAGTTAATCTTCATTTAAATCTGAATTATGCTATCCAGTGAGTTAAACAGTCAAGAGCAAAGAATGGTAGTTAAAAACAAAACATGACTTCTAAAACATTCATTTTCCATTCCACTATAAGCTTGCATTCCTTTATACTGTCACTAAGAAATCAATGCTGCAGTGAACTCAAAGATACAAAGTTCAACTTTTATCTTCACCATTACCCCTTCAAACAGAATAGTTAATTTTCAGTGCATGCTACCAAAGCATCAAAGACAACATAGAGATTAAAAAAAGTAGTAACACATTTCTAAGATATGGAAGGTCAGATGTCATATTTGAATGTATCTTCTAAAATCAATGAAACTGAAAAGTTTCACAATCAGAAACCAAATCTACACACAGTTCTTGAAACAGCTTCCTGACAAAAGAGCTAGTGCTAGGATTCTTCTTTGTAGTTCCCAAGCCTAGTAGTACATGGCACATGGTAAAAGCTCAAATATAGATCTGAACAGGCAAGCATAGATAATTTCAGAATTAAGAACAAATTTATAGTCACAAATTACAATTTCTGAAAATAACTTGGGAGCCCCAATTTAAAAAAAAAGTCTATTCTGAAATATAGGTCTTAATGTAAATGATGCTTCATTTAGAAACTACAGTATCTAAATTTATATCTGGGTATTTCTAACATATAAAACATGGGATATTCACAAACACATTATGTATATCAGCATTACGAAATCAAACTTTATGTTTTTAAACCAGGGTAGAATTTTCCTATCACAAGCCATTTACCTAAGGGTTGGAAAAACCCACACTGAGAGTCATCTAAATAAAAATTGATATTCAAGGGTAACATTGAGGGTTAGATGTTTCATTCAAAATTTAAAAGAAATAAAACCATTTAAGATTAAGATGCTCAATACATTAAGCCAAAAAAAATGGGAATTTGTCTATTCATATTACAGCTGGCTAAAATAAGGTCATAAAAAACAGGATAAAAAGGGAGAGAAGTAAAGAGAGAGAAGAGTGGGAAGGAGACAAAGGAAAAATATTAAAGAGTAAAGGAATATTTAAAAAGAAAAAAGTCAGGGGTACCGGGGTGGCTCGGTTGGTTGAGCGTCTGACCTCAGCTTAGGACATGATCTCATGGTCCATGGGTTCGAGCCTGCACCAGGCTCTGTGCTGGCAGCTCAGAGCCTGGAGCTTGCTTCAGATTCTGTGTCTCCCTCTCTCTCTGCCCCTCCCCCACTCATGCTCTCTCTCCATCTCTGAAAAATGTTAAAAAAATTTTTAATAAAAATTTAAAAAGCCAAAATGGGAGGAAAAAGTGTGTGGCTGGGGGGGGAATTGGTACATAGAATGAAGGACCAACACAAAAAAAAAAAAACTAAGTGGACAGAAGACTTAGATGGAGAAAAAGAACCCCTGGAGTGAATGGAACAAAACTCTCAAGGAAACAAACTCAAGCACAGAAGGTGAAACAAGGGCAGAAGAAGGTATGAAGAAGGGGATGGAGGAGAGAATCCCTAAAGAAATGCCAGAGGTGCTGTCCCAGGAGGCAAATCCTGTCCTGTGCTCAGCTTTGGGAAACAGAATCCAAACCACTTGTCATCACTGCCACCAGCTGTCACGACTCTGCCTGCCCACTGAAATCACTCAGTCCCCAGTGATCTCTCCAATCTTCCTCATTCTGAGAAATTAGTTTTTAAACTATTTTCTTAAATAGGAAGGGGAGTCATTTTTAAATGACATTCTGAGTGTTTCAAGTGTGAATAAAGGGCATGTATTTTTATTTTTAGAGGTGTCAGTAAATGTATGGTTATACTTCAAGACTTTGAAAATTCCAAACTGGCTTTTTTATATAGCAGGCTACTAAGAAAGTATCGTTCCACTGCTGAGTTTTCTATTTCATTATTCTGCACTTTTATTTCACTTTTTTTTTTAAACCAAATTCTAGTTGAGGTTTAGTGCAAATAATCAATACTAGAAAATAAAACAAACCCTGAGAAATAAATAGGTTATGTTTCAATTAACCACAGATGTGTTCTCTCTCACCCTCATTTCTTGTGAATTCATTTCCTACTTCACCCCACTTGAACTTGAAATACCAAATACCCAGTGCTTCAAATTTTCTGGCTGTGGATGTACTGTAATAAAACAGACATCAACTTACTTACGTACTTTCCTCAAACGTGTAGTAGTCTCAGAACTTAAAGCACTCACTCCTGCTGACAACAATGCTTTACCTAGGCTACACAGCACCATCAGAGAAAAGGAAAATGTCACCTGATCTCTTCGGAAGTTTTTAAAACTGAGTCACCCTAGTTAGCTAGGAGTTAGGCTTCTAAATTAGGTAATCCAATTCAAGGAGTCACCAAAAGTTATATGAAATTGAACCTAATGACTAACTCTCCTTCCTCGCATCTCTTGAGGACAATTTCAATCTCACAAGTTGGAGAAGTTTTAAAACCACCTACTTTGCTCAACATGAGAAAATGTAACTTTTGTTCACAGTACTATCATTTGCCAAGAATTGAACTCATTTAATCATATTAGTTTTGCAGGGAATGGAGGTATAGACAGCAGCATCTATGTTGGGAGGGGCGGGTGGTATGTAAGCGTATTTATTTATTTTATACAGTGTTTATTACACATGTTTAGGCACTGTCAAGTCTCCCCCGCTTCCACAACTGAGAGAAAGAAATCCTGGGGCACCTGAGTGGCTCAGTAGGTTGTGTCCAACTATTGGTCTCGGCTCAGGTCATGGTCTCATGGTTCGTGAGTTGAAGCACTGCATCAGGTTCTGTGCTGACAAAGCACAGTCTGTTTGGAATTCTCCCTCTCTCTCAATCTCCCCTCTGCTCCTCCCCTGCTCTAAGTAAATAAATAAACATGAAAGAAGGAAGAAAGGAAGGAAGGATATCCTAATCTTTGCACTCAAAAATGTCACCTTGATCTATTTCCAAGAAGTGCATCTTTCTTAAGACCTGCTCTAATATTTCCACTGAAAAATGTTAGGGTCTTGTGTTTAAACACAATACACCTAATTGTCATCTCTTGCTGTCTGTCCTACAGATTTGATTAATTTAAGTCTAGAACTACTAAATGTGGACATGTCAGAGGTACAGCACTCCTAATTTATCTGGATTAGCCTTTATCAAAGTTATTAAAAATATAACCATTCCATTCAAATTATGTGAAGCATTTACTATATATACAACCTTATACTTTGGGAAATACATGAAATTAGATGTCACAGGCCATGACTACAATCTTTAAGTTAAAAAAGAAATTCTGGAATACTAGTTATTAAAAAAAAAAAAAAAGAGAGAGACAGACAGACAGACAGACTATATAAAATTACCAGCCAAGTGAATCAAACATTCTCACACATCAAAGAACAGAGTTATCCGGCTGGGCCACGTTACAGAGCCGTAAAGGAACGGCAGTCACAGTGGACGAAAGGACTGGAAGACAGAAGTTCTTACACACACCTGGGCAAGGAGACGGCATCCATGTATCCTAAATAAATAGCTTTGGGTGTTTAGCAAATTGTACTGTAACAGTATTAATGCTTCACGACCTTCCATAGCTTATTAATTTGAATTTTTAAAAGCATAAATTAAGTTTGACATATGGATAGAAATAGAATGAGAATGGAGATACAGGGGGAATTCAGTAGTAAAAACCAACATCCATGTGTTCATTTACCTTCTTATTTAGCCAGTGCCACAGCTTGAGGACAGGGGGTAAGGTAAGAAAGAGAAGATAAGAACAGTGGAATATCATTAGAGAATGCAATAATAGTATGAAAAGAAAAGAAAGCCACCGAGAATATGAGGAGGAAATAACCCCAGACTAGGAAACAAACAAACAAACAAAAACCAAAAAACTAGAAACATAACTGTAATGCATTATCAAAGTTTTAAAATCCATGAATAAAGTATTCCTTTAAGGTATACGATGACTGAGATAACCACAAGCTTTGTTGACAATTCAACCATTAAAAATACATAAACTAACCTGAATCCTCGTCAGCTTAAACAGTCACACCAAGTTCTGAAGATCAGAGCAGTATTTAAGATTCTTTCACATGCCATGGAACAAAAGGATTTTTAGTCTCTGTATAAACTAATTTGTTCGTATGCTATGTGTTCACTGAACTCCTAGCTTTATAGTATTAATTATTTCACCTTTTTTTAAACAGTAAAACATTCCAGTGCTCATCTGGGACAGCAAACACCTGACCATCTAAGATTCGGTTACTGTTGGGTGTATTTCCTTGCATCTTAATTCTTTAAGCACACATCTTTCTACTTTCTGTCACATTCTTTCTTTCACATATCAGTCACTTTATCTAAACCTCACAACATTTAGCACAGTAATAATTAATGCTAGTTGGTGAACACATGATCTAAAAATCACTAAACACAGGATTTAAGGCATTATTAGTGATCTAAAAAGTATAAAGGCTCAAAAGCATAATTTCATCAGAGTAACTGTAAATGCTCTTTGAGTTTTGAGAAGTACAACCAATGCATGTTTAAAAATATACTTGAAACAATCTCCTATAGAGGAATATTTTTAAAAACACTAGTATGATCAATTAAAATTTAACAGAAACATGAAAAAGAGATTTATTCCCCAAAACAGCAGCCCATGTGTATTGTTATATTAAATAAAACATAATTATGGCCTTAGTTATAATTAAACCAATATTCAGTTTGTGATAGCTGTTTACCCTGATAGGTTTTATTACATACAGCCAAAAACCTTAGTTTTATTCATCCACCTGCTCTTCTTGCTCTTCCCTTGTAAGACGAACAAACTGACCAATTTGAATGAAAAATGACAAGTTTTTACAAGACTACTCCATAACAAATAACCTGATGCCCCTGGAACTTCAGTTGACACAGATGTAGAGCTTTCCTAAGTGGAAGTTCCAAATACAAGTACACGTGGGACTCTGAAAACAAGATTTAGTGTCAATCCCTCCTGACAGTGGAAAGGCTTTCAAAGTTAATTGAAATAAAAGTCATCTGCTTTAAACAGTCTGAAGGACTATACCTGGTCTAGTAAGACAAACCTTCACCCCAATGCCAGGAAGATGCGACCAGTATGTTAAATTTGTGAGAAGTCTTAGATTCCTTCTTATTTAAAAAGTAAAAAAAAGAATACAATATGCAAATCATAAGAAAAATATAGCCAATTAGCAATCTAATTTTTATTTCTTTTAATTTTAAGTAAAATGGCAAGATAACTCCTTTTTCTGAAACTAAAAAGGACTTTTTGTTACACTACAGTATCTAGTATTGGCAAGAGCTCAGGAAATGCCCATTCTCATACGTTGCACTGGTGGGAATTAGAAGTGGCAAACTCTCTGGAAGACAGAAAGGTAATACAAAAGAAAATGTATCCCCCTGCACCTCCACTGACCCAGATTTTACTACGGGTTTAAAAGATGTATTTCCTTCCACCTCTCATGAACTCCAGTTACTGTTCTCATCCCTATCTACGTTGGTTTCACCTAACACTATTTCTCAGCCCAAAGTTAGGATGGACCTGCTCAAAGAGGTCCTAGCCTCTGTGAGGAAGTCCAGCTCACACGGCACAGCACCCAGAAAGGCCTCGATTCTGTCTTGCCTGACTCTCCAGCCTCACCTCTTCGCATAGGCCAGCCATGACTGTTTTCTTGATGTTTCCTAGAGTTCATGATGTGGCCATTTCTACCTACGCACTGCTCCATCCACCTGTTCTTCTTACCCTATCAACCTAATAAACCCCTACTTGGGCTTCGAAATCTGCTCTGGCATCACCTCTTCTGCAAAACCTCCCTTTTCCCACTACCTCACCAACAGCGAGTCCTTTCTGGTGCAGTATGACCACTGTATCTGCACATCCATTCCCCCCCACCCCCAATGACAACCATAGCTATCACCTACACAGAGCTTACAGTGTACCAGGACTATCTAGGAACTCACTTAACCCTCAAGTCATTCTATGAGGTACATTCTATTATATTTATTATATCGATAAGGAAACCAAGGCACAGAAAGGTTAAGAAACTGATTCAAGGTCACATAGCTAGTAAGCAGAAGAACCAGAATCTGAAACCAGAGCGGAATCAGGGTCCACGCTCTCAACCACTGCCTCTGACTTTTAAAGGATTGCTGTCTCTCCACTAAACAGGGATGCTGCACCAGTTTTCTGTGAGTCACTGGATTTTCCTGAGGACTTAGGAGCACATTATCTCACCTGTGGGAATTACTCCAGAAATACTCACTGCACTGAGGAGACATCAACTGACAATATAATTTTAGGCAAGTCACTTAGTCCCTCTAAATTTCAATTGGTCCTTATAAAATGAGGGAGCTGAACAAGGTGTTCTAGAACATCCTTTTCTCCCATTTTTAAGAGGGAAAACTACATACACAATACTTATTTAAACTAACTCTATCCAAGGCGCCTGGGTGGCTCAGTCGGTTAAGCATTCGACTTCGGCTCAAGTCATGATCTCACAGTTCATGGGTTTGAGCCCCACATCGGCCTCTGTGCTGACAGCTAGCTCAGAGCCTGGAGCTTGTCTTCTAATTCTGTGTCTGCCTCTCTCTCTGACCCTCCACTGCTCATGCTGTCTCTCTCTCACAAAAACAAATAAAAAACATTAAAAAAAATTAAAGATGTTTCTCCTTAAAAAAAAATAGAATAAAAAAATAAATCTATCCTATACTTACATAAGGCATAATTCTAAACTTTAAATTTCACACAAAGACTTAGACGTTAAATGTGTTATCAACAATCACAGTATGAACACCAAATACCAGGAAATGTAATATACGTGTTATAAACTCCATCGAAACGGCCCAAGTTCTTAAAATACAATACCTTGCTATCAACTTTTAGCAAGAATTTTCCAAGCCCAACAACCGGCCATGGTGCTAGAGCCTCCTGCCGCTCCTTGAGGAAGTGCTCAGCCACCTGCCACCATACATGGCAGCGTTTCGCCAGGAAGTCCACGACTCCAAAGTGAATGACAAGCTTTTTGAGAATCCAGACTATAATAAAGAAGCGCACATAAAACCAAAATACAGATTACAAAGTTGGAACATGAAAAGGTCCTTTAACTTCATGTGCCCCTTCTAAAACAGTGAAGCTAATATTGAATAAAGACCAATTAGGGGCGCCTGGGTGGCTCAGTCAGTTAAGTGTCCGGCTTCGGCTCAGGTCATGATCTCACAGTTCGTGGGTTCGAGCCCCGCATCGGGCTCTGTGCTGACAGCTACCTCAGAGCCTGGAGCCTGTCTTCGGATCCTGTCTCTCTCTCTCTCTGACCCTCCCCTGCTCACAAACTCTCTCTCTCTCTCTCTCAAAAATAAATAAAACATCAAAAAAATATAAATAAATAAATACCAATTAAGAAAAAAAAAAAGACAAGGGGGATAGACAAAAGTTCATGGTATTCTAAATGGACAGAATTAGGACAAATAACCTTTCACACAAACCCCAACTGCCCATATACGATCTTTGTGATGAAGTCTGAATTCCTGAACGAGCCAAGGATTATTTCATGTAAACATGAAACCCTGATCAGGAAGAGTTCGGGGACTACAATCTTGGCTCCTGACGCCCCACCCTTCTTGGGTAAAGAACACTAACCCGTGACAGTCCTAATTTCCTTGGCTATTATCACTGCTCCTGCCAAAGGTTCTTCTTTTCCTTGGATGTTTAATGTTTAGTGACCAGAAAAGTAGAAGGTATTCCATTTGCATCATTATTTTACACCAGTGGTATTCCTATTTCTCTACTTCATGCTGCTCTGCACATCTGCATCACTCAGCAGAGTTCAGTGGGTACAAGCAGGGCTGTTACAAGTGGCTCCCCAGGCTGCGCACTGCACAACTTCTGCACAGACGACTCAGAGCGCAGGGATGCATGTACCCCTCCACACTGGGCAGCCAGGTGGCCCTGCAAGCAGAGGTTAAGCTTCCTGTTAAAAGCCAACTAAGAAAGTGGTGAGGCCAGAAGGAAGCTCTACTCATCTGTGGGTTGGCCTTGAAGTTTGGACTCTGGATAATCGATCCCACACTATACTTCCCCCTAACTCCAGGGATTTCTGTGTCTTTAGCCCTGGCCTCGCAACCTAATGGTTCAGTTTAGTCTTTTGAACCATGAACTCAGTGTTACATACCAGTTAAACAACTTCATCATTAACATTTTTAAATCTCTAAAGAAGTCCTAGGAAAGCTCCTAGAGTCTCTAGAATAAGCCCAGGGTAATAATAGGCTGTGGAAAATGTTCTGGAGACCACCTGTTCACAGCTTGCTCTCTCAAAGACATGTCAAATTCCTATAATGGCCTGAAGGTTAAGAAATGACTAGGACAAATGGAACTCCTGCTATCAATTGTTAAAGAAAAGGAGTTCCAACAGCACCTGACACCATTTGGCAGCATAAAATAAATTATCTAGAAAAACCAAATAAGTATGGAGTTCTTTTGAAATTTATACTTTTTCACTGAGCTTTCTTATAAACTCCTTAACAGAAAGCATGGCTATAGTATAGACTCTGTGGCTTCCTTAATGAGAACAGCTATCTTATTCCAAGTGCCAAACAGAAGTTCTGTTTGAGGATGCAAGAAGCAAAAACAAACTTCAACCTCTTATATTCTATGTTCCCTAAGGAAAAGCCTAAATAGTGTTCTGGTTATAACAAATCTTTAATAAAGAAGTGGGGGAGGCAGTGCCTGGGTAGCTCAGTCAGTTAAGTGTCCGACTCTGGTTTCAGCTCAGGTCATAATCTCACGCTCCCTGGGTTCAAGCCCCACTTCAGGCTCCATGCTGGTAGTACAGAGTCTGCTTGAGATTCTCTCTCCCTTTCTCTCTACTCTTCCCCTGCTCGCACTCTCTCTCTCTCTCTCTCAAAATAAATAAATAAACTTTAAAAAAATAAAACTTAAATTAAAAATAAAATTGAAAAAACTGTCCAAGTTAATGAGAACAATAAGTTTTAAAACTAATGATCTAGAAGGCATATGGTCCAATGAGTTTAGATTTTTAAACTGCGGTGGAAAACAGGCTTCCAAAAATCAAATTATATTTAAATCACTAGTGAAGAACTTTGACAAAGGAGAAAGAATTAATCAAATTTAGGAGGTATCTGGATGGCAGGATTCTAAACATCAACTGAGGACTTAATAAATTTGGCCAAACTTCTGACTGTGGTAAGAGGTAACCCCAAACAATCGGGAAGGTATGAAATAAAAAACTCTCAACTCATAAAATGCACCTGAGTCATTTACTTTTCCAGGCTTAGAAGACAGCTTTAAGCATACAATTGTTTTATTTTTAAAAGAGAGTAATATTATCTCAAATATTAAAATCCAAAAGTTAGAGGCACCTGGGTGGCTCAGTTGGTTGAGCATCTGACTTCGGCTCAGGTCATGATCTTACAGTTCGTGAATTTGAGCTCGGCATAAGGAGCAATGCTGTCAGCACAGAGCCTGCTTGGGATCCTCTGTCCCTCTCTCTCTGACCCTCCCTCCCTCCCTCAATCTCTCAAAAACAAACATTTACAAAAAAATAAATAAATAAAGATAAATTAATTAAATATAATCCCAAAGTTAAAGAAAAAAGTCTTCAGAGACAAGACCCTAAGCGTGCAACCACCTGCGACAGGCACTGGCAGCAACTGTACAATCCACAGGTTCAGCCAGAGCTGGACACCGATGATGGCCCACACGAGCGACACGAAGTAGATGTCACTGGTTTTCTTCTTTCTGAGAAATGTTCCCATTTCAGCTCTTGGTCTGCCCAGAGTGGGGGAGGGGGAGGAAGGTGAAGGAGTGGAGGACAGTGGTGGGGGCGGTTCTCCTCTGTCCATGGTTTCTGAAGAGGGGGAAAAGTGACCACCGTATTAGTTCACATTAGCTGACTGTCCCGCAGAGCAATTCATCAGCCTACTCTGTTTTAAGCCTGCAAAGGGACTCTGATAATATGATTACACTGGGACAAAGAAGAAAAAGAATCTGGATGTGTGTTTGCATATGCACTGAAAAATGTGTGGGGAATTACACTACTGACCATATTTAAATCAGGGAAATTAAGTTTGTTGGGAGATGGGGTTGGGTATGGGGAATTTTTTACTCTATACCGTTCACATTGTTCAAGGCTTAATGACATCCGTATCATATATTCATATACCTATATCATGTGAATGAAAAACTAAGGAAAAACATGACAAAATAGTTAAGAACTATAATTAGCCCATGAAAAGTACTTAAACTGTATAAAGCAATGAATACTGACATACAAAAGTCCTACATTTAAAAATTTCTATTAACATAATTTTATTAGATATGTAACATTTCTGATACAACATGGCTTTTCAGGGTCATTTCAACTAAAATGGAGCCAACTGCTCTTACAAGAAGAACCCAGGGCTTTGAAACAGGTCTTTCTCTTAGAATGAGAAATAAGAAGGAGAGTGCTGGGGGTGGGGGTCCAAGTAATGGTGATCACACTGAATTATGTCACATAAAGCATTGTTTTCTAACAAAGCAACTACTAAGTTATATTTTACTATAGGATTATATTTTTCTATTACCTAGTTTTGCCAAAATATACCATATACCTCAGAAACCATGTACCTCTTAAAGCAATATGATTCAGTATATGCCATGATGATGGAAATTACTAAGACCCTACAACTTGCATTTTACCTTCCACAAACAAAGTGAATGACAAAAGTGGACTGTCTGGGGCACCTAGATGGCTCAGTTGGTTAAGCACTAGACTCTTGATTTGGGCTCAGGTCATGATCTCACAGGTTGTGAGTTTGAGCCCCGCATCAGGCTCTATACTGACGGCACAGAGTCTACTTTTAGGATCCTCCCCGCCCCCTCTGTTCCTCCTCCGCATGCTCATGTATATTCTCTCTTAAAATAAACATTTAAAAAGTAGATTATTTCATAAGGTCTAGAAAATAGAGGAAAGAAACAAGAACACTCATAAGCCCAACTCCCTATTTATCCCATAGTCTTTATGTAGTTGTACCATGTTCCATTTACCCTTTTGCACTTTCCTCCTTCAGTTGAATGTTACTTCCAAGGGAACTAAGACCTTGTCTGTCTTGTTCTCCCTCTGCTGAACAGCACATAGGATAGTACCTGACATTTAGTGGACGCTCACTAAAAAATGCTGGAAGACAGCCTTCCCTGTGATTTCATAATGTTCGTAAGCAACTACATAGTAGCACTCTGATGACTATATTATAATCTCCTTAGTGTTTCTTATGTTAAATGTTTATCTGAGAGTAAACTGTTACTACTGATATACTAGCATTATGGACAGTAAGCCCAAGTTAACAGAACTAACATTCTACCCTGGAATTTGGGGCTAAAGCCCAAGCTAGTTATAATATGCTTCTGTGTGACTTTGCTTTTTGAGAATCTTTCTAATTTGGAAACTTCATGCTGGTAAGTGTGGCAGATACTTAGAAGAATACTAAGTCCCTAACCAAAACATCATCCTCTCCTCATTTTGAAAACATGATTCAATGTGCAATAAAAATATGTTTTCCTACTACCCCAAATGCCTTTTTCTTAGCTGATCCCTCCTTTCAAGACTTCTTCTAAAGTCCATTCTTCAGGAAGAGCTCACAAAAAATATTCTTTAACTCCAAACTCCCTGGCACCAATAGACTTCTTGGCACAGAGATAGCCCTTTACATTCCTGAACTCTGTGTGAGTATAGTGACTTTAAAGCTGATATAAATCTACCGGCTGATCTCGCCAGAGCATGGTATCCAGAACAAGCAGACAGGCTGGTTTTAGGGGAAACAGTCAATATGTTAACAGCACAAGACACGCAAAGCAAACTTGGAGAAGAAATGCTAGAGAAATGGGAGAACTGTAGGACAGAAAATAAAAACCAAAAGAAAAAGTTGGATCAACAACAGAAGCAATGTAAAGAGTTAGAACAAAACCAGAACAATGGAGAACTGACAGCTACCGAAGAAATGGAAAATAAAGACAGGATTAAGTAGGAGAAAATACGGAAAACATAAAAGAGCCACAGAGAAAAAGAAAATCATATGATGGGAAGGTGAGAAAGAATAAGAAAAGAAAAATAAGAAAAGCATGCTTTGAAAAAAGGGAAAAGATGAAGATTCAAGAAATAAAAAAGGTAAATAATCAAAAGCATGAAAAAAGTGATATATGAGAACAAAGATGAGAGGAGGAAAAAGTGTATAAAAATAGATATCAGAGGAAAAGGAAGAACCAGTAAATAGCATTCTGTGATGCTCATGTCCTTAAGTTTATACTGTACGAGTGTATGTCAATTTCCAGAATTGTACTTGAAACATTCCTTCAGAAGGTCAGTCACCTGCAGGCTGGCCGGAGGGCTGGTCCTCAGTGCTTGATTCGTACCCTGTGATGGAGATGGCCAGGGTTGCCAGAGTAGAAGCTGCCATGGAGATAACCTGCCCTGGTAACTCTGCTCCTGTAAAACAAGCACGTGTTTGCAAAACTTTCTAAAGCCAAGCGGGAAATAACTGCTACAAACTGAAACAGTCAAAAATTTTCAAAAGCAATACAACAAAATGGTTATTCAGACCAGGAAGAATTCACCAGGAAGAATGCTTAAGAATCAACAGGATACCATATGTTGTCACTCATAGGTCTAACAGGAGACACCTAACAGAGGACCATGGGGAAGGGAAGGGAGAAAGAGAGTCAGGGAGAGGGAGGGAGGCAAATCATGAGAGACTCTTGAATACAGAAAACGAACTGAGGGCTGAAAGGAGAGGGGGAAAAGGGAAGGGGGGGTGATAGTCATGGAGGAGGGCACTTGTGGGGAAGAGCACTGGATGTTATATGGAAACCAACTTGACAATAAACTGTATGGGGAAAAAAAAAAAGGAATCAACAGGAAAGTCTGCTAAAAATTTGGTTCCTGGACTCTGCGTATCAGTCACTGGTACATGCAGCTCGGAGTGGATATATAAATGTGGAGTCCTGCTCTCTTACTTTTTAGCTTCACAATCTGAATGCACACCTCTGTTGGAAAACACTGCCACACCAAGTCTGTGAGCATCCTGAATGCACACTGCGACTCTTACTCTCCCGTTGTATCACTCGCTCCTAATACAGAATGAAACAGCCCACACTCGGTGCTCTCGATAATAGTACTCCATGAATGAAGAGGCAAACGTCTGGGTACTATGTAAAATCATACAGCTCTAGACAGTACATAATTCAGCACAGGCAAAATCCACCATCGAAAATCTAAAATAATCTTATTACTGTTTCATTTTATACGTTCGCATGTTAAGTTCCTAATAGGTAGAGCACACCAAACTTAATCATTTGCACTAAATTCAAATAAAACATTTACTGGCCAATGACATCTGTTAACTGTCAGCCTTTCATCTGCTATGGCAAACAACAGGTGAGCTCACACAGTACCAGGTTCTAGCAGGCTTCCCTCCTCCTAGAAACTAGAAAGCTTAAAGCCTGTATTTCTTAGACTCCCTTGCAGCTGAGGTCCGATGTGTAATGCAGTTGCCACCAAGCAGACACACCTGTCAAGACCGAGAAGATCAAAGTGAAACTCATTGGAATCTGGAAGCTCTCAAGTGCAACAGTTATGAGGGCATATGGTTTTTCTGTAAAAACTTAGCAGGAGTTCTAGAACCTCTGCTATCGGATCCTAACTTTTCGGCAGGTAGCACCAGCCATGGCACTTCTGCTTAAAGAGTCCTCTGGTGTCACTGAGCACTTTTCCTGGTCGCACTGCTTCTGCCTGTATCAGATCTCGGCTTAACTGTCTGGTCTTCCCAAAAATTCTATATGCTAATAATATAATTCTAATGCTAATAATCTTTCCATTTAGACTAGCTAGTGTGGATTCCACTGTCCACAACTAAGAATACTAACACTCACCAAATAATACACCCACACTCATGGAGATGGAACCTTACTTTCGATAGGCCAATATACAATGTGACAGTACAGAATTCTGCCAAGCCAATGAAAACAGCCATGGCCATTCAGAAAGCTCCAAATGAGTTCCGCCTACTCAGCAAATCCCAGGCTGGCCATCTCCCAGAGATAAGCAAGCCAGGCCCTTAGATGGCTCTTTGGTGGACTGAACCATCAGGATAGAGAGCATGCATCTTACTCAACAATATCCTATCCTTCCTCTAATAAATGCCCCTATGACCTGAAAGAGGTTTATTTTCAGATGATCCAAGAGAAAGTCAAACTCATGATCTAGGAAGAGAACAAGATAACTGAATTGGGACTTATTCTCCTGGCCTAAGGATCTAAGTGGTTTCTTAGACACCAGGAAGGGAACAAAGAGGGAAAGACAGTGTCTTTCATTATCTTTATATGTTCTCATTACTCACTGAATTAGATGCTGAGGATAAAGACACAGACCCTGCCCAGGAAGTCTAGTGGAAGAGAAACAAATGGATTAAAGTTCCACATGGAAATAAAATATTCTTACCACAGTTAGGGGATAATTTGTTAATTCACCTTAAAAAATAGGCACACAAATGTGAATGCACACAAACCATAATGACTGCTATAAAGGAAATGCACCAGATATTTTATGAACTCCTAATGGAAGAAATCTGATGTAGTCTGGAGAATCAGGAACATCTTCTGTTTAAGAAATAATAATGCTGATATACAAAAGATGAGAAGGAATTAATCAAAGGAATGTAAAGAATAGTATTTGGGGCAGAAGGAAGTGAGCAGGAAGGCTGTTAAGTGAAGACACTGGAATGCTAAAGACAGTTTAAGAAAGTCAGTATGTCTGAACACAGACAGCTAGTGGGAAAGTGGTATCCAATAAACAAGGCTGGACATGTTCAGCCAGACGATCCAAGTCACAGAAGACCACCGTAAATACATTAGTCTTTATTCTAAAAGGAGTAGGAAAGTATTGAGGAGTCTCAAACAGGATAATGATCATGTTTTTACTGAAATTTAATTGGGATAATTATAGCTTTATACACAGGTATAAGAAATAATAGAGGGGTGCCTGGGTAGCTCAGTCAGTTAAGCGTCCAGCTTCAGCTCAGGTCAGACAGATCTCACGGTTCGTGAGTTCGAGCCCCGCGTCGGGCTCTGTGCTGACCGCTATCTCAGAGCCTGGAGCCTGCTTCGGATTCTGTGTCTCCCTCTCTCTGACCCTCCCCTGCTTGTGCTATCTATCTCTGTCTCTCAAAAATAAATAAAAAACCTTAAAAAAATTAAAAAAGAAAGAAAGAAATAACAGATTCTGAGAACCCTTTATCCAGTTTCCCCCAATGGTAACATCTTGCAGAACTGTAGTATAGTATCACAGTCAGGATATCAGCATGGATACAAGACACAGAACAGGTTCATCAATGCTAGGACCTCTCATGTTGCCCTTTCATAACCACGACCACCTCCCAGTCCGTAAATACACGATCAATTTTGAGATATAAAAATAATCATTTTTGCTGTTTGGTCAAGAGCAGAATGGAAGGGACCAAGAGTGAGTACAGGGAGAGAAGTTACTGCAACACTACAGCCAAGTCATGACGACAGCATGGTCTGCAGCAGTTTCAAGAAGAGGGAGATGTTAGAAAAGTGGCTGCAGCAGTCAAAGTGGACCAGACTTGATGATGAGCCCACAAGGGTAAGGAAGGAGATGAAGTGTCAAAGATGACAACCCCCAAGTTTCCAGATTATGATTAGACAGATAACCATAGGGAAATATCATGTCAGTAACCATGTTGGGGAAATGGAGGAAGATTTCGGACATCTTAAAGTATTTATTTTAGAATTCTAGATAGAAATTTCAAAAATAAACTGATTACACCAGAGACAAGACAGGGTTCAGCTTCTTGTGCACCTAAGATTTCTCAGTCTCCATTCAAGAGCAAAGGATGGGAAGACATGACTAATAGCCTGGGACAGCAGAGGAAAGAAAGAAAAATGCTTCCAGTTAAAATTTTTAAAAGCCAAGTATTCTTTCTTATAGAAGATTAAAGACTAGTCAAGGGTCCTCAATTACTAAACCTACCTCTTCACAATCTATTAAATGAAGTAGTGACTCATCTTTGAGAGAGTCTGAAAGAAAAGTCCCTTGTTTTAAGCAGCACCAAAGTAACAATTTTACAGATCCTCAAATATGGACTCTCATTTGGCTGCAGTTTGACTTACATTTCTAAACCCCCACTAAGTCCTCAGTCACTAAACAGGTGACGAGGCTGCATGCTGAGATAAGAGACTGAGACCCAAGCCCCAAGCTCAGTCTAGTATTGGACTGCCAGTTATGATTCAGTGTGTTAAGAGATCATGTAAAGACGAGTGGAGCACATTTGGGGAGCGCAGAAGATGGCAACCTGATTCAGACTTTGGGAAGTCTCTCCAAAGATGCTACTTGACAGGAACAGTAAAAGTTGCCACCCTTTAAATCCATTTAAATATGATGGCCCCTGGGTGGTTCAGTTGGTTAAGTGTCTGACTCTTAATTTCGGCTCAGGTCATAATCTTACAGTTTGTGGGTCCGAGCCCGCACTTGACTCCACACTGACAGTGGGGAGCCTGCTTGAGATTCTCTCTCTCCCCATCCCTCTCTGCCCCTGCTCACGCTCTTTCTCGTGTGCTCTCTCAAAAATAAACAAACATCTTAAAAATGTTAGCCAGATTTAAAAACAACAACAACAACAACAGAACCAGTTTATATTGGAGGGGGAAAAGAGGCTGATGTCTTAGAGGGCAGCAGGAGAAAAAGTTTCCAGAAAGACAAAAAAGCAACTGTAAAGGCACAAAGGCAAGAAAAAGCACCATGTGCTGTTCAAACAACTCTAAGAGTCCACTAAGGCCAGGACACAGGGTATGAGAAGAGTGGAGAGATACCAGGATGCAGAAGGAGAGCGGATGGTCTCCTATTTACTCTGCACAGCGGCAGTACAATCAGTACAACTCAGGGGTTGGGAGCACGGGTGAGGAAACAAAACCACCCATATTCAAATCCCAGATCTATTCCTCACTAGTTAGATGACCCTGGGCAAGTTCCTTAAAATCTGGGTGCCTCAGTCTCCTCATGTATGAAATGGAGCTTATCTAAATTCCGATTTCATGTGAGAATTAAGTGAAACAGTACACAGGAAATAATCAGAACAATACCTGGTATGTAGGACTCACTCAGTAAATGTCAGCTATCACCGCCACCTATTTCAAAGCTATTGGCTTTGACAGAACAAACTAGAAGGATAAGCCACTGACACTCGTATAGTATTCATCTGTGCCTCTCATCCCCTTTCTACTTCATATTTATAGCCATTTCCCTAAAAGTCTTACACTCTTAGCACACATTTTCAGTTCTCCCCACAGTTATGCAGAATATCTTACCTACTGTAGGCACTGAAAGACTTGAGGAAAAGTTAGCGCCAATAAATTAAACCCTTGCAATTTAAAGACCCTGTCTCTAACTTGCTGATGTCCCTAAAACAATTCAGCAAATATTCAATGACTCATACTAAACCAATGAAAACTATGCAGCATTATCCTGGTTAACACACAAACTAATTCAGCAAATTTTTAGAGTGCCTGAAACTTCAAAAAGGAATGAAGAGAGTAGCAAGCAGGGAAAAATCCCAAAAGCGTATTTGAAAATTATGGATTTAAGACTTGGCAACTGCCCTTACTTATCAAACAGGCACTTCAATGCCTTCTGTCTTAGTGATATCCTTCTGAGCTTCAAAAACCCCAAGGGTTCTGGCAGAAATGATAAACGAAACACGAGAACGCCCAGGAATGAGAATCTAAGCAAAGTCATGGTATTGGAAAAAAAACCCAGCTAAAAATAGGCACACAGACAAGGGAACATAATCTTGGGACTGAAGAACTGTAACCTAAAAAAGGAAAGAACATCCAAGGCTTCAAGTGTCCATCTACCCAGGGTCAGGGCCAGCAGTAAGGGGAGGCCCAAATAACAGGGATCTATGCAAATCCAAACAAGCAGGCCACCAACATCAACAGCCTAGCACTAGGGGACAGAAATCCACGGTCTGGCACAAAAGACACAGATCACATGTTCTGACAGATTAACAGATCTCTTAATACGCCTCACTCAATAATAGGCAGAAGAACGTTTTCAATAACCAGAGGATAACTTATTTTGAAATGCTCTAAATAAACAGATACTCGATCTACTTAGTTCTCTTTTATAGGGACAGTGGCAGTTGCCAGAAATACATCCAGTGAGGCTTACTGGAAGGAGGCTCTACATACCAAGCAAAATCTCCCCAGCATGTAAAGTTCTCTTTGAAGAAGGCTTCCGTTTCCATCGCTAATGTGGAAAATACACCTCCCTCTCAGTGGCTTCTAGCATCACTTCAATACGCTACTGGTCAGTAGCAAGAGCTAAATATGGAGTTTCTCTAGGCCTATTTGACTGTGTCAGACGGGGCAGTGACAGATGAGCAGTAAGAAGTTTACTTTTCTTTTTCCGACTTAACTTCAACTGAACCAAACTTGTTCACTCACATCGCACGTTATCCCAAAATGATGAAGGCAACTACCAAGACTTCCCTGCCAAGGTATTTCTGATTTTCGATACACAACCCCCCGTGTTGGGAGGAACAGACCCAGCTGTACTTGCCCGTGCCTCTCAGACTGTGTATCCAATATATTAAAGACACATCTGATGCTTGTTTGTCTAGCTTCTGCATCTCTCAGTGTAAATTTACTCTGAGTAAATGGCTGAGTCTATGTTTCTTCATCTGTAAACTAGATAGAAGTATCAATCCTACTGATTACTAAGGAAATTAAATAAGAGCTGTGCCTGGGTATCTTAGTTGGTTAAGTGTCCAACTCTTGATTTCAGCTCAGGTCATGATCTCATGGTTCATAGGTTTGAGGCCCACATCAGGCACCATGCTGACAGTGCAGAGCTTGCTTAGGATTCTCTCTCTTCCTCTGCCCCTCCCGTTTGCTCTCTCTCTCTCTCACTCACTCAAAATAAATAAAACTTTAAAGAAAAAAGAAAATTAAAGAAGAGTACGTTTAAAGAGCTCAGCAAGGCCTCACCCATGTTGCTATTATTAACAATAATGCAAGGCCAAGGGCACACTCACTGAAGCTGGACTCCAGGTTTCTACCAAGTGAGACATCTTGGATCCAGGAGGCAGAACAGCCAGTCCCTGCACTTGTGGTGGCCAACAGGGCCCATGTATAAGACTGAGGAGCTCATGGGCCACCTGAGTAGCTCAGTCAGTTGGGTGTCCAACTTAGCGTCAGGTCACAATCTCACGGTTTGAGTTTGAGCGCCACATTGGGCTCGCTGCTATCAGTGCAGAGCCCACTTCAGATCCACTGTGCACCCTCCCCCACCCCCCGCCCTCCGCCCTCCCCCCTCATGCTTGCTCTCAAAAATAAACATTAAAAAAAAAAAAAAAAAAAAAGACTAAGGGCCATAAAACTACAACTGAGTACAAGAGGGGTCAGCAGTCACTACATCTTTTCCGGATGACTGATGCTTGTTCAAAGAACCTGGTAAAGGGAAAGAGCACTGGAGTCCTTGACTCTAACCTTCAAATCTCAGTTCCACCGGTCATCTGTGTGACTGTGGCAACTCACTTAACCTCTGGAATTTGAGGTCTTCATCAGCAAAATGGACATATCCACTTTACAAGGGATTTTTTTCTGAAGGGTTGGTGGGAAGAGGAGGGGTATTTGTGGATTTAAAAAGACAGTACATTTTAAAACACAGTAGACACTTAACATTTTTTCCATACATCTTGGGGTTCCAGAAAATACCAGTAAGAGCTCCCAAAGTCTACGAGAAAATCACTGAGTAAGGCCCCTGGACTCAGAAGGAACAGCTGAACCTCCACAATGATCCACAAGAAGACTTTGTTGGATCTAGGAACTAAACCAACTTCATGCTTTGAAATCTGAGCAAATCCAAAGTATTAATTCTGTGAATCCAGTGAACCACAGATCATAAAAGCTTCTACAACAGTGAGATTCAAAGCTCAGAGACACAGAAAAAGATGCCTACACAGGTGCCTAGGAGACAAGGACAAGTCGCCCAATGGGACGGTGGAAATGATCGGGGAGGAATAAATACACTCCGGCCCTGGCAGTGCACTGAAGCATTCCTGTACCTAACTGTAGCACAGTGACATCTACAGGAGAGAACTGGTTATAATAAAAGGCGAAGCTTGTCTCAACTTGAATTAGAAGGTTTGAGTTCTGATGCCTAAAAGAAAAAAAGTTCTAGGGGCAAGAGGAAAAAAATATTCACAATTTTTTTTTAAACGTTATTTGTTTTATGATGAAGATTATTTAGACTAGCAGTCTATAAAAAGGATTCTAGATCAAGAATAATCTATCCTAGGGGTGTCTGGGTGGCTCAGTCGGTTAAGCGTCCAACTTTTGGTTTCAGCTCAGGTCATGATCTCACAATTTTCGGAGTTCCAGCCCCATGTCGGGCTCTGCACTGAGAGCATGGAGCCTGCTTGGGATTCTCTCTCTGCCCCTCCCCTGCTTGCATACTGCCTCTCTCTCAAAATAAACTTTAAAAAATTAAAAAAAGAAAAGAATGATCTATTCTGACATAGACTAGAATGAAAGTAAAGAAAACAGGGGCACCTGGGTGGCTCAGTCGGTTAAGCGTCCAACTTCGGTTCAGGTCATGATCTCACGGTTCATGGGTTCAAGTTCCGCATCAGGCTCTGTGCTGACAGCTCAGAGCCTGGAGCCTGCTTCGGATTCTCTGTCTCCCTCTCTCTCTGCCTCTCCCCTACTCATGCTCTGTTTCTCTTTGTCTCAATAATAAATAAACATAAAACATTAAAAAAAAAAGTAAACAAAACAAGAAAACCCAACATTTCCAAATCTGCTCTCAACATATATTGTGTCCCTGTGATTTCCTTCCTTGTAATAGTCTAGAATACAAATATCAAAATCTGCCTGGCATGCCAGCACATCACCATGCTGGGTTTATGGCTGGTAATAATAATAAAACATGGAAGATAACAATGTTAATAATCAAACATGGCCTTCTCTCTCCCACAGCTCAAAACTTGGTCTTAGCACCCTGTCTGCACACCTCCAGGCTGCCTTCAACAGCTGATGAGAATTTACACCTAAGAGAAAACCTATCTGAAACCCCATGCTTTCACCTAGATTATTCATAACTTACAACAAAGTACTTACTTGGGCCTGTACAAAAGCGGTTAAAAGGAGAAAACTGTCCTTAAGAACTAAAAAATAGAACTACCATAAGATCCAGCAATTCCACTGGAGTGTATTTATCCAAAGAAAACAAAAACACTAACTGGAAAAGATCTATACGCCCCCATGTTCATTACAGCATTAAAATCCTCAACATATGGAAACAACCTAAGTGCCCATCAGTGGATAAATGGATAAAGAAAATGTGGTATATGTACAGAATGGAATATTACTCGGCAAAAAAAAAAAAAAAAAAGAAGAGGAAGAAGAAAAAGAAAGAAAGAAAAAGAAATCTTGCCATTTGCAATAGTATGGATGGACCTCAAGGGCATTATGCTAAATAAGTCAGACAAGGAAAGACAAATACCATATGATCTCACTTGTATGCAGAAATGTTAAATACACACACACACACACACACACACACACACACACACCAAGCTCAGTTGCCAGAGCTGGGGGAAGGAAATAGGAAGAATGGGTGAAGGGAGTCAAAAGGTGCAAACATTGCTGTCAGTCACAGACATGTAATGTACAGCATGGTGTCTAGAGCTAATAAGGCCGTATTGCATATTTGAGAGTTGCTAAGAGTACATCTTAAAAGTTCTCATCATCACAAGAAAAAAACTTTTTTGTAACTACATAAGGTAATGGATGCTAACTAGACTTATAATCACTTCACAATGTACTATTCAAACATTGAATCATTACGTTGTACACCCAAAACTGACGTAATGCTATATGTCAAATACACCTCAAGTAGTAAATAAGGAAAGAAAGACAAGAAAAGGGAAGACAAGAATTGACTGATTTCCAGAAAAACAAAAAAAATAGGAAGCCATCCTGGGGTAAACAGTAAGAGGTGAGGGATAAGCTAAGCTCTGTGAATCATCACTATTAGCAGAAAGGGGTGGGGGGCGGGGTGGGAAGGGAGATAAAGCTACCCAGAAAAACAAGTGGTGACCACCAAGCTTCCTACAGTAGTTGTCAAAACAGGAAGTTTACTTCTACTGGTCTGATACATAACCACAGAGACTAACAGATTGTGGCCAGGAAGACTGGTCGAACAAAGAAAACCTGGAAAGAGAGCAAAACAAAATCTCTCCTATTTTCCACTGTCAGGAAGAGATGGTTTCCAACAAAAATAATAAACAAAGAGCAATCACTCACTCACACACACACACACACACACACACACACACACACACACACACGGGGCCTGGGTGGCTCAGTTGGCTAAGCAGCTGACTACTGATTTTGACTCAGGTCATAATCCTAGGTTTGTGGAATCGAGCCCAGGTCAGGCTCTGCACAAGGAGCATGGAGCCCGCTTGGGACCCCTTCTCCTCCCACCCCTATGCCTCTCCCCTGCCTGCATTCTCCCTCCAAAAATAAAAATTAAAAAATCTAAAAAAGGGAAAAAAACACACACCCACACAAAACTATGAGGTAGCTGCACAAACACAAAAGGACACCGCAAATAGCCTTGTGATTAGCATAAAATGAAGACGCGAAAAATAATGTTTTACAAGTATATTTGACCTAGAAAGGTGCTCATCACATAAGATTTAAAATGTAGATTACAAAAGAGAATGTTCACTATGATCCAATTTTATTGTGTTTTAAAGTCTGAAGGCATAGCAGTCTTAAGGCATTAGTAAACATTTAGGTGGACAATGGAATTTTGAATGATTTTTATTTTCTTCTTTTTGTTTCTCTGTAGTACTCTCCGATTTAACTATATAAAATGACACCTAAGAAATCATTTTCCTTTAAAAATATATTGCAGTAAGTTAGTAATTTGCTTTTTCTTTCCACCAGGAAGAAGGAGTAATGTCAAGTTGCTGTAGAAACCGTGTGCTGCTCAGATTTACCTCTCCAGCATAGCTGTTTTTCCACATGGATAGAGACGGAGAAGTCCAGTCTGATGGTCTGAGAGCCATTACTATCCAGCCACCCTGTGCCCCATCGTACAACTCCTAGAAACCTGTATCTTCAACAGACTGTTTTTGGATATAAATCACTGGCAACCATGGTATCCCAAAAATAATTTTGAAAAGAAAATGGTATATTCCACATTGTACTGGAAGCTTCAGCCAGAGCAGCCAAGCATTTTAAAAGGGAGGGAGGTGGGGGGAGGGGGGAGGCATCTAAATTAGAAAGAAACGAAAGTATCTGTATTCACAGATGACATGTTCTTACATATGCACCATCCCAAAGAAACCACAAAAAATTATTAAAGCTCATGAATAAATTCAATGAAGTTGCAAGATACAAGACCAACAGGGATAAACACTTATGACCTTGGATTTGGCAATGGTTTCTTTTAGACAGGACACCCATGAAATCACAAGCAACAGAAAAACTGGAAAACTCACATACATGTGGAAATTAAACAGTACATTTCTCGTTACGTGCTGTGTCAAAGAAGAAATTAAAAAAAAAAATCAAAGAGTATCTTGACCCAAAGAAAACAAACACAACAGATGAAATTTGTGGGATGGAAAAGAAGTTCTAAGAGGACAGTTTAGAGTAATAAATGCCTACAGTATGACAAAAGATCTCGGGGCACCTGGGTGGCACAGTGGGTTAAGCGTCAGACTCTTGTTCTCGGCTCAGGTCATGATCTTGAGGAGTTTAAGCCCCACACTGGGCTCTGCGCTGATGGTGCAGAGCCTGCTTGGGATTCTGTCTCTCCTTCTCTCTAACCCTCCCCAACTTGTGATCTCTCTCTCTCTCTCTCAAAATAAATAAATTTAAGAAGAAAAATTTTTATAGAAAAAAGATTACAAATAAATGACCTAATTTTATAGTTAGCTGCTTAAGGAGTATAAGGTTTCTTCTCGGGGTGATGAAAAGATCTTGAAACTAGACGGAAGTATTGGTTACATAACAATGTGAATGTACTAAATGCCACCTTTAAAAAGTTAATGATTAATTTTATGTTATATGAATTATACCTTTAAAAATGCAAAATTAAAAAGGGGGGGAGGGGTAGGGAAGTGGGGCATGGTCTTCAAACCTAAAGTATTTTAGAGGTGCCTCAGTGGCTTAGTCAGTTAAGAGTCTGACTTGATCTAAGCTCAGGTCTTGATCTTAGAATTCAAGCCCCATGTTGAGCTCCACGCTGTGTGTGAAGCCTACTTTAGAAACAAAAACCTAAAATATTATAATCATGCTTATTTTCTATTTAGAAAATGCAGACTTTTAAACGGATTTAAAGCAGGCTCATCATGGCATGTTTTTAAAATAGAACTACTTTCCAAATACTTAAGAGTAATATTAATAGAATACCCCATTTCTTACCAGAAGACTCTTTTCCATTCTGTTTTTCATAGAGGGTGCCCACAGACATCAGGAAAACAATAACCAGGAATACCGGAATTCTCCATGAGCCAGCCAGGGATGCTGAAAATTATTAAGAGTTACATTTTTAGCACTTTAGCACTTGTCTTTAACAGAGTTAGTAGACTGACAGAACACTTTGGCATAGAGGCCATTAACAAAATTGTTTCCCAGGGAAATTTTTGTTTTAAGGACCTAAGACAGATAAGCCTCAGTTCAGGACTCTCTCAGTTAAATCCAGCTCTGCTGAGGCCACTGGTCTAAAATTGGGTATGTGTCAGCCTACCCTTAATGGGTTAGTATCACCTGAGGATTAAAGTCCATTCTAACAAACACCCAGGGTTTAAGAGCATCCTGAACCCAAACCTTCCTTTAACCTCAAAATGACCTGCATCAGTTATAGAACCTAAAATCATGGAGCCTGACTTCATTTCCTGAAAATACCACTGGGTGTGAACTCCATCTCTCAAGTGAAGGTGAGATGGCCCAGAATAGCCCTGCAAAAAGCTTCAATGTATCCTCTGTTTAAAAGGCAAAAATGCTAACAGGTGGCCAAGGACCAGGTACCTACCACAGGCATTTGTGTTTCCCTGAGAAAATCTACAGCCTTCTGGACTGCTGCCTCTTCCTCAGCCTTCCCCAAATGTAAAATGAGTCACGTCAGACATTAGGGGATCTTGCTAATATGCTCCTTCAGGACTCCAAGTCAGCAAAGCTAGAAAGTAATGCTTTGTTCCACATCAGACTTTAAGCAAAGAAATACTTTTAATCAACTCTGGTTTTTTATTTTTAACTGTAAGTAGTTCTAAAAACTACTTTAGAAAGCTAACTACTGCTCTAAGTTACTGAATTCTGTTTTTAAATTAGAACCTAATGTTTCCATAAGGTTAAGACTTGGAGATAAAAGAGTTCCTGAAAAATATCACTCTATAACATCCTAGCACCCATTCAGCTAACCGTAAAGAGTCCCAACCAAATACCAGGGAACTCCTTCTTTTGAGCAGCTGACACGAATCATCCTTATGTTGAACAGATCTGTCTCCCTGAAGCTACTCATTGCTGACATCTCTCCCTCATGGGTACAGAGATCTGTTTAAACCCCTCTTTCACAGGATAGTCCTTCAAACAGGTATCCATATTTTATTTTCTCCTTCTCTCTGCTTCCTCTCCACTCCTGTAGCCCAGTCCCCTTCTCTTATCCAGAGTAAATACCTCTGGTTCCTCTGTTTCTGACACACTTAACTGCTTATCTACACCCTCCTTAAAGGACCTTTTGAAAGTGAACATTCAATACAATCCAAAGATAGACATGTTAAAGCATAAAATTTTTATTAAAGGTTAAAGAAAGATTAAAGCAGAACATTTTCTAAAGATTATTTTAAAGAATGTTAAATGCAATATACAACAATATAAAAAAATTCACTTCAATTCACATGATCAGCTTCTGCTGATCTTAAGCTAGACTTTCTTAGAAAAAGGGACCCACCTAAATGAAAAAGCAATATAATCCAGACAGGAATTGAAATTGCTCTCAAGTAGCGTTCAGTGCTTGCATTCCACTTGAATGAGACAGCCAATACATAGCCAACTACGAGTGTCCAGATCTTAAATGAAATATAGGCACAGCTGTAAATATATACACATGAAAATAAACATACATTCATACAAAATCTGCAAACATCTAGACAGCGTGAGAGCTGTGGACACAGCACAGAAAAGACGAAGGTGGTGCTGCTAAATGGCGTGTATAGGTTTTCCTCTTCTTTAGAGACAAATCGAGTTTTGAAATAAACATGCATTTGAAATCCTGCACAAAGAGCTATACTATTTCGACAGTCGTGGGGCCCCTAGCTTGCTCAGTTGGTGGAGTATTTGACACTAGATCTCGGGGTTGCAAGTTTGAGCCCCATATTGGGTGTAAAGATTACTTAAAAATAAATCTTAGGGGCACTGGGTGACTCCATCGGTTAAGCATCCAACTACTGCTCAGGTCATGATCTCATGATTCACAGGATTGAACTCCACATCGGGCTCTGTCCTAACAGTCTGGAGCCTGCGTGGTACTAGGTATCTAGATGTAGACTTTGTAGATGAGATTCTTACTAGTCTGATAGGGTTTTCAGTACCAGAAATGAAACAGTTAAAAAAGGATCCTCTTCAATACCAAAAATTCCTGGAAGGTTTGCAGAAGTGTCAGAGAGATTTAATAGATTTGTGCTAATGACTATTTCATTTAATCCCTCCTTGTCTAAAGCAATGGTACTGGCATTTACAGGATGTTAAAATGGAACACCTTGAGGACCTAAAAAAGCAGCTGAATAAATAATTTACTAAGATAGTATCAGAAAACAATTCAAAAAAAGGAAATATTTACCATTAAATTTAACCTTTTCTGTTTAAGACTTTTGTTTTGTAAAAGATAAAGGAAGTTTTGTAACATTTCAGTTCAATTTTAAAGTGTTTAATCATGATTGTGTATTTAGGTTTCTTAAATTTTTTTATGGTAACTGTTAGGATGGAAAAAAAATAATAGTCTTTTGGTCTTAAAATGCTTATAGCTTCTGACCTTAGACTCCAGCTTTGGAACCTTACTAAAAAATAATAAATTCTGAAAAAGTCTCTATAAAGAAGCTTATCAGAGTAAAATTAAGGATAATGAAAAGTGGATAAACTAAAAGTTCAACTGGAAAGTGACTAACTACGGAGGATTCACTCAATAAAATGTTATGCAACCATTAAAATAGTTTTTTTTTTAACAAAACCATAGAGTTAACAACACTCTTAAGATATTCGTACAGAAAAAGCAAAATATAAAAAACATGACATGATTATACCTACAGCATGATGAGAGGAAAAAGTAAATGTACTAAGAAGTTAGTAGTTGTATTTGGATGATAAGATTCTGGTTTCCCTTTTACTTTTTTCTGTATTTTCCAAAGAGCCTTTAATGTGCACAAATTCTTTTATAATGAAAAGGGTATTATTTTTCTTCAAGCAACTCTATTAGATGAAATACTCAAGAGATCTTGAGCCCCAGATATATGAGCCTATGGGAAGGCAGGCCACAGCTGCTTCAAACCAGTTCAAGCCCACAGAACCACACAAACTTAACCTGGGAATTCAGAGAATTTCAAGTAGGGTTGTGGAGCTCAGAACAAAATCAGAGTATAATAATAGTACACTTCCACAGCAAACTGTTAAAATAAAAAAATGATCCTCAGCAAATGGTCAGTCTTCAGTGCATATGCCACACAGGAGTAATCTGCCCACCCCATGAAACATTAAGTCAGCAATTCAGGTAAGAAACTAGAAAGCATATTAATTGAATTCACAGACTACACAAAATTGGGAATAGTCAATAAAAACTGAGATGACTATAATGATTCAAAAAGATATCCTGAAGCTAGAACAATGGCTAATTCAAATAAGATTAAATTTAATAGAAAGATACAAAAACCTGCTCTTAGGTTCAAAACTCGCCTGCACAAGTACTGAATGGGAAAAGGATAGCTAAGCTACTTTCCAGTTCAGTAGAAGTTCAGTAGAAGTCAGGAGTAGAAATGCTGTGAGTGCCTAGTCATAATGCTCAGGAAAACTGATTGTTTCAATGACTTCTGCACTATCAAAACTACAGCCGTAAAAATTCAGACCGGGAAAGGAAACAGAAACCACCATATAGGAGATACAAATTATAGTTGGGGGGGGAGGGGAGAAAATATGAATATTTGATAGCTATCTTCAAATAGCTGAGAAAATGCCATCTGGGAGAGGCATTCGCCTTAATCCCCTGTGGTCCTGAGAGCCAAAACAATAGGTAAGAATTAGGAAACAACCCATTTCAGCTTGATATGAGGATAAATTTTTCTAACAAACTATAGACACCTAAAAATGGAGTATTTTGTTTGAGCAAAAGCTGACCTTAACAACAAAGCACAAGAGTCTGCTCTCTGTGAGAAACTGACCTCAGGATCACAGCAGGCACACCTTTCAGAGTTTAAGCCAATGCTGGTTTTTAAACCGATGTCTAGTAAGTATCTGTTTCTTACCTGTACTCATAAGGAACCAGTATCACCTACAGGGAGAGAAAGAGAGGCTGCACACTTCAGAAAGAAACTTGTAACTTAAAAAGAAGCACATGTTTGTACCTAGTCAATCTGAAACCCACTGATAGCCTTATTTCAGTTTGAAATAACCACTTATTAAATATACTCCCCAATTCTACTTCTAGGAACTTGGTTTACAGAAATCCCTAGTTTGGTTTCTAGAAGTTCCATATACTGTACAGACAGATCTGAAAAGGTTCACTGTGGCTGCAAAAAAAAAAAAATTTTTTTAAACGACGTAAATGTCATTTTGTAATGGTACCTCCAGAAACTGGAACAATTTTTCAGACATTCAGAGATGTGATGAATATCTACATTCAATGACACAGAGTAAATGCACACATGTGTAAATCTGTAATGGTGAAAATATATTCAGCCCAGATATTTAAAAATACCATCTCTGGATAGTTGGATTTCAGGGGGTAATTTGCTTCTTCTGCTTTCCTTCAAGTGCTGAATTTTCTAAAAGTATTTTCATCTTTATAAATAGCATATGTTTTGGGGTGTTTTTTTTTTTAAGTTTATTTATTTTGAGACAGAGCCAGAGAAAGAAGAGAGAAAGAATCCCAAACAGGCTCTACACTGACAGCACAGGGCTCGACCCCACGAACCGTTCATTGAGATCATGAGCTGAAATCAGGGAGAGAGTCAGATCCTTAACTGACTGAGCCACCCAGGCACCCCACAAATGTTTGTAACTTAAAAAACCTCTTTTGGCCTATGGATTTCCCCCCCCAATATTCTGAAGTGTCTCCTCAGAAAAGATTCACAAGATATTATCAGCTCAAAAAGTATGACCATTTATAAACACTTTGGATTTCTTATTAAACTGTTATGATTATAGAAATTACCAACGTTTAAAATATGTTTATCAGATTATCCTAATACAAATTCAGAACTACAATTATCTGATAGGAAAACTTTCTAAAAGGCATCTGGAAAAAAAAGTTTTTATACTACAGTAGTATTAAAAAGAAAAAGCTGTCCAGAAGCACTAACAAGGAAGATGTCTACAATACAAAGATAAATGAGAAAGCAAGGTGCAAAATTTTATATAGATAATACCCCATTTTTGTTCACAAAAAAAAAAAAACCCATACTTTATATGTTCATATAAGCATACAAATAAATTTAGGTTATTCATCAGTTAACAGTAGTAACATCTTACCCAGTAGGAATGGTGGCAGAGAAATGATTCACTTTACCATATAGACCTCTATGCTGCTTAAACTGTTTTTTATATAACATGTTTTACGTGAATCAATTTCAAAATTGCTAAATATTCTTTAAAATAAATTTACCAAAAATAAGGATTTCGTACTTTCCAATATCATACTTAATTTCTAGTATGGATTCCTAAAAGTCTGTCTTTAAGCGTTGTTTCTGTCTCTATATTTAGCCTTTGAGCAATCCTGTTGGAGTATGAATTTTCTTCCAACTATGGAAGCAATCAATGAACCACAGTTTATATACAAGAGGGCATACTTTCTCAAACTGTGTTCTTCAAATAATGTATCTTTTTTGAAATACACATTTAATACTCACTTTAAAGCACCAATGTATGCTCCATACCATATAAGGTGCCCCATAAAAACTAGCAACGTTTATTTAGCACTACAAGCAAACTAATAAGCACATTTTCCTTTCATCTGGCTTATTAACCACATATGCTTTTCTGATAAATAGAATACTAAGTGCATAAAACATAAGTAGACTTTGCCTTTTAGACGGTTTTATTTATTGCCATGAGCATTAACCAGAAAAACTGGGCTTGCTTCTGTCGCACGTTTTTGCAAAAACAGTTTCCTAAGTCTTTCACGGAGTGAATAACTTCCCAGCCACAGCCTCTGACATACAATCCCAACTGCACAAATGTACAAATCTCAATGAGTGATTGCTTCAGCTACTTCATTCTCCTTTAAAACAGCTTTATCCTAATTTGAAAGCTATTCTCTTTTGTGGTGTGGCAAGTTAGAGTCAAGAATCTTTTACCATCAGCGTCTTTGAGAAAGAACCTAAGCACTGGAAACTTTCCACCTTAGTGACACCAAGCAAAAGCACACCTAGACAAGGGTTCAGAAGTGGAATGGAGTGGGCCCGGTTGGCTGACTAATGTACACTTCCCAAGAGCCTCTTGGGCAGCACCACCAAACACTTGGGAACTGTGCAAGGAAACTTAGAAACCATCCAAGCCAACCCAACACTTCACACAGCTGGAGCTGAGTAGCCCACAGAAGAACCCTAGTCTGTCCAAGGTCACAAAACAAGCTATTGACAGAGCTCAGTTTAGAATTTACTGTCTTAGGGCACCTGGCTGGCTCAGTCAGAAGAGCACGTGACTCTTGATCTCAGGGTCATGAGTCTGAGCCCCACACCAGGGGGAACATTACTTACAAAAGCAAGAGATTACTTACCAAAAAAAAATTTTAAATAAGTAAAAGTTACAGGCTTCTCACCTTCCGCCACTATTCTTTCTACCTCATACTTCTTTTTAAAGTAAAATGGAAACAGTGGGATCAGAAACCGAGGAGAAATCAAATCGATTACTATTGTACAAAAACTGGAAAGGATCTCCAAATCTTGTAACATGTAAGGGCTAAGTAAGAGAAAGGAAAATCAAAACACTCCCGGCAAAGAAAAGGGGGTGGGAGAGGGGTGGGCATTAGCTTTTCAGTTTTATCTTGATAACTACATCATGGGAAGACACCAAGGGCCCCAAAAACTGTCACAGGTGAGCACAGTGCAACAGGTGATTTTTTTTTTAAGTGCTGAGAAACCACTTCTGAAGTCCGTACAAAATTCTAATATATTTCAAACTATTTAAAAGAATTATTCATACCATACATGCTTGGTCTTTCACTTGCAAGTGGGATGGAGTATTAGGAGATTTAAGAAACCCAATAGTGATGTGAAGAGGAACAAAACTAGAAGGATAAACTGGCAACAAAAGAAAACACAGGCACTGAAGCCACTATAGAGGAAAACCAGACATGGCTTGGAAATAGCTGAACAAATACAATGTTTCTGGAGGACCAGAATCCAAGAGTCTTTGGGGGAATGTGTATGGTTAGTCCTGTCCTGTTGTCTTCTACGTTTCCCCCCAAATAACTAAAATCAGTTTCTATTCTAAAAAGTTAAACTAAAACATTTAAACACAACATAGTAGGAGGAAACTGAAAAATTCCTCGAAGCTTACTCAGTTTTGCTGACAAAAGGACTGACTGCTGATTGGGCTGCTGAACCATTTGCTGGCAGAACGAACAGGTCAATCTCTAAACCAGTCCTTACACCAATGAAATCCCTCTCATCCTTCAACGGATAATTGTGAGTAGAAAACAGCACCCATGAAAGCACCTGATCCAGTGCCTGGCACATGAGAGATGCTCCACAGCTGGATCTTAAATGTATGAAATGTCAGCTCCCCAAAACGTAGATTTGCTTAAATGTAACCTTTCTCCCTGCCTTTCCCATCTATGTCTCTCTTCAGTGAGAGGTTCAATTTTACAAGTTGTCTAGAAAGTATGGACTCTTTCTCCATACCAGGTGGCTCTGCTTGGGCTTGTATAACCAAACCAACTGTGAACTCTGAGACAGAAATTTTACAGAGCGGTCCCCTTGCCCAGTCAGATGACATTCCTTCCCTTCACGTCAGGCTTTAATCAACCCTTCTGGGGACTCCCTGTCTCTGCTTCATACCCCTCTCCCCCATCCGCAGCCACCCCAACCCACACACCCCTAAGGGCAGCGGCAAGAAACCACAGAAACCACAACCGCAAGCCTTGTTTCTCTCAAATTCAGATCAACTTTGGGGACCTACTCCTTCAACTTAAGCCCCTCTACCACTCCTATGCACTTCTAGTCAACTCATACTCTCTTTTACAATAGTTTTGTTTTCCTCTACTCCTCTTCTCCTGTGTCCTCATCACTGTAGCCAAACAGCTGTTTCAAGCCTTTTCAAAATCACTAATTGGGGATGCGTGGGTGGCTCAGTCCATTAAGCATCTGACTCTTGATCTTGGCTCAGATCTTGCTCTTAAGGCTCATGAGACATGAGCCCTAGGATCGGACTCTGTGCTGACAGCATGGAGCCTGCTTAGGATTCTCTCTCCTTTTCTATCTGCCCTTTCCCTGCTTCACTCATTCCCTCACGTGTACTCTCTCTCAAAATAAACAAACAACAAATATCATTAACTGGCTAGACCTTCCCCCCACCTTCTAGACAAATTTAACATTGGCCCTTACTTCTCTTTCACTCATTTGCAACTCATACAAGGGTATTCAAGTAAAATACAAAAACGAGGGTTTCTTCGCTGTAAAAAGATATTCAAAACTACATACATTCAGCTATAGGCACTTCACTCACACGCAATTCCTCATCTCCTTTCACTGAGGGTGACTGGCAGAAATGCCCCACTTTCCACTAATCTTCCCAATTTACCCATGTATTCAACTTCTTACTACAGTATGACATTAATTCTTTTATTTTCCAACATCCTATAGTTTGGAGGATATGCTGTTTGGTCTTGCCAACAATAATTTACACTAAACTGCAGTATCAACAGTCAAAATGTCAGCAGAAACTGTACCTGCGTCTGTCTTTGACAAGACTGATTTTCTTGGTAGGAATGAAGTCATGGTATTTATAGTTCCTAACAGCATATAGTATTCTGCATTATATGAGGTAGTCAATTGAACTGTGCAACAAGGTAAAGAAGAAATAGCACTGAAGGCATAAACAACAGGATAAAGGAGATGAAGCACACTCTTGACTTCTTCACAAGCTATGTGACTTTGGGACAGTCATATTCTCTGTGCCTCAGAAGCCTCTCCTGAAAAGTGGCAGGCATCTGGCAGTAAAAAGATAAACTTCAGGATCACTCCAACCTGACAATCCAGCAAGCCCCAGGAGTTCAAAGGTCATTCCACATCCCTCCTTCCTACAAGTGAAATAGCCCAGGCCACTTGGAGGCCAAAGTTGGTCTGGTCACTTAGCAGCTGCACACACAGGCAGCATCCCAAAATCATGGATGAGGTGCTCCCCAATTCCTTGCTGGCCCATAACGGGTTGTAATGATGTGTGTGTCTGCCATTTCCCTAAGAACATGTTCACATGGTTACATGACCTTGAAGACAAAGCCTGGATCCTACTCATTTTAAACCCCTACAAACCCTAGCATCCATCAACATGTCCAATCACCTTTTAATGGAAACTGAGAAATGGTAGCGATAGAGCAAGAGAATACAGGGGTTCTGGAATCAATTATCACTCTACCAATAACCTTAGGTCAAAACCATGTTTCACACATAAGGGGAATCATTTTGCAACGTGATGTCAAGGTGCGCTGAACATTGACAAAAGTGAGTAAAATTATTTTTAAATGGCACTTTATTGACGAAGTAGCATTCTCATGCATTAAATACTCACCTGTTTTTAATAGCCCTCAGTTAAATAGTTGGGGATTAACTGCTCTAGAATCTAGTCTGAATTAGGAAATGTGCCGCAAGATTATCTTTAAAATCCCTTCCAATTCTAAAGCTCCCTGATTTTCGAAGAATAAGCTCTGGGTGATCCATGAAACAAATCTACCTCTCCTTCCCCCAGTCTGCTTAAGTAATCCAGGCGGAAGGTACTCAGGTACAGCAGTCCCTCCACAAGTGGTTCCCAAGAAGTCAAGTGTGGCGGGAAGCCCGCCCCAGTGCCTCACACCAAGGATACTTGAAAGCACCTGAACTCAGAAGCAGCAATGGCCTTTGAAAAAAGAAATCTTCGTCTTATGACTTGAGAAACTTGAGTCAATCCGTCCCTTCTTTTGTCCCTAACTAGCCCTAGCCTGGTAAGTAGTCAGTCACCTCTCCCATCTGCAGAATGACAAGCTGGACTAGGATCTCTAAGGTCCCTTACAGCTGATATCCAGAAAAGTCTCCCGAGAGAACTAAAGATGGATGGAACCACCACCCCCACCCCCTCACTCTGACCAGGGGTAAATTCAAGTCCACCTGTCAATGCTCAAGTCAACCTGCAAAGCGGAACCGCGATTCCCAAACTGGGGTCACATCCACCTAAGAGGATCTATTAAGATGGGGCGGGGACAGGAAGGCTGTTTCAAGTCACACCCGCCCTCTCTTTGGAAGGAAGTGGGCCAAGTTGCACGCGGAGGAGGGCGGAGAATTTTGATGGTCCCTGCACAGTGAGGAGGAGCTGCAGGACGGCCCCCCCGGTAACCGGGAGTGTGTTGAGGGGTGCCGCGTGCCCGCCGGGCCACGGACCGCGCCCGGGGGGCCGCTCACTCACCCACAGGCTGCTGAAGTAGTCCAGCCCGCGGCAGATGAGTGCGCCGGCGTGCGCCAGCAGCACCTGCACGCCCAGGTAGCTGCCGAGGCTGTAGAGGCCGTAGAGCAGCGGGCCGCCGGCGCCCAGCAGCAGCAGCAGGCGGCGGCGGCGCAGCGCCTGCTCGCCCAGGGCCTCGACGCCGTAGTCGGCGAAGCAGAGCGGCAGGAGCAGCGCGGCCAGCACGATGGGCGTGTGCGCGCGGTGCAGGCGCTGCAGCCAGTGGCGGCCCAGGCGCGTCAGCGAGCTCTTGAAGGGGTGCAGGAAGGTGCCGCACAGCACGGCCCACAGCAACGGCCGCAGGAAGGCCTCCAAGATGAAGTAGACCAGCACGGCGGCGCCGCAACACAGGCACACGAACAGCACGGCCCCCGTGTTGTAGAAGGCCTGCTTGATAGGCTTGTCAAAGCGCAGCGCCAGCGCCGGCGTCCTGGGGGTCTCCCCGCAGCAGGCGCCGCTTCCCGGCCCGACCACTCGCGGGACCCGCGGCGCCCGGCCCGGGGAGCCCCGTGGGCTGGGCGCCTCAGGAGGGCCGCCGCCGTCGGCCATAGTGCCTCTGCTGCCGCCGCCAAGAGGCGGTACTGGAAAGCCGAACGAGAGTCGCGGGCAAAAAGCAAGGCGCTCTGCGCATAGCATTATGGACGTTGTAGTTCCTAACTGGCCACTGAGCGCCTATGGGCCCCCTGGGGAACTACAATTCCCAGAGAGTATGGAGAGTGTTCTTTCGCCCTCAGTTTCCTTCGCTCATTGGTCCCTGCAGATGCAGGTTACGGGTTTCTGGGCTCATCATCTGCAAAGAGATAAAAAAAAAAAAA